>NW_004955421.1:5586245-5896054 GCF_000276665.1 Chinchilla lanigera | reverse complement strand
GTAAGAAGTGTGTATTCATCTCAGATGCCCATTTTTGGATTGGGTCTTTAAATTTGGGAGGCCTAGCTTTTTTGAGTTCTTTATATGTTTTTGATAGTAATCCTTTGTCTGAGGAACAGCTGACAAACATTTCTTCCCACTCTGTGAGTTGTGTTTTCACTCTATCAGTGGTTTCTCTTATTTGCAAAAGCTTTTTAATAAGATGCGATCCCAGCTGTTGATTCTTTGTGATGGTTCCTGTGTGATCAGGTTTTTAATTCATAAAGTATTTGCTTACACCAATGTCTTCAAGAGTTTCACCTATTCTATCTTGCAGCAGATTTACTGTTTCTGTGTTAATATTTAATCCTTTGATCCATTTTGAATTTAATTTAGTGCATGGTGAAAAATATAGGTCCAAGTTTAATCTTCGGCATGTGCAAACCCAGTTTTTCCAGCATCATTTCTTAAAGATGCTGTCTTTCTTCTACTGAATATGGTTGACACCTTTGCCAAAGATAAGGTGGCTGAGTGTGTCTGAAGGTGTTTGTACATCCGCTAATCTGTTCCATTGATCTTTGGGTCCGTTTTGCTGCCAATGCCATGCTGATTTTATCACAGTAGGTTTATAGTATAATTTGAAGTCAGGGATTATGATGCCCCCTGGCCTTGCAATTGCTGCCCAGAAATGCCTTTGCTATTCTAGGTCTCTTCTGGTTCCAAATGAATTTTAGGATTGTTTTCTCTAATTCTGTGAGGTATGCTGTTGGAATTTTGATCAGAATTGCATAAATCTGAATAACATTTTTGGAATTATGACCATTTTCACTATATTGGTTCTTCCTAACCAAAAACAAGGGATATCTTTCCATTTTCTGCTATTCTCTTCAATCTCCTTTTTCAGAGCACTGTAGTTTTCCACAGAAGTCTTTTACTTCCTTCATTAGATTTATTCCTAGGTATTTCATTTTTTTTGGATGCTATTGTGAAAGGTGCTATTTCCCTAATTTCTTTCTCAGTGAGTTTGTTATTCATGTATAGGAATGCTGGTGATTTTTGAGTGTTGAGTTTGTGTTCAGCTACACTATTGAATTTGTTTATTAAGTCTAGCAGGTTTTAGTGAAGTTTTGGGGTCTTCTATGTAGAGTGTCATGTCATCCACAAATAATGATAGTTTAACTTCTTCCTTTCCTATCCTTGTTCCTTTTATTTGTTTCTCTTCTCTACTTGCTCTGGATCAGGTTTCCAGGACTATGTTGAATAAGAGTGGAGACAGTAGACATCCTTGTCTTGTTCCTGATTTTATATGAAAGCATTGAGTTTTTGTCCATTTAGTTTGGTGTTGGCTGTTGGTTTTTCATATGTCACTTTTATCAGATTGAGATAATGACCATGTATTCCAATTTTCTGTGTGGTTTTTCTCATGAATGGGTGCTGGATTTTATCAAAAGCTTTTTCTGCATCTACTGAGATGATCACATGGTTTTTGTTCTTGGTTTTATTAATGTGGTGTGTTACATTTATTGATTTATGTGTGCTGAACCGTCCCTGCATCCCTGGAATGAATCCAGCTGGGTCATGGTGTATCATCTTCTTAGTGATTTGCTACAATATTTTTGCCAGTATCTTACTGAGAATTTTTGCATCTATGTTCATTAGGGAGATTGGCCTCTAGATCTTTTCTTAGTTGGGTCCTCTCTGGTTTTGATATCGTGGTAGTATTTGCATCCATGAATAAATTTGGGAGTACTGCTTCCATTTCAATTTCATTAAGGAGTTTGAGAAGTAGTGTTATTAGGTCTTCTCCAAATTTCTTGTAGAATTCAGCAGTGAACCCATCAGGGCATTTTCTTTATTGGTAGGTTTTTAATTATATCTTTGATTTCATTGATTAATATTGGTTTTTTTAGGATTTTTATATCTTCTTGGTTCAGCTTTGGTAATTCATATGTATCTAGAAATCTGTCCATGTCTTCTGTGTTTTCCATCTTATTAGAATACAAGTTTTCAAAGTAGGTACAGATAATCTTCTGGATTTCTGAAGAGTCTATTGTGATTTCACCTTTTTCATCCTAATTGCATGGATTTGAGTCTTTTCTTTCCTTTTTTCATAAGGTTGGCTAAGGGTTTGCTGGTTTTATTCTTTGGCACTGTGCCACAGTCCTTTCTGTGAGCCTTAGTCAATCTCAGTCTTGGAATACTAGGAAGAACAGCTGTTTAGAACAATTATGTCACTTTTAGCTATATTGGTACCAATGACAATAACAGCAGACACAGCCTAGAAAATGACAAATGGAGCTAACCATTCATTTGCCACCTTTAACCATATGAGCTAGGTTTGTGTTTATATAACAAAATCTAAAACAAACCAGAAAATTGTATGTAGTGTACAAGTCCTTCATATATCAATTTTTCCCTCAGGGGAGTCAAAATTTAAAATGAGTTAGGGAGAAAATAGAGAAGTGGCAGAAGAGGAAGAGATTAGAAGTAAGGCTGGAGGACAAAGGGGGATCACGCTAACTTTGGGAAACTGGTGCAGAAGACAGGAGCGAAGGAGAGAAGGAAGAGATAAAAAAGAAAAGAACAGAATAGAGCCACAGTCACAAAGAGTCTAGAAACCACATTCACCCTCATACGAAAACAAGATCAAACAAGGAGAAAAACAGAAAATGAAAAACAAAACAGAACTACCACCACCACCACAGGAACAAGAGAATAAAAAAGATAAAGCGAGAGAGAATTTAAAAATGTTTGCTTCCAGGTTTGTCTCTGCTGTCACTGTAGACAACACACGGAGACAGAGTCCCTATCCATGTTGATTTATCCCAGCATGCCAGCGGTAGCTTTTTGGCAGGCTAGTGGATAACCTTGGCTGGACTGCACCTTCTGGCGGCCTGCGGCTGTCAGCGCACCTCCTGCGTGCCTCAGCCCAGCTGGGAGCCGCTAGATGGAGTTGGCAACTGCTCTGAGTTCTGAGCACCACCGGCCCCTCTCCAAAGTGGCTCCTGGCCAGTTGCTCTCTCGTGTGGGACAACTGAGCCCCCAGCACTCACTGCCATCTAGTGCTGTCCTTCATGCCCACTGCTCCCCTCCACTTCTGCGTCTCTCCGTGGAAGCCTCTGAAGTCACCAGCAGTCCCCATGTCCGCAGGTTTGAACCTGTGCTCTCACACTGTGAGTCCTGTCTCAGGAAGAAGGCGCCGCTGTCTACCTCCTTCTTCATTGAAGTTTCTGTCTTCACTCTCCCCATGGGCTTTAATTTGTGCCTCAGATCCTTCCCGGGTCCGAGGGACCCATGTCCGTCCTCGTCTTCCTCACATTGCTATATCCCAGCATCTGGATGGCAGCTCTCAGAGAGGCTCTTCCTCTGCTGCTTATCACCACCACCTTGGTGCTCTTCTGAACCAAATATTTTACTAACTATTTTTCTGCTCATTCTCAGGAGTCAAAGATAAATATTCCTGATTTTGTGTGATGTTAGACTTCACTTTTTTTCTGGAATTACCTGCTATGTATGCAAGCATTTAAATTATCAGCAAATTATCTAATAGTTTTGGAAGGCCTCAACATACCAGTTGCAGAAGTCAAGAAGAAAGTATTATTTAGAATGTTTGAATGCAATTAGAAATATTTTGAAGAGTTGTGTGTATATTAAAAATGTTTATCATTTCATGTCTAAAATTCCAGAGCAGAGTGAAATACACAGCAGCGTTAGTTAATTTGGTGACAGAATTATGACATCATAGACACATTTTCAATCTCTTGTCTGTTTTTAAACATTTAATAGAATATCCTCAGCATATGAACTTTGTTTCTTAGCCTTGTCTTTTCCTGGTTGCAAAATGACTGCTGCTGTTCCAAGCATCATTTTCACACACAGGTAGAAAGCTGAAGATAGCGTGTCCCTTCTTTCTATCTGATTTTTTAAAATGAAGAACACATTCCTGTGCCTCTGTAACAGAGCTTTCATTGGCCAGAACTGCATAATTTGCCTTTTGCTGAGCAATGGAGTCACCCATCTACACAATCTGCGTGCTGTGTATTGCGCTAATTGCTGATACTAAATGTAAAGTTCTGTTCTCTTACCAAGAGCACAAGAATCTCAGCAGCTCTTCCCCATGAGCCAGCTACTTCACAGATCAGGTATCAAATAATCAGCTATAAACTGTGGTGAGTGAGGAAGAAAAACACACCCTAACCGGGGAATTGGATGCTGTGTCTTCTAATGAAGAAAGTAAACATTGCCGAGTTCTTTCTACTTCTTTTGCACCTTAAATTGCTTTCCAGTTAGCTAAAGTACGGTCTTGTTGCAGAGATGAGAGGAAACGTGAAATTTGCACTTCTGCCAGCCTTCTGGCAAAGTAAATTGACCTTATCCTTGATTTTCCATAGCCTCAAATGATTATCCTCTTTCAAACAGACACCCACGGGCATTTCTTACTCACTGTTTCTTCTTATGAAACAAGTCATTGTATCTGCGCAGACGGTATAGATATAGACAAATCATATGCATCACTGTAACCGAATTCCCACTGACGGGAACTTTTAAGGGTTAGATGTTACCTTCAAGGAGCACAGATTATATTTTCTTTTTTTTTTTTTGGTTTTTCTCCGGTACCGGGAACCGAACTCACGACCTTGCGCTTGCCATATATTTTCAATAATGATATTTTTGGCAAAATAAGTAAATCGGATTTTCATTCTTTTTGAGCCAGAGGCAACTTTGTTGGTTTAATATATGCAGTTAAATTGAGCTGAAATCTCTTTGAAATGAAACTTGAAAGCAGATGACTTAATTGGTCAGTGTAGTGGTTGTAGTTACAGGTCTTGTGTATATTTGGATAAGCTGAGTGTAAAAAGTTGGTCAACATTTCCAGGCATTTTATTTCATTCCAAGAGAGGGAAAAAGCTTGTGAGTGGGAATGTTTGAAATTGGCTGTAAAATATTACATATAATGATAATTTGTTTTTTTATTTATATGAGTCCTGTATTTCTTCCCATTGATCAAGTTTAATCTCATGGTACATCAGTATTTGTGAGTAGCAGAATCAGGCAGTTTCATATTATGTAATGAAACTTATTTATTGGTTTCATTTGATAATTTTTCCTAACTTATAAGTAGGACCTTTTAATTTGACATTTGAAAACATTTGTATTAATAATAGCAATTTAAAAAATCTTTCTACTTCTTAAAATTTGACATTTATAAAGTTAATGCATATCTTTTTCTATCTTATTACAAGTTATTTCCTTAATTTTATGGCTCTGGGATGGCTGCCAGTGACTTACTGCCTTAAAAATGATGATGTTGAAAAAGAAATGATTATATTTTATATTTAGTTAGATTTATTAGTGCTGACTTGGATTTTATGCTCTGGCAAATGAGTTCACACTAAAGCCTTTGTCAGATTCTTAGGTCTCTGGTTAAAGCTTAAATTTAGTCACTAGAATGTTACTATATTTTTTAACTCTAACACTTCACATACAGATGCAGATGCAGATACACACACACATGCACACACGTGTGCATTCACACACGCTCATGCTCTTACCACTATGACTTGGATTCGGAATGTAGTTTGTATTCAAATACTGATGAAAATATTAATCCTTAATGCACTTTGCATCCTCTCTTAAAACCAGAATGAAATTACAGTGATAATTTATTATAAATAATGAATTATTATTCTTTTTCCTTCTCTCTTAAAATTATGCCCTTGAAAAAAAATCTAGCCTTTCCAGTACTGTTTTAATTTTTTTTTATTCAATTGTGTTAAAAAGTCAATTTGCTAGTTGTGGGGAAATCAGTCATGTTTGTGAACCGAAATTTCTTTTATAAAATAATTCGCTTCTATTACATCATTTATAAATTGTGGATACTGAAGCTATTTAGTACATGCATTGCTTAGCACTTAGTTGCAAGCAATAGAAATAAAATTTATAGCACTTTGTTTACTGGTTTACAAAGTGGCATAGTATAGAGAAATACCTGCTTCAGGTATAGCTATATCATAAGTTGAAACAGGTTCACTAGGAATTTTTCTCTCCATCTTCCTCTGATTTTAATTTTTGATTTTTTTTGAGTTTAATATTTCCTTATAAATTCTTACCTTTTTGTAGGCATGAGCATCAACCACCTTATATCTGGGCAATTGTAAGTCCAACAAAGACAAAGTTTTTTACTCTGCATAATCTCAGTAAAAGTCACAAAATTAAATTTTGTGGCCAGGAGAGATTGGGATGTATCAGTAGTTAAGTAAAAGTAGTCTATGCACAATCCCCACAGTATCCCTGGGATGTTGCTAGCGATGCACATACTCAGGACCTATTCTTGACCTAGCGAATCAGAAAATCTCTGCACGCAGTTCAGCAAACTGTTGTAGCTAGCCCTGCAAGTGATTCCAGTGTGCACTGAGGTTTGAGACCCGCTGAAGTAAATAATCAACCAGGCTTGGGTCATGTGTGTACACCAAGATCTGCAAAGCGATGTCTCCCTGCAGAAAGCCTGCAGGGATAAGAGCTGAGGAATGGACAGCCCAAAAAAGGAAGGCCCGATGGTGTACTGGCAAAGAGGAGAGAAGCCCACAACAGTGCGACTTCAACACGGAAATAAGATTTTCCCTTTTGTACAGCACCATTATTTCTCAAAACACTACTAATTATCAGTTCTCAAGCAAATAATATTCTAATTATGCAAATATACTTTCATCGTCCTCTAGGATAATAGAGATTTTGTTTCAGTTTTATATCTGAATAGGTGGATTGCCAATCTTGGAAGATTTTCAGACCATATTATTTTCCTATCAAATGCTTCCTGAACTCTAAGAGATAGTCTAGTGTAGTTATAGCATTCAATAATGAGTCTTATTTTTCCTCTGTGATAAGATAAGTAATAGAAGAGAATTGCTCTGCTTCAAAAGTTCTCAAAGAAAATAGTAATATTACCTTATAGAACTGGGGGAGAAGTGGTCAACACTGCAATATTATCTAAAATAATTTTAAAGCAGTTTCTATGAAAACACCTAATAAGGGATAGGGGTAATTTTTCACATGACTTGTGATGTTTTTATTGTGCTTTTTCCCACCTGACTTGGGATATTTGTACTTACTCCACAGCGGGAGGCAACAGAGAGTGTGTCAGTGTACTTTAACGTCTCTGCTGTCAAGAATCCTCCTGCATCTGTTAAGAATACAAGTCCAGGGTCTCTTTTGGGATACTCTTACTGGGAGGTTAGGGATGGGAGCAGAGAATCTGTATATTTAATGGCTGTCTCAGAGACTTCTTATGATAAGACCTGTGTGGAGCAGACTGTAATGGTGAAGAGCGGGGATGGGGGAGTCCAGTGACACTGGACTATGTCATAGAGGTGGCTCTTTCTACCTGAAGTGGCTACTTAAACCTCAACAGGTTTCCAGTGTTAGCTGACATTATTACTCCTTGCTTTTAGTGTTCTTTTCAATAATCTGCCTGTTTTGTCTTCTTGATTCTTCCTCTACAGATAGAGGACATGCAGTGGGGCAAAGGAGTCCGAGAGATCCCACCTTCTGTGTGCACATTGCCATGCAAGCCTGGGCAGAGGAAGAAGACACAGAAGGGTACACCTTGCTGCTGGACCTGTGAGCCTTGTGATGGATACCAGTACCAGTTTGATGAGATGACATGCCAGCATTGCCCCTACGACCAGAGGCCCAATGAAAATCGGACTGGTTGTCAGAATATCCCCATCATCAAACTGGAGTGGCACTCCCCCTGGGCCGTCATTCCTGTCTTCCTGGCAATGCTGGGGATCATCGCCACTATCTTTGTCATGGCCACTTTCATCCGCTACAATGACACACCCATCGTCCGGGCCTCTGGGCGGGAACTCAGCTATGTTCTGTTGACAGGCATCTTTCTCTGCTACATTATCACTTTCCTGATGATAGCCAAGCCGGATGTAGCTGTGTGTTCTTTCCGGCGTGTTTTCTTAGGCTTGGGTATGTGCATCAGTTACGCGGCCCTTTTGACAAAGACCAATCGGATTTATCGCATATTTGAGCAAGGCAAGAAATCAGTGACAGCTCCCAGACTCATAAGCCCAACATCACAGCTGGCAATCACTTCCAGTTTAATATCAGTTCAGCTTCTAGGGGTTTTCATTTGGTTTGGTGTTGACCCACCAAACATCATCGTAGACTATGATGAACATAAGACAATGAACCCTGAGCAGGCCAGGGGAGTTCTCAAATGTGACATTACAGATCTCCAAATCATTTGCTCCTTGGGATATAGCATTCTTCTCATGGTCACATGTACTGTGTATGCCATCAAGACTAGGGGTGTACCAGAGAATTTTAACGAAGCCAAGCCCATTGGATTCACTATGTACACGACGTGTATAGTATGGCTTGCTTTCATTCCAATTTTTTTTGGTACTGCGCAGTCAGCAGAAAAGGTAAGTGAAAATGCACATTACACTGTGGTCTTTCAAAAATGTGTTTGTTTGGGGGAATGCTGAAACCAAATTGGTTGCATAAAGTAAGAGGTTTTATATGTGCAGAATGTTGTTGTCAAAAGTAGATAAATCCTACATGACTAGGCACAAATACTATAGAAATCTAAAATTTACAGTGAACTCTTCTACATTTAGCCCACCAAAAACCAATGAAAGGTACCCTTTTCAAGTTAGCTATATTTACTTTAGTATTACTCAGTGTGATATTGCCCTGTATAAAACGTCTGATTCATTTAAATTAAAACTTTATTCATTCATTCATTCACTAATACCTCTGATTCCACAAATTTCTCTGGAATAGAAGGTGACCACAGTACCTGTTTTCCAGGTGGGCATGTGTGATGGTAATAACAGCATCACTATGGGCGCTCTTTTTCTTCTTAGTGCACGTATAGGGCATCACTGCAGACTAAATCTAGTATGTAAACTACACAGCATATTAGAATTGCCTAATTAGGCATGCACAAAATATGTGAGATGAATAAATGAAGCTTTGATTATCATACTATACTAGGTTCTCTACAGCTAGATACATGTTAATCACAGCCAGTGATATATAGTGAGATTAGAGAGAGAGGGTGTCATTAAGATGTGAAAGTTTGAAGTTTCCAAAGTTTGTGGGTCCCAGTATGTTGGTCTATGATATAGTTAATGCACATGCTCCTTCACGGTCTTATAAATTTGTGAGTCTATAAATTAGGAAGCCATAATGTGTTGATTTCTAATGCAATTAATGTATGTTTAGCTGTAGGTTTGACATGCATATTCATGAGGCAACCTTGTAGTATTGATTTCAGACATATTTCATATTCATTTGACTTATGTGCTCACCCATCTGGCTATGGTTTTGTGCATAAGCAAATTGGACAAGCCTAATATGTGGTACAATTGATGCCAAAATTGAGGACTAGAGTCCTGCTTGCTACATTGTGTAGAAGAGAGTCTTCTTGCAGGTAGATTAAGATGTTAGGAGATGGGGCTGGGGATTTAGCTCAGCGGCAAAAGCACCTGCCTGGCAAGAGCGAGGTTGTGAGTTCGGTTCCTGGTACCGGAAAAAAACCAGAAAAACCAAGATGTTAGGAGATTGATGATTTACTTCGTTCTATGACTTTGGGCAAATCTCTTAAATGTGCAGAGACATAGCATCTCAAAAGGGAAACACAAGGATTGAAGTTGGAATGCCTAAAAAAATGTATGAGAGCCTACACATCTAGGAATTAATTGACTAGGAATTAATTCTAGGAATGAATTGACTTTTTACTGTTACCTGTTCTTGCATGAAGGATTAAAGGAATTTAGCTGGTTTTCTAACTAAAAAGATATCTCATAGCCTAAACTGTATGATGTAGAAGCCATACATTTAGATGATACTTTTCAGTGAATATTTCATGAAACTATGCATAATTCTAAAAGCAAGGAAAGCTAATGATTCCAAATTATGGTTTTAGTCATAAAATTTCTTAGAGGAAGCTCATCTAAAGTAAATGCTCAGTAAGCATAGTATGTCTCTAACAATATGTTTCAAATTCATAATCCATGCTTATTGACTGTGAAACCAACTTGAATTTCATTTAATTTCTCCAATTTATCCCTGACCAAATGAATAATAAAACATGAATTAGGGTTATAAATGTAATAGAGAAAACAGAATATCCTGAAATGTACAATGGTAGATTGATAAGCACTGAAATTTTTGGAAGGTGTGGTTCACATCATCAGATCCTGTAGAGATAATTATTTTGATATTAAAACAAGCTTTACCTGATGCAACAATTTAAAGAAATTAATTGCATCCTGTACGTTTATTCTTGAAAAATATAAAAGAGAAAAACAATTGCAGTAGTTTTATAGATCAGTTTTCTGTAATGAGCATTTGACAGTATATGTCTTCATTTCATTTTTCATTTCTTACTAGTTCTCACCAAAATAATGAATCTCTTCAATCAGGTCACATGTATAACTCATTCATGCAAAAACCTGAAAGTGACACAGAGTTTCAGGAACTGCATTCATTGATTCCGGTTGCTGTAGATACAGTGTGCCGATAGAATTGGACAGTGGAAAAACAAGCTATCTTTAAGCACTGCTTTTTATCCCAGAGTTCTAGAAATCTGTTTCTTTGCATGCTTTTGATGGGTTAGGTTGTTTTACAAGATTGGTTGGCACAAGTAAAGCTATTGAACTTCCACATAGGAGCAGTGAATATATGAAAATGTATACACCGATGATAGGCATATGGATAACGATGAGTGCTCCATTAAAAAATCACTTTGTGTACATGAAACCATGACATTTAAATTGTGGAAAGAGGTGAATTGCCAAATGAAATAAAGAAATAACAGCAAAAGAAATCCTTGCCAAGCCAGCAATCTACAGAATCACAGATTTTCCATTTTTGTTTAACTCTGTTTAAGTGTTTTAAATGGATAGATTCCATTGTAAAAAAAATAAAACAAAATGATTGAGCAATGATTTAGCAGTAACTATTTACTATTTTGGAAAATAAATTTTGGTTATATAAGAATATTTTTCAAATTTCTCAATGGCTGAGTCCATTAGCATAGCACAAAGAATAAGCAAATTATTTTTCTTCAAGGCATAAACCCTGTGAAATTTATTTTTGCTTTTGTGATGGAGAATGACATTTTTTTTTTTTTAATTGCTGATCTGTGACTTCTATGTGAGAATCTTACAACATGACCAGGGGCTGGAGTGATAAAATTTATCCTTAAGAAAATCATTCCTGGCTTTGGAAATTAATGCAGGTGACTCTTTTATAATGGTATAAAATAATGTACCTGGTGAAGTGATATCAGTTTAAGATCGAACTGATTAGTATAGTGTGATAATATTCCATTATCATATCTTGACTCTTACCTGTTGAAGGGCTACATTTCTTTTCTAGCCTTTAAGGAAAGGGTTGTGGGTATAACTCTTCAGGCCTTTGGGTATGAAAGAAAAGAAATATGCTTCAGGCATGGACAACACAGGCTACTCTGCCAAAATCTAAGGAGCAATAGATAACCTCTTCATCCAGAGCTTTTTAGCTAGTTGTTGTAGGGAGCACTTTCCAGATAAGGCAATACTATCACCCATTGCATAATATTTCAGTCCACAATGGGCTGAAAAATGACAGTGATCCCATCAGATTATATTATAGAGTTATATCACAGTGATCTTAGTTTGCATAAACACTCTGATGTTTGTACAATGATGAAACTGCCTAATACTGTATTGCCACATTGTAACCCTCTCATTAAGTGGCTTTATGATTAGATATCATTGCGTACATAGGTGCAAGGAGATAAGCTTCTCACTAATGGGCTCAAAGGGGAAATAGAGCTTAAAATGAAAGGAGTGGTTGTAATAGTCCTCCTTTACGCATTGTTTAGTTGTTTTGATAGGAAGATGGTAAGTAAAAGAAAAAGAAAAGGGTTGAAGCAACTAAGAAAAAGAACCTGCAAAAGGGTATTGGCTTCAATGAAGGAATACCACCTCAAACATGGTACCCATGGGCAATTCTTCTACACATAGGACAGAACCAGTGTGTATTATAAAACTTAAAAAATAGGATTCTTTGATTTTCACTGGAATATTAATCCACTAAATGATAGAATTAAGGCAACTTGGTGCCAAAAGTCTCAGCCAACTCGGTCCTTAATTCAGTGAGTCTCAAAACTGTGCCCACGATAGTCCCCTGTGGAGCTACCAACAGACTGAATAGTGCTAGAGTAGAGCATAGAAATTTACGTCTTTAAATAAGCATGCTGGGAAAATGTCACTAGAAACCAAGCACACTTTAAACATTTTTTAAATGCTTTGTTCTCAGCCACAGAGAATTGGATATTCTGTAAACATTCCCTTGTTTTCTACTTTCAGAGCCTTGTGGGAATAAATTAATTCCCATTCCCAGCTAGTAGAGGATGTAGAGATTAAAGTACCAGGATGTGAGAAAGACACCATAAAGATCAAAGACAGAGTCAAGGCTGTGAATATTCTAATGAAATATTAACCACAAAACTATAAAAAGCTAAGACCAAAACCCTGATCCTAGGACCAGAGATAGCAGTAAGACAGGCAGATAGGGGTGTTTCTCATAAGCATTTCTTGAGAAAATGAGAATAAAAGTTGTGATGTTTTATCTTCCACATATATGAGGTAGCATCCCAAAATACGAACACAAAGTAAAGCCTATCTACAACTAATATAGGCACTGAAAAAATGTAGCAGCTAGCCATCATTCTATCCATGTCCATGGCAGATATCACAAACCAATTATGTCATACTTCTTCAGGAGCCAAGTCATTCTTAGTACAGTCTTAAGGCAGCCACCGTCAATAATTTAGAACTGGAAGGAATTTGAGAACTGTGTGCCATTTTTCATTTAATTTTAGGCCCTCACAAATGACCCTTGACCTCTTCACATCCATTTGTTTGCTGTCAGCATAAGAAAACCAGTAAATGGTACGCATTGAAATTAATCTACTTAAACATAAAGAGCAGTTAGGGGAAAAGGCTATACTTAGTGTTTATTTTGTCTGTGATTATATCCTTTTTTAAAAAAAAAATGTCAAATACTGTACAGAAATGACCCATTTTCTTAAGGAGTAATATATTACTTTATGCTCCTGTACTATTTTTTTCTCATGATCTTTTAGAAATTAAACTAAAAATAGCAAAATATCTACTACACTCCTCAGTTAGGGGCTGTGGTCTAGGTGTGAAGGAGACACTGTCCTTAGATGTTAGGAAATCACAAGCTAGTGATCAGTGTAGGTCTTCAAATAAGCATCAGATAGTGTGAAACACACTGCAGTTGTACTGCAAAGAATGAAGAACAAACACAGGAAATAGCTCCCTGTTAGTGTCACAGAAAATGTAAAAAGTGGACTGAACTTAATGAGCAGAGAAAATGATGCGACATCCAGTAAGAAGTAATGTAACATAAACAGCTGGGGGGGTGGGCAGTGTTTCCAATGCATGCCACGTAGAGAAAGGAGACAGATATGTACTTCAATGATGTTGACTCTTGCAACTGTGAGAGTGTAGCAATAAAGATTAATACAACTTCATCTTCTGAGCAAATGGTGAAACAAGGCCAATCCCAGTGTTCCACTCCCAAGTGAAACTTTTGGCAGGAATTACATCTTTTCAATATGATGGACCAAGTGAATTTTAAATATTATAGCTTCTAAGCTAAAACATCTGTTATCCTTTCTTAAGGTACAAGATTCCCTTGTGCACATGTTGAATTATGCATATTTATCCCTCTGGTGCAATTCCAACCCCTCTGGCTTGTGGAGCTGGACTTTATAGAGAGGGGAAAATGCAGCAAAGGTAACAGAGCCACATTTGGACCCTAGATATTTTCATTGCAGCTACGGAGAATTAACAAAAGTTGTTAAATGGGAAGGCATGTGAGCATAGTGTGTTTTGAAATGGAAGTTTCAAGGGAAGTATTTAAAGATGAAGCGGCTAGAGCCGCGGAAACTATTTAGTACATATTGTAATAGATAGGTAAAGGATGGCCCTGGTTGAAAGAAAGCCTGAGGGACTAGAAAAAATAGAGTAGGCTTGAAAGCTGTTCTGAACTTTTTGAATATTAGAAGAATATGTGAGCACACTGCACTTTGTCTTTCATCTTACATTATGTTGTTTTGTTATTTAAATAGACATATACTCTTAAAGATTGTTCTGGGGTTTTGCAAGTAATGTTGCCCACTATGTAATCTTTATTCAAACATCTAAGTGGATAAAGAGGAAGAATTCCCATTATCTCATCTCCTAGAGACGATAACTTTCAACGGTGTGGTGCCACATCCAGCTCTATTCATATATGCATATTCATACTTCAGCATAAATATTTCCAAACAAAGGTCCTTATTTTCTCCTCTAGAATGCTTAGGACAAACTTTCACTTTGCTTCTAAACACAGTGGAGACAAATGTCCCCAAGGGGAGCTTTTACTGAGGTCTCTTGTATACCCATGCTCTGACAGGCACATCCACTGGTTGTTGAGGTCTTGCTTCTGCAGTTTGATTTTCTCTGTTCATATTTATATCCGAAGCCTATGAAGCCACCTTCTTTTTGTTCCCTGCTGCAACCCTGGGGATATCTGAACCTCTCTCTAAACTGCCCTGTAAAAGCAGCCATTTGCAAGTCTGGTGTGAGCCAGGAGCTGAGCTGGTATCCTCTTCCTGCCAGGCGGCATCGGCTAATTTCAGGGGCAGTCACTTAAGCTAATTGGAGTCTCCTCCTCTTAGTCCCTTGTTTAGCCAGAAAGCTAGTTCAGCAGTCAGAAGCCAAGAGCCTGTGCAAAACTGAACGGAACTAGAACTAATAAGGAAACAGCTCACTACGTTAATAGAAAGGCTCAAACCGTCCAAGTTTGAACAGAGAAATACTCAGAATGAAAAATTCCTGCCAAAAAGGAAGACTCAACAAGATGCTGTGATCTACCCACTGCCCCCGCCCTGGAGCACCCCTTGGAGGACACTTTTCACCTTGAGAACTAAGCCACAGAGAGACCCAGCCACGAGGACCCAGACTGACCTGGTAATTAGAAACATGGTAGTCAGACACGTCTCTGTGCCTTGGCTTCTCAGAGAGTCAGAAACAACCTGTCATTTTTCAGAAAGAATTTTTCTCAAATCATGTGAAATCCTAACAATAGCATAGCTGGCTGGTGGGCACCCTGGGAACTACCAAGTCCAAACTTGGGGTCCCAAGATTCTTATGCTATAGATCATAATATTGGCCCAACTATGACTTCCTTCAGGCCTTTGTCATGCTCTGCTCTTCCTTTGGTCCTAGAAGCTGAGCTGTTGGCCATTTCCTCCCCGTAACATCCTATGGTGCTCCAAACATAATCACTGTATACTTTGATATGTTGTTTAATCTTTTTGGTCCTTGGTCTTCTCATCTTCACAACGGGTCTAATTATTCCAACCTCTGGATTTAAGAAAAAATAAGATCTTCAAATCACTTAGGACAAAAATTTACAAGGACATTGATACCAGGAGGTAGTGAGGGTGAGCAGCAAATGGAGCCCTTGTGCACTGCTGGAGGGAATGTTAAAAGCAGTAGAGTCATTCTGAAAAACAGTTCAGCAAGATCTTAAAATGTTAAACATGTGCCTACCACAGTGCTTTAACCATGTCTCTCTCTCTCTCTCTGTTTTTATTTTCCAGTTTTTATTTTTTGTTAGTATATGATTGGATTACACAATGATTACATTTCTTTTTTTATTTTTTATCTTATTTTATTTTAATTTTCTTTGGTCTTTTTGAGACAGGGTCTTGCTATGCAGTTCAGGCCGGCCTTGAGCTCACTTTGTAGCCCAGGCTGGTCTCAAACTCGCCATGATCCTCCTGCCTCAGTTTCCCGAGTCCTGGGATTATAGGCATGAGCCAACATGCCAGGCTTTCAATGATTACATTTCTTGTGGGAAGCTAGTAGATGTACCTTACAGAGAGCCCTTTCCAGTCCTCCTCATGGCCCAGGAAGTTTATATTTTTAATCTCATGAAAAGTTATTGGAATTCTAGTGAATTAATTCCAATCTTTCTCTTCCAGTGCAACTCATGGTGAGAATTAAGACACTAAGGCATATTTGTAGTTATGGGGAGCCAAGGGGTCCTAAGTCCAGCCATGATGATGGCCATCTGGGACAAAGGCCTATACCCAGGGTGGAACCCAGACTTTATTCATTTGTGAAGAAGGGAGGGGCTTGAGGATGAGTGACTGTGAGAGTTGTGGGAAATACATGAGTGCCATGAGCAGGGGTTCGGGGAAACACGCCTGCCGTCTCCAAAGATTACCATCAGCACTGCAGCTAGACTGATATGCATCGCTTAAAGCCAACTGAAGGGATAAGGAAAGGGTCCTAGCCAGCTATGTACCTATGAACACATGGAAATAGGGTCAGGCTCAGCCAAAACGGAGGCAATTGCTCCTTTTTTAAGGAGAGTCGCCTAGGTGGTCCTCCACCTCTCAACTCATTTTTCATCCCCTTTCCCTCCCCTTTTTCCTAACTCCATCTCTTGATCTCCTCCCTTTTGCAAAATAGCTGTCTTCCTACTTCCTATTATCTGTCTTTATTTTGTTCTTCATATTCTAAGTTCTTCATATAAGAGGAACTATGTGATATTTAAGCTTGTATGTCTGATTCATTTCACTTAACGTTATAGTGTTGAGTTCATTCATTTTCTTACAAATCAGTCAAGTTTAGCATTCTTTATAGCAGAATAATACTCCATTGTATATAAATATCACATTTTCTTTATCCATTCATCTGTTGATGGACATGTAGAGTATTTCCAAGATTTAACTATTATGATTTGCTGCTATAAACATGAGTATGCATGTATCACTATAATTTGATGTCTTTAACTCTTTGGAAATACTTAGAAGGGAAATAGCCAAGTCACATGGAATTTCTAGTTTTAGATTTGTGAGGAATGTCTCTGCTGATCTCTATAGTGGTTAAACTAGTTTACATTCTCACCAACATTGAATGTTTGCTAAAGAGAAAGAAAGCAATGTGTACATTCAAATATTTGCACATGAATTCTTTCTGTGTGTGTGAAGTTATTTCTAGTACCTCCCAAATGAAAACACTTCAAATGCTCATCAATTATTGAAAGAACAAACAAATTGGTATCTAGTCATAAAATGAAATACTATTCTGCAATAAAAAGTAATGAAATATTGATGTATTTGATATATCTCAAGACAGTTATGCTTAAATCCTTAGAAAACACACAAAATTTATCTTGAGTAGAAGGACTCAGACAAAAATGAATATATACAATTTCATTTGTATTAATTTTTTTAAAAGTCCAATTAAACTACAGTGATAGAAAAAAATCAGTGATTGGTTGTAGATGAATAGGGAGGAACTAAAGGATTACATCTTGTGTTCATCTTTTGATTATGGTGATCATTTTAGTGATAAGTACATGTCCAAATTGATCAAAGTACAAAATTCAAATATGTAGTTTATTATATATCAATTACATTCCAATGAAGCCACTGCAAAATTGATCTGCACAGATGTCCTTCTCCTCCTCTACCTTTCTTCCTACTTTTCTTTGAAATGTAATCATTAGTTTGTAAGCATTGATCTTTGTACACAGTATGGAAACCGGAAATTGTGTCTGTTGTGCCATTAGAATTATGTGAATGAGGGTCTGTAAAGCCCTGCGGACAGTCTGGCACATGGTAAATGCTCAGTAGAGAATTTCATCCTTCCCCCCTTAGTTCCCTTCCCAGAAATCATTGTTTGGGCAGTGGCAGTCAGTTCAGCAGAGGTGGAAGAGATGCATTTGGGGAAAATGTAGGTAAATGCTGCAGCAATGACTAGAAAAATGACAAGAGCTTACACTCAAGGAGTGTAAGTGTAATATTCTGGGAATTTTTATGCCCTAGTAAAGAGCTGGCACTCTGGGTTTTAAATAAGAGGAGGGATACTTCAATTTACAGCGTTGAGATATGACACTGGCAGGCTTATGCTATAAAAAGATTACTCATTGCCGATAAGTGTAAATTAATTGACAGTTAATATGTGAAATTTTACCCCAAGGAGACAGACAGTGGTAAGTGTGGTGATTTCTGTGGATCTCCTCTATGCTTCAGTTTTTAGACCCATGTAAGTGTACAATGAAAGGCAGGAGAAGGAGGAATGGGAAGAGTCTTCTGGAAGAATATTTGGATAAAACTTGCTGTCACCAGCAGATCCACATATTCCCTTCCGGTCAAGGTCCCCCCAAAGCTCTCACAGCAAAGACTGCTAGACAGGATCTGGCACTATGATTCTCATTCCTTCCCTGCTGTGTACAATGGTTCCTGATGTGGACATTTGCACAGTGACTCTAGTATGAATCTTGCATCCCCAATAAAGTAGGAGGCATTAGGATGAGGCTGCCACCCCACTAGTTGTATAATGGATAATGGGTTATTGCATGAGTGTTTTTCTCTCCCATATGGGGACTGAGCTATATCCCCAGCCATTGGTTGGCATGTTTGTTTGTTTTTGCAATACTGAGGGTTGAACACAGGGCCTTCACGCTGAACTATATACCCCTCCTTTTTTTATTTTTATTTCTTTACTTTGAATGAAGATCTCACTAAGATTCCAGTTTGCACAGTCTGAACTCAAACTTGTGATCTGCCTGCCTCTACCTCCCAGAGTGCTAGTGTGAGTGGTGTTTTAAAGACTAGCCATGGAGTGGATATGGTATCTGTGCACATTTTTCCTTGTCCGGGGCATTCTCAGTATGTTGTCCCAACACTGTTTGCTGAGTATAAAGAGTTTCTGCTTTTGAAGGGTATGCAGCTCCTAATAAATAAATCTGTTCTCAGATGGCAGGCGGTTCAGTCTTGTGTTTGTGACACATGCCACATCTACAGCTTAAGCGCCTTCAAAGGGCTCAGCTTGTAACGCTGTGTCTTTGTAGCTCCCTAAATCAGCTCTGTACCATGTTTTTCTCTCCAGGTTGGACTTGGTTTGGCCAAAACTATTTGGCTCTAAAGCATTATGAAGTGAATGGTCTCAAATAAATATTTACTCAAAGCTAATGTGCATGAGGTATCAAGAAATGGAAGAAGAGTTACAAATACTCAACAGAGAAATTGTAGGCAAGGTTGAGAGTATTTGGTGGCAAGGAACGTAGAGCACAAGCAAATGCCAGTCATTAGCACTTCTTTAAGGTTCTCTGACGTCTCTATCCCAGAAGGAGGAGCCTCACATCTAGGAGGTGATTAACGGAAATCTTTTGCTGGACAACTGGATGACCAAAGAAGAAAGTTCTGGTTTTCTTTTCTTACACTGCAAGCTTTTGAATCTTGAATCTTCACTGTAAACTTTGATGTGAGCTCAGTTTGCTGACTCACCACTTGCAAGGGTTAATGTTGTTCCCAAAGAGGCCTGATTTGTATGAGTCAGTTCACACCTGGGAGCTTTTGCTAATAGACCCAAAGCCTTAGATCAGTTTGCAATGATTGGGTTTGAGCATCCAAGCCTAGACATTCAGGCCGGCTAAATATGCCTCCCATTCTATCAATTCCATTGTGTTTCTCCTGTCACCTTCCTAGTGTTCTGTAAAAGTGGCTAGGTTGGGCCACAACGGCCAAATTGCACTATTGATGAGGCCATGGCAGCTGCCTGGTGCTGGAACAAATGCCACATAAGTAGAATGTTTAGCCTTACCCCAGCCATTCAATCATTATCTCTCTATTTAATGTCCCAGGTCTTAATATGCAGAGGTATTTTGTGTATTTTTTAAAAAGAACTTTAACCAAGAGGCAAGGAACCATCTGGATGCTTCTAATTTGTATACTAACATTTAATATTTAATCTGTTTTCTGTATATTCTTTCAGTGGACAGGAGTAGGGATAACTGCTTTATAAGGCTTTGTTACTTTTGTATTAGTTTCTAAATTGAAACATGATCTCGTTACCATGTTGTAAGGAATGGGGAAGAATCTTCAGATGTTCCAATGATGAAAAAAAATATGGTACAAGAACTATTGAACAAATGCACACAGAGACACACTGTTGACATTAGTAATTGAAAACTCTAGAAATATCCATGGAAGAGAATACTTCCCCATCCTATTCCAGGAACAAGAGCTATGTGGATGACTGGTAGGCAAGTGTATTGGATTTCAGATCCTAATAGTAAAGAGCTTCGGGAAATGGAAGGGCTGAGCATTTTATTTTGTTTTTGAAATCTGTTTTGCCACTAAAGCTGTTAGGAAAAGAAAATGTAAGGAAATGAGTCCTTAATGGTGACACTGACAATCCGTCTGCATGATACAAAAGCGCTGGTGTCTGTAACAGGTCCTTGGCTGTCTGAAATTGAAAATTGTCTCTGTAACATGTTTGTGTGCTCCCATTCAGTTTTATGTTCCAGGTGATTGCTTGGCTGATAACCAACAGAGAGTTTTTTGATCCAAGGCCTCCCATTGCACAGGTCTAAAAAAAACCCAGTTAGTAGATGTCTTGAAACAACAAATATGAAAGGTTTTTGTTCCCTGTAATGACACCATCCTTTTCCTGCAGAGCCTACACTTTGGAGCTAGATGTTCTATGAGGGAGTTTTAAAACCATTTTCTTCTCTTTCAAAATGGCCTGTATTATTTAAGAATCTATTTTTACGTGTCTGTCAAATACCCTGAGACCCTAATAATAGGATCATATCACTCTCTTAAAAAAAACTCCACTGGCTTCCTGTTGATACTGTTATCATTGCTTCCCTTCCACCTTCACAGTGAGAATAGTACTGAAGCTTCCAGAAAGCCCAAGAGGCTTAAATTAAAACTCAGACTGCAGCCAATAAGTCCAGCGGCCTTTGATTTTGTAGCTTGTGTTTATTGGAACATTTAATATGCGTTCATTTACATACCTGTGCACTGCATTGCGTTTTCTTGTGGCAGCTTTCGTGCCATGTCTCAGTTGCTTTTTTGTTGCTGGGACAAAATATCCAGCCCCTGCAAGTTAAAGTTACCTTAGCTAACAGTTTGTAGCCGTAGTCAGCTGGCTCTTAGGCAGGGCGGCATGGCAGAGGGGCTCGGCAGAAGAGGAAGAGTCCAGGAAAGGCAAGAAGCAGCAGGCGTAGCGTTCCTCTTCCTTTCATTCCCTTTTTATTCCATCCAGGCCACAGCCTATTGGTTGATGACACCTGCATCCAGGGTGGGTCTTCTGTCTTCAGTAAATCAGTTCGTCCATACCTAGTACTATACTAAACCAATCAGTGGACTAACCCAGTATCACACGCATGATCCAGTCACCTCCCAAAAGCCCCACCTATAAGCACCTGAGGCTTTGGGGGACATCTACATACAAGCCATAACATGCCACAAGGACACAGTGGAATGGTTATAACATAATATCGCCTAAAAAGCCAGAGATATTTATAAATTGGGCCTCTACCAAAACTGTTTGCTGGACTTGCCTTAGGTGGTCTGGTTGGTTGCCTTTCTGTCTTTATGACCCTTGTTTCCTACTCTTCTTACTCTCACTAACTGCCCTTTAGTCTTGCTGGTGCTCCTTCTGTCTCTGAACACTCGAGGGCCACTTCTTTCCCATGACCTTTCCACAGGATGTGCCTTTTCTAAGGGTGCTGTCACCCAAAACTTCCCTGCTGCAGCCCGTCCATCATTCCTATCTCAGGCCGTAGAAGCATATGCTGATTAGATTGCTCTTTGAATTTTCCTTCACTCCAAGCTGAAGCAGTTTTTGCTCTAGCTACCCTCTTTCTGCTTATTGTTATCAGTAATCAATGCCAGTCATGGTTCTGTTCATTTGTCTTTTACCTGCATCTCCTCATCACACCATAATGTGAAATCTTCAAGGAAAACAATTTACACTGAACCAAGAGTCTTCAGAATATGAGTAACTTTTGAGCCAAGAATTCAGTTTCTTTTTTTTTCAGCCTAGTGTTTCCTCTGTTGTTTTATGCTCTTTCTGTCCCTGGTCAGAGGCTTACGTCCTAGCAGTTTAGGCTTTCCCCCTGGTTCTCATGCAGCATGTCTCTGGGCAGAGAAGGATAGTACTGCTGGGACCGCCCTCTTTAGCTTCTTCCTTTTTTGATCCCTTTCTTTCATGCATTTCAGGAAGCTGTCTCAGCTCTTAGAGTGCTTAATGTGCTCAATATGCGCATGAATTCTCTTGGCCAGAATTTTGCCCTTAACTTGTTTGTTTACTTCAATGCTGACAGCATGGAGGGCACATTATAGATTTCAATTTTGCCATGGTACCTTTCTCAGAACCACTTGTAAAAGCATTTCTTTTTGAACAGCACCCATGCCCTTGAAGTCTACAGTATTACCTTTCTTATGGATTTGCACATGTGTGGCCAAAGAGCAACTCTACATTTTCTATAAGTCCTAGAGAACACATATTGGTTGCCTCCAATCCATTCTTTGTGTTAATTGCTTGGGCAAATTTTTGGAAGATAGAGATTTCAGTCAAAAAGAAAGTAATTGTATTGCTTCTTGGCCCTTTGGCTAAGATCAAGTGTAAAAAGAAAGTAGTTCTATTTGTAGGAGTTTCTGATAAGAAAGAAATTGAATATATTTCAAAGATGCCAAATGGTCATCATGACCCAGAAGATGGACCAGAAGAAAGTAGATGCTTTGTAGAACTCCCAACCTAGAATTGTGACAAATTGTAGCCTCTGCAGCATCAGTCCTCAAGCATTCATTATGCATTAGTTACTGGGCTGAACACTTCCAAAGTACTATTTCATTGAAATTCCACAACAAACTCAAAACAGAGATTAACATCATCCCCGTTTATACATAAGAAAACAGAAACTTAGAGAGCGCAAGTGACATGTCTTATATTCCTGAGCTGGAAGGGAAAAAGAGAGTGACTGACAAAGCCCTATCTCACATAGTCACCAGAGTCCTGAGATATGGACATTGATGATAAGAATGAGGCTGGCAGTTAGCGGACTTTAAGATAGGTTAAGGCACTTGTTGGAGGCCAAACAAGCAAACAAGCTAACGAGAGATTTAACACAGTTGGTCCGACACTGGAGTGCAGGTGTACAGCTGCGGGAGGGAGTTAAGGGGACTCTGAAGTGGTCAGAGGGCTGCTGCACTTTTGAGTGACAAGAGAAAACAGAAAGGAAATGATCAATCAAAGAAGCAAACCAGCACCCTCCCTATGACAGGGAAGTAGGGTATAAGGAAAGCCTGAAGAGACCCTCATAAAAGTAAATCTTCCTATGCAGTGTGACTCTGTGGAGAAGCTGGCTTTCTGTCTGTGGAGAAGCAATCTCCACCGTATCTGTATTTCTTTCCTGTAGTAAACTTTTATTTTTGTTCTAAAAGTGGTTCATTTATGATTTAAATCTATTTGTGGCTAAGAGATAAGCAATAATTGGCAGCCAGGCATGGGCACACACCTCTGATCACAGCATTCAGGAGGCTGAAGCAGGAGGATTATCGTGAGTTTGAGGTCAGTCTGGGCTACCTAGTGAGCTCAAGGCCAGCTTCTACTACATAGCAAGACCCTGTCTCAAAAACAAACAAACAAACAAACAAAAAAGAGATAATTTGTGAAAGAAATTATCATTTCTTTTACCCCAGACAAGCTGTTCCTTCTGTGCCTCAATTTCCTCATTTGTAAAATGAGAATCACAGTAGTATTTTACATGGTTATCATAAGAATTGAATAAGTTAATTCATTTCATATGTGCGTGTGTACTCACAGATATCAGGGATGTAGCCACAAGCAAAGCAGATTTAAATTTCCCAGTCTACACCCTCTGGTCCTAGTGGAGGAAAGACCGAGAGGCTTTAAATAAATAAGTGAACAGTGTAAAGAATGTGAGACTATACCAAATGGTATGGGAACAGTAAAGAGGAGAAGAAGATGGGGCAGCAGTCTCCTGTGACTGTGAATTAGTGCTCAGAGAGGCCTTACTGAGTCTGCTGTGACCAAGGCATAAAGTAGCAAACTATTAGGAGCTCTCAGACAAGAGCAAAGACCAGCAAGTGCAAATACCCTGAGGCAGAAGCATGTCAGGAATATTTCAGAAGTCACAAGTTGGCTAGTGTAAGGAAGAAGGAACAGAGCAGAAGATAAAGGTCCTGTGAAATTAGCACAGATGAGACGGGACCCATTTAGAGATTTATGTATGGAGGCACAAACAACTTTAAATTTGAGAGGCTTAATCAGACATAAAGTATATGACTGGCACATAGCAAGTGGTTAGCAAAGGTTACATATTTTTATTTTCAGTATGAACGTGTTCGTCTTCTGACCTGAATACATGTTCCAAAGTTTCAGGGGTAACATATATTTAAAAGGAAGCTTCATCTTGATCTGTGTATAAACCTATGCACACTCAGTTTCTCCACTGCTGAGGAGAAGCCCGTTTGTGCTGAAAATACAAGAAAGCTGAACTGTAGGAGGAACTGTGCGCTTACACCCAGGCTAGGAGAAATTCCAACCCCAGGAAGGCTGAGCAAGCTGGTAACCTTAACTCTGGGGGCAGTGACTGGAGTGCCCACGTTTAATTATGCAATAAGTTGAACACAATATCTGCAAAGAACACGTGAGTGTTCCTTGCATGTCCTTAACTTTTTAAAAAATGCACATATCCCTACAGTAATGAAACAATAACACTTTTGTATTTAAAATACTATTTTGATGAGATCATTTTTCCTGGAAATTACTCCAGAGGATTTTTCCTTTGGTATTTTTAAAGTACAATTTAGTCAAGTAGCAGCTAGTGAAGGAATGACCTTGTAGTCAGAGGCTTATTTTCCAGTGATTCTTGTGGAACTAGTTTGCTATTTTTGACAGCTTCTAACTTCAAGCATTCTTTCATCCCTTTAATATTTATTGAAAGTCACTTGTGTACCAGGTACACTTCCATAAGTGCTAGGGGGAGAACAGGGAAAGAAACAAACCCTTTGTCTTCCTCGGAGATTGTGTTGTATGAAAAAGGGAGATCATGTCCATATAAGAAACTAGAAAACGAAAGTCAAAGGAGTAAAGGAAGCTCTGGGATAGATTCTACAGAGGCTACTGTTTTAGATGGGATCAGTCAAGGAGGACTTCTTGGGGGAGGTGGCTTTCAAACAAAAACCTGCATGAGATGGGGGAGCAAAGGGTACAGCAAAGGCAAAGGCACTGGGAGAAAAGAGTGTACAGAACAGAAGTTGCAGTGCAGAGGGTGGAGGTGGGAAATTCATCAACAGGCGGGAATCTTTGGCTGTTCAAGTGGTGCTCGGGAACCCGTTCTGGCACGATGGGAAGGTACAGCAGGCTCTGGCACCTGGTTTATGTTTCAGAATGACCACTTAGGCTACTCGTAAGGAGAAAACGAAAGCAAGATGAGAATGAGGTCAGTGGAGCCAGCTAGACATTAAGCACCTGCCCTCCTGATAGAGCTTCTCAAATTGCATCCTTAACACAATCCAAGAATGATTGATAAATAAATAAATAAATAAATAAATGCAATTCACTCATAAAATAAGGCATCGCACCGTTCTATCTTTGGGAGAATTTATTCAATAAAATTAATGATGTAGGCAAGGTCTATACCTTCCCGAAGGATGTTGAATATTATAAACAGTGTCTCAGGGTTCCTTCTTTCTCCAGAAACTACTTGGCTCCTTCAGGTCCAATTCCCCTGCCCAGGAACCAGCTGAGATGGTTTCTAGGTAGCAGATGGGCCTCCCAGCCTCCTTTTCCCCACTTTATTCTGCAGCTCTTAGAGAGCCCCTTGATGTGCCCAGGTGCTGCGGATCTGGACCACAGTGTAGGGCCCTGAGACTTGTGAACTGCACGATGCCAGGGGCTGTTATTCACATAGGCGAGGATGACAGTGACACTCCATGCAGCTATGCGGTATCTCCTGCACAGCTGTACCCAGCAGCCCGGCCCCTGTGCTATGAATCCAGGATGGAGACAGCCAAGGCATGGTATTTTCAGCTCATCCTGTAGCCAGATTACAGCGATTACCCTTGTCTTGTCTTTCTCATGACCTCATTTGTTTATCCACATCCTTTATGTAAATACAAAAGTAGCTGGACTGACAGCACTGTGCATCTCAAAAAAAATGCGTGGCTTCCGAACCTGTCTCCTAGACGAGGTTCCAGCAGTATTCATTCTGGAAATCTGTCAGAAGCAGTTGGGATCAAAGCAGGTAAGAGAGGTGAGCTGCAGCCGGGGCTGATTTGTGATTCCACACACATCCCCAAACACCATCTGGGCTCCCACCGAAGCATCTGCCGGCCCCACTCGATGCTCAGGCCTGCACACCAGGAGCAAGATGAGGTGGATGGCTGAGGCAAAACCGGCAGATGGTGGGTTGCCTGCATCTCACAGGGTTAAAAGTGTCAACTCAACAACACTGTGTGGAGGGGTGCCTTCTGTCCGGACCTCCTTTCCTGTGTGTGTCTGTGATGTGTCCACATTTTCTCATGCTTCGTGCCTGCTGGTACTGTCTATTGAGAAGAAATACCTCTCCTGTCAGTTGACTGATTCATTCATGCCCTTGGTAGGTGTATATAAGTGTCCCCCGTGTGCAGCTCTGACTAGCCCTTGGGGACCATCAGCACAATGACAAGTAAACAAGTTCATGAAACTTTCACACGAGTACGAGAAAACAGATCATTTAGAGTGATGTGCTCTCCAAGAGCACCGCACTGCATGGCTGGGGCAAAGAATGGCAGCAAAGGGCAGTGTGGCTTCAGACACGATATTCAGGTGAGGCTCCAGGGAGGAGGTGACACGGAAGCTGCATTAGTGATGAGCAGGATCCCAAGGGCAAACATCCTCTGACAAACTCATTCACACTGACTTGCTGGCTACTTCCTTCTCCTCTTCCTCTCTCTTCCTTCTTTTCTTCTGTCTTTGTTTTGTCTCATTTTCTTGCGTTGTGTTTTGTGTTTGTTGGAATATCTTTGAACATCTGCTGAGACTCTGTTGAAATTCAAAAGTTGAGGAATCAAGCTTCATGCTTGCATGGCACTTTCATTCTAGGGCAAGAGACAGGCTTTAGGTAAATAGTGACTGAATGTGTAACAATATCAATTGCTTAATGCTGTGATAGGACGGGAGGGAATGTGGCGGCATCTGAGCAGAGGGCAAGGAGGGGAATGAGCCATGGAAATGACTGAGGCAAAAGGAGAGACCAGGGAAGGGGAGCGCCTGCTGAGGCAGGGCCAGCAGTGGGGAGAGGGACGGTAGGAGCTGGGGTGTCTGCAGTGGGGCGGGTGGGAAGGGGTTTCAGAGGGAGCAGGCACCAACTCATGCGATACCAAGGAGGACACAGGAGGAAGCTCAATTTTATTCCCTCTCCTGCTAGAAGTCACTGGAAGGTTTTGACATGGTGCAATGACATGGTCGCATTTGCATTTTACAAAGAGCACTTCGAATGAGAGCAGGCTCCAGGGGTAAAAGTAGCAGCAGGCAGACAAGTCAGGTACTGTTCCAGAGACCCAGGCAAGAGGTGATGGCAGCCTGGGCAGGGGGAGCAGTGCAGGTGGTGCAAAGTGGTCTGCATAGGGAGATGAGAGGTTGGGTTAGGTGGAATTTGGTGATTGACTCTATACAGGAATATGCAAAAGAGAAATCTGAAAGACTCTATGGCTGTTGAGGGAATGACAGAGGCATTTTCTGAACATAAAAGTTAAGGCAGAGGCATTTTTGGTGAGGGGAGAGAAGCAACATCTGATATGGTATTTTTGAAACATCTGTTCCAAAAATAAGTCAAGTTAGAATTAGGTAGCAGGGGTCCACAGCTTCCAGGCCACAGACTGATACTAGGAGCCAGGCCACACGCCAGGAGTGAGGCAGAAAGCAAGCAAAGGTTCGTCTGTGTTTACAGCTGTTCCTCATTGCTTGCATCATTACCTGAGCTCTACCTCCTGGATAAGCAGAGACATTAAATTCTCTTGGGAGTGTGAGCCCTACTGTGAACTGTACATGCAAGGGATATATGTTCTGTGCTCTTCAGAGAATCTTATTCCAGAATTACTCCTCTTCCTACCTCCCAAGAAAAAACTGCCTTCCTAAAACCTGTCCCTGGTGCCAAAAAGTTTGGGGACCACTGGGATATACTATTCTAGCATCCAGGAAAGATGCTGAGAGCTACCAGTTTACAAATGATACTCTCAAGCTTAAGACTAAATGAGATCCCTTAGGCATGATTATAGATTGCAAAGTCAGAGAAATGATACATACCCAAGATGCTCTGATATTTGCAATTATGCAAGTAAAGGAAATAGTAAAGAAGCCAAATCAGAATATCCAAATAGTAAGAAGGAGAGGCAGAGAAGTTATCCAGGAACTGAGGGAGGAAAGGTGTGTGGGGAGTGGTACCCGTGTCCTTCAATTGCTGCACAAAAGTCAAGTTAGAGGCAGACCTCGGGTGGAGCTTCAGACTGGGCAATCAGGTCATCCCTGGGAAGGTGGAGTGTGTTTGGATGGAATGATGGGGTGAAAGCCTATTTAGAGTGGGTGCAAGCAAGAACATTGCATCAATGACCACAGGAAAGGCTTGCAACAAGAGTGACTGTAAAACCCCAGGATAGCTCTAAGACCCAGGTTGTTGGCAGAGCAGTTTACAAGTCCCAGGCAGGGTATCTGATATTCCTATGGCAAAGAGAAGAAATGAGAAAGAATGGCAGGGCAAACAAATTATTATTCGTGTTATGTGCTATTTGTTGCTCATGTGTTTATCAGTTTTTTGCAATCTTTTCAAAATGTATATTCTATGCCTAGCTTGCAGACCTTACAAAAACAGTGTGCTGGGCCCCTTTGGCCCATGGGCCCTAGCTGGCTTCTTTCTCTCCGGTGGATGGTTCAGACATCCTCCTGCGCTAGAACTGGATATCATGCTCTTAGCACATCAGTGGCTTGGCTGTAGGGAACCTGAAGGGTGTGATGCTTCTGTCCATTAGGTGGTGTGCTCTGGGTTGGCATCCCTTTGTTTCTTGGTGTGGGCCATTTTGTTTGTTTTTATAAGGATCATATTTTAAGCTATGTGATTTGCTGGAACCATGGCTGGCATTACACATTAGAATTACAATGCTCAACCTATAGGCCCTGCAGTGCTGACACATATGAGAATGGAAGAAGGCTATGATAGGAAGCAGTGTAATCTTCAACTTACCAGGACATGTAATTAGTGAGGAAATGGTATGTTGGAGGATGGAAAAGATACCCTTAATTACATCAGAGGTAGTGTCTTCCTCGTTACCATCAACTCTTCCCCTGGTCAGACAGTGGGGTCTTCCTTCAATCTTAGGAAGACTGAAGGGACAACTTCCCCCTGACAATGCGATGCAAGTGAACTCTGCATGCAAAACAGAACCTTTTATGGCTCTCAAGATCCCATTTTTCAGACTTCAGTATCTAACACTTGACTGATAAGGGACCTGGAACTGGGGAACCCAGGAGGAGTGAGCAGTGATCACAAAATGCCTGCATAAATGTTGGTGTCAGGACTTGAATGAGTGAGATAATACAGGCTGGTGTACGGTGTAGTAAAAGATTTATCCGCACTTTGCTTGGACTGATGACAAGGTAATTTGGCGAAGGCTGGGAAGCCTTTATCCACTGTCTGTGCTCTCTGGAGGCTGCAGTAGGTGGGGAGGGGAGAAAGGGTCTGCAAGAGACGGGAGTACACAGGTACCTGGTGAGCAGTGTCTCTGGCCCACATTTGCTGTCACCAATGGCCTGTCTTTAGATGACACAGGCAGGCTGAGTGGTACAACCCAAGCCCTTTACTCAGCACTTTCTCCAGCCTCCCGCTTCTTTAAAACTACAAAGACATTTCCTTCAAAAAAATTGTAATCAGTTATCAGGTAAGGGTTCTCTTGCTTATGCTCTTTGATTACAAGTGTCTTGAAGTTGTTCTTAGTGAGACATTAAATAACGTGGAACGTTTTAATACTCAGAACAATTGTAAAATTAATTTTATAAAACATTGCAACTTTTTCCTGAGCTTCTAAAAAACCCCACCCTCAGTGAGGTACAGTTCAGAGTGAGCTAGATAAAGACACTTCTCGATAGAAGCGTTGGCATCAGTAGTGTAATAATCGATAACTGATTTGGGGGATTGAAAACGATGACTTGAGAAAGATGCGCGAGACTTTCCAGGACTGCGAACTTGGGTACAGTGATGATATCTAACGTTAGCGAGAGCAAAGAGCAAGGATGTGGGGTAGAAATCTTCTTTTAAAATGTCTTAGTTTCTCTATGGGAAAGTGGGAGGAGCATTCCCACTCACAGGGGTTCAACAGGAAGAAGCCATACATGCAATCCAGTCCAGCCTTTTTATTCTGCCTGTCTGAGAAGAAACTCATATTTAAGGGGGCTTCCTAGAAACCCGCCAGCACTGGCCACCTGTGTTTAATTTTATTAAACACAAGGGACGTACACAAGTACATTTTCCATAACACAGTGTGAGCACCTTGGAGTGTGCATATGTGGGCTTTTCCATTATTTTTAGAAGTCTTTCTTGAATTCTTTTACTAAAAATTGATGTTTTCCATACAAAATTTAACACTGATTTTTATATATCCTCTAGTTAGTCTGTTTCTTTTCATGAAACTAAAATTCATTTATTTCACTCTGCTTATAGCATGTCCCCAAAGAGCTTCTGAACATTACACAAAGATATATTACAGCTATCTTTTTAAATTTTAGTCCCTGTATGCTTGGATAAGTGATGAAAACTCCTGGTACTCAGTATATCAGCATTGAGGTTTGCATTAACATTTGGTGTGTGAATTTCCATGGTCTAAGCTTGTCTCTGGTTTCATTCATTCACTCACTCACTCACTCATTCACTCATTCACTCATTCACTCACTCACTCTATTTATTTATTTATTTATTTTCTCCGCATTTATGCCCAGAGGTACAAATATTAACTATGGCTAGCAAAGCAACACATGAAGAGGAAGTACTTATGTGATTGTTAAGGTATTTTAGAACCTGATTGTGTCAAAAGGACAGATTGACCAGTATAGCATCTTATCTCCTGATGTTCAGGTGGGCTCGTGACATTAACCCATAGAGCCCTGAGTAAAACTGTCACCTGGTGTTGTTTTAGGAGCACAAAGTTGAGTGTTGGGTCCTCAGACCCCTTTCTCTGGGGCTCTGTGGAGCTTTAAGGGGACACACAGGTTGTTGAGACCTTTTAAAAGTGGCTTTCGTTTTTTAGGGATACAGTGGTATATTTTATTAGCTGTCTTATCACGTTAGCAATAACTCAACGAAATCAGTCATTTAGCATCATGAGTACAAATATATACATAATACATACATGCATCTATTATCCCTTCCAGTTGAAATACCATCTGAGTGGGAATTTCTTCTGAGAATCATATAGAAAAGTGTACATACAACATATCTAGGAGATTGAAGTTTTCACTGAAGCCACTGAATTGCTCGGAAATGTTGCCATCAGAGAGACAGACCTGCTATCTCCAGGATAGGAATCCACTTTCATAGCTAAATTGTTCAAAAGGCACACAACGGCACCATGATTTTTATGCTTCTTATTGTTTTTTTCCAGTGGATACTTAAAAATCAATTTATTTTTATTCTAGTGTGTACCAAGGGTATAGTGTTTGTTAGGGTGAAAAAGCAATTTTAATTTAGTGGGAAATGGATTTTCTTTATCACAGAGAAATGTAGAATAAATGAGAGACATACCCAATAAAATTTTCTTTCTTGATCCCAGGGGTTGAGGTAGGGAGATGGGGTTGGCAGAAGGACAAATATAGATTTTGATAATTCTGTTTGAACTTCTCCTTAGAGCTCTACGTTGTCGATAAAAGCTCCTGTGTGCAACACAAACGGCCTAGTTATGCCTGCCCTGCTGAACTGGGTGCTTCTCAGCAATAGAACATGTAGGGAAACTGGGTGAAAGGAACAGGGTACTGGTAGCTTTGCCACTATCTACCCTTGCACTCCTGGAAATCTCTCTGAGCACCAGCTTCCCCATCCATAAAATAGATTTTAACACTGCTCATAGTCTGTGATTTAAAAATTTAAGTTCACTGGGAAACTGTCTTGCCATCTGTCTGTATCATTTTAAATAAGATTTTTAAAAATTATAATTGACGATATAGTATCACTGGGAGAATTCATGCTTTACTGAAACTATGAATAGATTCATCCATTTCAGAAGCCACATCTGCTGCTTCTTTGTACAGTCATGCCACTGCCATGCCATGTGTGATTTCCTTACTACGGGTATTGGCGGGGAGTGGCCAACTTCTAACAGTACCGTGTCGCTTGTATGCCATTTTGCCCACACTGTCTGATCTAGCCACACTGACTCTAATCGCTAATATTTACCATGTATTTTTTTCCTTCCACAAGGTATTTCCATGCATTAAAAAATCAGATATAATCACTCACATTATATGTGATCCAACTATCTCAAAATATCAGTAATGTTCATTTTTACTTTGAAATTGATTATTAAACCTATTGACTTGATGTAATTAAGACATTTATTTATACAACACTATGTATCCATATCATAATTTCTTGTTATTTTATGGAAAAAAGTAAAACAAAATTACATAACAAAATATTACGAGAATAACAATAGTTAATACATTACATGTTGTTATCTTTAAAGTAGTTGCTCAGGGTACAAGATATGGGCATAAAAATTTCCCCAATCAATATTAGCACAAACCTTCCTTTTTAATGAACTAAGAGACACTAATAATATAACTGACTTGCATTTTTTCCCTTTTTCCTACTGGCCTTTTCCCTTTCACCCATCCTACTTCCTTTTTCCTTTTGAATAATTATTTCCCATTTCACAATATCTATTGTACATTTTAGAACTTGTTTACTCTTTCAGTTTCTCACACCAGGGAGACAATGTGATGTTTACACATGTGAGTCTGATTTATTTCACTTATGAGTATGTCTCAGGTTGCATCCACTTACCTATAAAAGTCTCAAATTTATCTTTCTTTATGGCTGAGTAGTACTCCATTGTATAAAAAGACCACATCTTATTTTATCATTCCTCAGTTTTTGGGCATTTGGGTTGTTTCCAAGATTTAGCTATTACAAATTGTGCTGCTATGAACATGGGTACACATATATCAATGTGGTATGATGTTTTTAATTCTTCTAGGATGATACCCAGAGGGGAATAGCTGAGTAGAATGGGACCTCTAATCCTCAAATTTTGAGGAATCTCCATACTGACTTTCCACAGTGATTGTACCAGTCTACACTCCCACTAACAGTAGAGAAGGGTTCCTTTTACCCCCAGGCCTACCAGCATTTGTTCTTGGTTGATTTCTTGATGACAGCCATGCTTTCTGGGTTGAGATGGAATCTGTGTTGTTTTAATTTGCATTTCTCAGATGACTGCTGATGTTGAACATTTTTTCATATATTTATTTGCCATTTCACCTGAGACATGTGTATTCATTTCAGATGCCCATTTTTTATTGGGTCTTTGAATTTAGGGGGTCTGATTTTTTCAATCCTTTATATGTCCAGATAGAAGTCCTTTGTCTGAGGAACAATTGGCTAAAATTTTTTCCCGCTCTGTGGGTTGCTTTTTACTTTGTTGGTGATTTCTTTTGCTGTGCAAAAACTTTTTAATAAGGTGAGATCCTAGTTGTTGATTCTTCAAAATGTTTTGCATGAAGTCTGGGTCTGTTTCATGAACCCTCTGCATATACTTATGCCTTCAAGATTGCTACTGCTTTCTCTTCCAGTAAATTTAGTGTTTCTGTTTTAATATTTAGATCTTTGATCCATTTTGACTTTAGTTTGGTGCATGGTGATAGACATGGGTCTAGTTTTAGTCTTCAGCATATAGAGAACCAGCTTTTCCAGCACCATTTATTAAAGAGGCTATCTTTCTTCCAGTGAACATATGTGGCTCCTTTGTCAAAGATAAGGGGGCTCAAGGTGTTTGTAGCTGTGTCTTCATCTTCTAGTCTGTTCCACTGTTCCTCAGGTTTGTTTTTATGCCAGTACTATGCTGACTTTATCACAGTAGCTTTGTAGTATAATTTCGCATCAGGATCATGATGTCTCCTGCCTTGCCATTGTTGCCCAGTGTTGCCTTTGCTATTCTAGGTCTCTTCTGGTTCCAGAGGAATTTTAGGATTGTTTGCTCTAGTTCTGTGAGGTATGTTAATGGTATTCTGATTGGGATTGCATTAAATCTGCTTAACAATTTTGGAAGTATGGCCATTTTCACTGTTGGTTCTTCCTACTTATGAGCAAGGGATATCTTTGCATTTTCTGATATCCTCTTCTATCTCCTTTTTCAGAGTACTGTAATTTTCAATATATAGTTATTTTCTTCCTTTTTTACATTGACTCCTAAGTATTTCCCTTTTCAAATGCTATTTTGAAAGGTGTGGTTTGCATAATTTCTCTCTCAGTGAGTTTGTTATTCATGTACATGAATGCTATTGATTTTTGAGTGTGGACTTTGTATCCAGCTACACAACTGAATTTGGTTATTAAATCTAGAAGTCTTTTAGTGAAGCTTTGGGGATCTTCTATGTAGAGTATCATGTCATTCATAAATAATGATAATTTAATGTCCTCCTTTTCTATCCTTTTTTCTTTTCTCTCTCTTCTCTAATTGCTGTGGCTAGTTTTTCCAGAACTGTATTGAATAGGAGTGGTGATAGTGAACATCCTTGTCTTGTTCCTGATTTTAGAGTGTAAGCATTGAGAGTTTGTCCATTTAGTATGATGTTAGCTGTTGGTTTGTCACCAATGATTTTTATCAGATTGAGATAAAGACCATCTATTTCAATTTTCTGTAGGGTTTTTATCATGAATGAGTGTTGGACTTTGTCAAAAGCTTTTTCTGCATCTATTGAGATGATCATGTTATTTTTGTCTTTGGCTCTATTGATATGTTATATTACATTCATTGATTTGTGCATGTTGAAACATCCCTGCATTCCTGGAACAAATCCCACTTGGTCATGGTATATAATATTGATTATTTCCTGCAGTCTATTCACTAGTATCTTGTTGAGGATTTTTGCATCTATTTTCATTACACATCATTTTTAAAAGCACTTTGATAACTATATTTTACCATGTCTGATTTCCTTTATAACATTATGTATTTTATCTTACATATCTAAAGACATTATTCTGAGAATGCCCACAGGGTTCTGCAAGCTTCCAAAGGGAATTTTGATAGTAAAACCTTAAGAACTACTCCATTACATCATATGTGGGAGAGTTTTATCTGACTGGCCTCACCAAGGTTCTTCATAGACTTCAGGAACTAAGTAAATACACGTTTAGTGAAAAAATGCAAAATAGAAGGTTGGAAAAGACAAACCTTCATCCAGAGATCTAGTTAATTCATCCAACCCACTAAGTCTTAGTGCTTGGAAGAAAAACATTATATCTACTAAAAATGTTTTGGGAACAGAAACTGAGCTCAAGGTGGCGGAAACACCAAGGAACTTTGTGTTCACATGAATGGAACGTCCAAACCTGGCCACTGTGGCTGTCAGTGTGGTGTGGTTAGTGAGTATCAGGAATTCAATTTCTCTACTACGGTCCCCCGAGTCCAGCTCACATATGCTGCAACTGGGGCCATGTGCTTTTTTGTCCTGTACAATGGGAAAGAAAGAGCTCCTCACTTCCAACCATGGGAAATACATTTTTTCTTTTGGTTCCTTGTGCCCAATTAGAATACAATAAACACCATTCCTGGGACCAGTGCAAATTGCTAGAGTAACACCATGCATTAACTGTGTCAAATGAATCAGAATCCATCTCTGCAGCTGAGGAAGGAAAGATTAAAAAATAATTAATAATCCATGCTAGAGAAAAAGGAAAAGTGGTGAGCAACAAGCAGAGGGATGATATACATCACTTCAGGAGGGTTCATCAGAGGACATATTTTAGCAGGGTAATAAAAAAATCATTCTGTCTGGCAACCACTTACCTTTGGACAAGACATTAAAGGGAGAACATATTAATAAGGAAATAATGTTTATAAGCAGCCCTGATTATGGTGTCTTTAGAAGGAAATTCCATACACATGAATAGGGGAAGGAGAAGCTTCCTGTTCTTGTGAATAAACTCTGTCCTTACCCCAATCCAGGTGATACTTTTGGAATGAGATTTTATACACTATGAAAGAGAGGATACGGAATAACACCCAAGATTAACACTGTTCTCTGTTTTGTCATATTTCATTCTTCGTATTGGTTTGGTATCCTTCTCTCCATTTATCATCTAGAGAGCAGATGAAAAATAAAGAGCTGAAAGTCAGACTGTTTCTCTGGGTAATCACTTGCAGTTTCTTATGCCACGAGGCAGAGGAGAGATGCTATTTCACAGAGGTAACAACTCATGGCTCTCTCACGCTATCCCCTGAGTCAGTGCTGTCAGCATCAGGGACCACTCATGCATAATTAGCCTCCATTGATTTTTCTGAAAATTTAGCTCTTAGAATAGAAGGCTTTATGAAGATGTGATTGTAGTTAATTTGCCTGCTAGTGCTCATAATAAAGAAAGTTATTTCAGAAGAAATTACTTTTGTAAAGTCGGAATCCTCTAAGGTAGGCTGATAGTCTATGTAGAATACTTTGAAGCTTCCAAGTTTTGTGCTTTGATGTTTTGTGCATAAAATCAGGACATTCTACCTCACTACTACCTGTTAGTAATTATTCTGACTGTCTACATTATTTCCAGAGCCTAGCTGGCATCTTAGAGATGAGCTAGCGAGTTAAGCTTTACAAAGATATGGGTTATCTGGCAAGCAAAGCACTATCAAGAGGAGCTATTTTTGAATTCTGTATATTTAGTGAAATGGAACATAACATCATAGCTATCTGATCCTATAAATATGCAATGTAAACTATACCTGATGTATGGTTTATGTCTGTGTGTCCCCCCAAAGCCTCATGCGGCCATGGGGCAGGCTTTTAGAGTTTGAATATGGGTGTGAGAGCTGCACCCGCCCTGGAGTGGATAGTTTGCATATGTAAGGGAGAGGAAAAGAGTGCTTGAGGCCATTCCTCCCCCATTCCTCCCTGGTGTGTGGTTATTGCCTTTGCTGTTGTCTGCCACCCTGAGCTGTAGCCCTCTGCCATGTGCCACTCTGCCTTATAATCTGCCAAGTACGGACTGAAACCTCCACAAACTGTAAGCGAAATAAACCTTTCCTTCCTTAATTTTGGGCGTCAGGTATTTTGTCCCAGCAACGAGAAAAAAGTAACCAAGACACCTGAGAAGCAACTTCTGTCCAGTTACAACAACCCATGAATTTTGTGCCAAAGCCCAGATGTATGAGATGTGATCACATATATATAGTGAATGTTAATATTTTCAATTCTCACAATAAAACACACGTTGCTATTAATTCATTCTCAATGCATTGATCCCATCATCCCTGCCACTTTTTAAAGCAGGTTTTTGTTTTTTGGTGCTGGGAATCAAACTCACAACTTGCCAGGCAGGCACTGTACCACTAAGCTGTATCCCTGTCCCTTTAAAGCAGTTTTAAAAGTCTTTTTGTGTCTTTAGTTGTGCTGTTATGGCTACCTCAATGTCTGAAATGATTCCAAATATTTATTTATCATAGTGATTTTGACTCTGGGAAAGGATCACAAGTTGCATGGTACCAGTTCTAGTTAATAGGGTAGATGAATGTTTTTATTTGACAGAATTTGCCATCAATGCTTGATAAAATGAGTGAGTGATCACAAAATATGGTGAATTTTAAAATAAAAATATTTATTACAGTAAAAGACACACTGTCATTAATCCCCCTCACAATACTTTAAATACCCGCCTTGCTTCAAACATCCTTATTTCATCTTTATTGATAATGTGTCTTTTACTATAATAGTTTACTTAAATATTCACTGTATGATTCAATCATCTCTTGTATACCTTTCAATCAAATCTATTTTGAATTGTTACAAAAGAGCTTAGATTTCTTTCCCAAAGAACTAAGCATACACGTGGTCAATACTTGCTCAGTGCATGAAAAGAAAAGTCAGTCTATGTGTGAAGTCAGCACTGTCATTCACAGACCTGAGCTGCCTTTTGTAACCTAGTAGAAGGAAGGTTGTCAGTGGATGATCAGGTGTGTGACTGTCTTAGTTACTTTTCTCACTGCTGATACAAAATATCCAGTACCGGGGCTAGGGATTTAGCTCAGCAGCACAGCACCTGCCTGGCAAGCACAAGGTTGTGAGTTCGATTCCTGGTACCAGAAAAAAAAAAAAAACAAAAAACAGTACCAAAAGTTAAAGGAGGAAAGGTTTATTTCAGTTCACAGTGTATAGAAATTTTAATTTGTAGTTGGCTGGTGCTAAGGCAAAGTGGCATGGCAGAGGGACATCAGAGAAGAGAAATGGTTCATGGTGAGGCAGGCAGCAGGCAGAAGCAGCAGCAAAGCCACAGCATCAAGCCTCCCTTTCCTTTTTATCTCATGTAGGTTACAACCCTTTTGGATAGTGCCATTCACACCTAGGGTGAGCCCTTCCATTATTCACACCTAGAACTATGTTAAACCAATTAGTGGACTACTCTAGTACTATACACCCTTCATCCTATTATCACTCACCCAAGATCAGGCCACCTCCAAAAAGCTCCACCTATGAGTGCGTGAGCCTTTAGAGGTTTATCTAGATACATGCCATAACAGTGACTTATTGGAAGTTGGTATTATTGGTATTTCTAATTGTCTTCAGCACCCAAATGTCTACTGTTTTATGATATATAAGACAGAGTTCAAGACCTATATACCATTGGGAAATGCACTTAGTATTTTTTGTGGTTTTTGTTACCTCTCAGAGAAAAATTGTAGGCACAGGTGAATTAAATTTACAGAACAGCATCTCTTATAGATGGCATCACATACTTATCTCCATAGTCTTGTCACTTTCAAATATGATTGATTTGCTTATTTCATTAATCCTCTCCCTCCTCTAGCATATAATGCCTAAAGTGACAGAATGGTTTTATTATTTTAAAGAGAAAAAAATTAACAAACTAATGAAAACAAAGAAAAAATAAAACAACACAAAAACAATAAAAATGATACAGGATTTCAAAACAAGAGGATAGAAATTAACAATGGTTGTTATATTATATATTGTGAAATACTTAGGAATCAGTTTAACAAAGGAAGTAAAAGATCTATACAGTGAAAATTACAGTACTCTGAAAAAAGAGATTAAATGGGATTTTGGAAAATGGAAAGATATTCCATGCTGATAGATAGGAAGAACCAACATTGTGAAAATGGCCATACTCCAAAAATTGTTGTTTAGACTCAATGTAACCCCAATTAAAATACCATTAGTATATCTCACAGATCTAGAGAAAACATTTCTAAAATTCATCTGGAGCCAGAAGAGACCTAGAATACCAAAATCAATCCTGGGCAACAAAGGGAAGACAGAAGGCATCACAATCCCTGACTTGAAATTATATTACAAAGCTACTGTGACAGAATTTTGTTTATTGTATTTTTTCATAGTTTTCAGTCAAAAAGGGAAGGAAGATTCAGATTAATTTTTGATATTTTTGGGCAGTGTTCAACTTTACAATTAACTAAAACAATGTTAATAAATATATGTTTGAGATTTGATTATGTAATTCATTAGTAAAGAAAAAAACAAGAAGGTATTACAACTATTGCAAAGGACAAATCAAAGAAACATAAATTTATATGGAATAAAAAGTTAAAAACTAACATGCAAATAGACACCAAAATGGCTTTTTCTATGAGTCAGGAGTAGAAAAGTCAATGAGCTTTCTGCATATACTTGGACAAATTTGTCTGGCTATGTATAGCCAAGAATTATTTTACATTATTGTGAGCTACACACTGTAGAGCTATAAAATAGTTCACTGGCAACAAAATACCCAATTGAATAACTTAGAAGAAATTATTCTAAACAATGAATAGTTTTTCGTTAGATATATCAGTAATTATTTTACTTCTTGACAGTCTTTCCTCTTTTTGACCAAAAATAATCTCAAAGAAAAGTCTATTTACAACTATAAAATAAGACTGATTTCATTAAGCTCAGACTGGTTATTTACATATGTGTAGCAGGTGTTAATATATAGGATTGTATAAATTTGCTTTGCTTGAATTTTTTGTAAGGAATTTTGCATTAGATTTTTAAAGGCTGTATTATTTTTCTTCCTGAGCCTATGAGGCCAACCTCAAGCAAGACCACCATATTCTCTGCATTACTTATGAACTTGAAAAAACTCCCTTTTTAAGTTTCCCAAATTACTCCAATATTCTTGGGCTACTAAAGTATGACATTTCTCACTTGTAATGCTCAGACCTTGTAAAAACAAGTAACAGGCCAGTTTCTTTCAAGGTCTCCATAAAGTCACTCTTCCTTAAATGTGACTTTCTGTACCTGATTAAATGAACAGTACCTTCAAATATGATATGCAGGCGAGGTTGGATGGGATGTAACCAATATTTTCTATTATATTCTGGCAAGAGTAGAGGCACTCTTTGAATCCTACAGATAAGTATAAAATAAAGCAAGTCAGGGGCTGGGAATTTAGCTCAGCGGCAAAAGCGCCTGCCTGTCAAGCGCAAGGTCGTGAGTTCGGTTCCCGGTACCGGAGAAAAACCAAAAACAAAAAAAAAACAAATAAAGGAAGTCAATAAGAGTTTCTGAATACGGCATAGAAGAGCTGATAAAAAAGCAAAAAGTCCGATATCATTAGCAAGTGTTTCATTTTAGCTTACAAATCAGTACCCACTGAATTTTTATACGTTACCAAGAGCTTCAGAAGAAAGAAAAGGACCTCTAGATCTATTTAAAAACAAGACATGAGACTGATATTATCAATACAACAAACAAATAACACGATTTTTTCTTCATTAATTCACGCAGTCCTAGGTAATTAATACTTGTTCTATTGGATTTTCTGATCACACTCAGAGGTTACCTGCCTTGGTTGTGTCTATGGCATGTGAAATAAGATAATAAAGCTAATCAAAATGTTTTAAATAACTTATCTCTAAGAATAATTATTAAGGATAGTTTTATATCAAAGAAGTGATGCTACATATAACGTATAAAAATAAATGGACACAATTTTCACAAAGAAAAATTTTTGATGTATAACATAGAATAACCCTACATCAAAATATGCAAATTCTACCAAGAGCCTGCCTAGCAAGTGCAAGGTTGTGAGTTCGATTCCTGGTACTGGAAAAAAAACCAAAAAAAGAAAACAAATTCTACCAAGAATATAGCAAGAATCTCAAATGAAAAAATAAGTGGAATGTGTCCTAGATAACTCATTTGTATAAAATTCCATTGGTAACACTGTTGTGCATCCTTAATTAAAATCCACTGGCCCATAAAATTTTGGACTTAAAAAAAATGAGATGACCAGGTATGTAAAATAACTGATACTATGACTAGTAATACTATGCTAGGCATCAGCAAACACTGTCTATAACAAATTACTTAAATAAATCTATTAGACTCAGGGGATATAATATCTCTGTCACAAATAATCACTTCTATTATAGAGCAAAAGCAGCCACAGATAATATATAAGCAAATGGGCTTGCTTGTGCTCTAATATTTATAATCATAACTAGTGGGTTGTGCGTTCCAATGGGCCATTATTGACCTACATCAGCAATATACTGTTGTTATCAGTATCATCACAGTATAGCTGGACTCTGACATGCAGAAAGTTATAAATAGCAAGGACACTCACAACTCTGTAGGGACTTTCTATACAGCACATGGTTTCTGAATATTTAGATTAATAATGTTTTTTCCTACACAAATTCAATCCAATGAAGACCCAGAAACTCTTCTAATTTTATTTTTCCTATGTAACTCATACATGGTATCATAGCAAATGAATCTAATTACTTCTATGTCTTCTCTTTTTTCTAAAGTGAGGAAACAAATCTTCATGATTTTCCAGGCTCATTCCCAAAGATGGTTTTACATGTAAGACATGTCCTGAAAGTCTTATTACTTTTTCCTATGTTAAGTAGCTGACTTGGGAAGGGCAAATTAAAAAAAATTAAAGATGTTGGAACTCCTCAGATGTGATAATAAAATTCATCAATAAGCGTAAAAGACAATATGATTGCTAAGAAAAACTCTCTAAGTGCAGAACTTTTGCTTATTTTCCTAATAATCAGAAGCATAATAAAGTTGACATAAAGTATAGCAGTCACTCTGGTAAGAACAGAATCTTACCTAGATGTAATACACTACTTCATACTGTAGTGAAGGTGTCAATCAGTAAAGAAAGAAATTAAGCCCATCAAAATTGAAGAGGCTTTGCCAATATAAATAGCACATTTTATGGATTTTCAGACTTGGGTAGAATAAAAACTAAGGCAAATAGTTTTAACTCTCCAACTTGTATTCATCATTATGGCTTTTTTATTCTGAAATAAATTGACATTTTATTTTAGGAAAAATCTCAATGAGTCCCTGAGGTGGGAACTAACTTTATGCTATCACTGAGCTATTAGTAACACGTGATGTTTTCGTCTTTGCTGTCTTCATATGAGTCACTATACAAGCATTGTAAGAGCGTTAGTATTAATTTCCAATGTGGTATTGATAGTTACAACTTAGACATAAAACCCTTCTGGAGCCTACACTAAATTTTAACATTGGAAAAACGTAAGGTATGTAAAGAAGATAAAACAGTTGCAAGGACTGTAAAGATGAAAGCCAATATTGATTACCATTATACATTTTCCTTAAAATAAATAAAACAAAGCAACAAATCATAGAAGTGTATATATAGTCATCCCTCAATAGCCATGTGGGGTCAGTTTTAGTAACACACTTGGATACCAAAATCCACTGATGCTCAACTCCCTTGTGAAGTAGTAATTGCATTTAACCTAGGTACATCCTCTAATATTCTTTAAATATCTAGACTAAAGCACCCAACATAATGTAAATGCTATGTACATGGTTGCTGTATTGTTTAGCATATAATGACAAAGAAAAAGTCTGTACATGTTCGGTACAAATGCAGTTGCTTTCTTGAATATCTTCAATTTTTGACCCAAGTTGGTTAAATCCCGACATACAGAACTTGTAAACGTGGAGGGTCAACTGTATTGTTTTCTTTGTCTGCAACAGTCCTAATTATAATCTCTATTCCTACATTAACAATGTTTAATCAGAGTAAAGAGACATTATTTCACAGAGAAAATTGGGGTATAGATAAGTTTTCTTGTCATATACTAGCATTTCCCCAGGATCAAGGGGCTCATAAGCATGTCGCTTTCTACCAGTCCAAATATCTTGTACAACTTCTCAAATTCAAAAGAGTAAACACATTCATTTACTAGGTTTGAAGACAACCTCTGAGTTAGCAGCAACAGTGATTAAGTTACAGTTCGTTACTGTATTTTAGAAAAGGTCTGGATTTCTGAAACCATAAAGAAGCCGGGGCATGACATTTCAAAGGGTAAGGGTAGTTGGTTCAATAGATGAAACTGTACAGGAAGAAATGACAGCATACTTGCATTCAGACAAAAATGATGTAATAAATAAAAAACTTATGATGCAAGGTGGAGGTGGGAATTGCTACCTGTATGTAGGAGGGGACTGGGGCTGTAGCTCAAAAGCAGAGCAATTGGGATGTTCACCCATGTTAACCAGGAGGAAAGGCAGAGGGCATGGCCCTGAGAGTTCAGAAAGTGATACGTGAAGCGAAATCCTCAGAAGCAGTTTCTCTCTGAGCTCTGTGCCCTCCTATGTCTTGTTCCTTTACATCCACAGGGTCTCATCTGTGCAAGTTCTCTTGAGTACAGTGAGGGATAGTTTGTTGTGAAAGTTTTTCTTTTTTTTTAAAGAGAAAAAAGGTAAACATAACAATGAAACCAAGTTCCAAAACAGGTTAGTAGGACAGAAACAATAGTTCATACATTGTGTATTGTTATTCGTAGGATTTCTTACCAGTTTGAATTCTCTCATGTATACTGAGAAGCTTTGTCCACATTTGTGACACAGAAAGCAGACTTTCTTTTCTCCAAAGTGGATCATAGAACCAAACCCTCTTTTCCCCAAAGCCAGCCATAAAGCCTGAGAATAATACCCAAACTTTCCCCACCTTTCGTGCAAGAGTAGCCCATAAAGAAATTCTCAACCCTACATTGTTTATGTCATAAAATCCCCATCACAAAAAGGATATGTTTATCTTTTTAGCTCCAAAATGGTCAAGAAGAATCTAAACAAATAGGTCTTGCTGTCAGTCTCCATTATTAGCATTAAATCATATCTATTTTTTTATTCTAATCGAATTTCTATATGGGTATCTGCGCTTCACTGAAACTAAGTATAAAAATGCATAGTCCACTGTGGGTTAGTGGGTCTTCAATCTGAGGATTCCAGTACACATAAAACTATGATCAAATAAATTTGTTGTGACTTTTCTCCCATTATTCTATTGCCAGTTCATTTCAGTAGATTCAAGTACTAATTATTTAGATGAAAAGATTTGCACTTCCCTGTAGCACAGCTGTGATGAGAATGTGGGTAAATGGGGGGACTGGAAACTGGCAGAATTTTTTCTGATAACTACTATTCCTGTGAAATATTAATCACAACTATCAAATTCACCTAAAGCCCAGGAAAAGCAGGCATTTGTCTTTGAAGGATGTGTATAAAGTTGTCACCTAGATAATAGACTGGGCTGGGAATCCAGTGTGATTGTCAGGTAACACCAGGAACCCATTTCCATCTAGTAATGGTGAAATTAAAGTGAAACCAGCCAACCTGGAGAACTCGTTTTGAAAAACACTCTCTTAAATACAATGAGTGATGCTAGGAAGTAATTTGGTTCTAGATACAACTATCTCATTTATGTCTGAGTATTTATGCTGAAGAGATTCCTAGTCTTCACCCTTGATTCTGTTTTCCTGCTTTCATTTAAGAATATTTAAAGATTTCTTCCTATAGTTGATATTAATGACTTTAACTTTTCTTTTCCTTTTGCAAAGAGGGGTAGTCATTCAGCAACTGTGATCATCTGTCTTGTGGAAGGTACAGTACTTTCCACTTGCCAAAAGGCTTGGCAAACTACATCTAGCTAGATGTTGCTTGGATTTTAAGTTTAAAATAGTGTATACTTTGAATCCCCAGTGCTGGAAGTTATTGGATCATTTCTTTAAAAATGCGCAAATTCATTCATGAATCACATATTGAATAAAATAGTCATAACAGAAATACTTCTCAAAGTAATTTGTACTACTTGATACCAATTGATGGGGTAGGCCATTACCAGGCATTTCCAACAGGCCTATTGACAACAGTTTCGACTTAGTTCAACAAAGCAATTACCCTGCAGATGAAACAACCAGATTTTTAATCTCTACTTTGTTATAAGTTATTTTCACATATATTCTCATTGCTGTTAAAATATACCACTGTCGTTGGGTGTGGTGGCGCATACCTGTAATTCCAGCACTTGAGAGGCTGAGGCAGGAGGATCTTTGTGAGTTTGAAGCCAGCCGATGCTACAAAGTGAACTTAAGGCCAGCCTGAACTGCATAGTGAGACCCTGTCTCAAAAAGACAAAAAAAAAAAAAAAAAGACTATGCCATGGGATAACTACTTAGAACTAAATAAGCCAAGGTGTACTTGGAGGGGGATTTTTAGTTTTTAGTGGACAAACTGGCCTTGTATTACAAAAAAAGTTACACTAGAAGAGAAGTCAGTGATTGCAAAGGTAGCAAAATGGAGTAGCTACACAACATATCCAAAATGAACATCTTGGGATTTTATATCTTATTTTCATGATTCATATAATTTCATATTGTCTATTCCATTGTCCCTATAGAAATTTACATTTTAGGGTTCCACAGAATCCCCAAGGCTACCTGTGTTCTAAGTGAGTGAAAGGTTTTTAGTTCCCCTTTAATCATCACAGTGTCCACAGGAGTGGAAGACTATAACCAGCAAAAAAAGCTTAGCTGAAACATTGCTGGCATGACTAAGTGAAAAACAAAAGCAAGTATTTAATGCATAGTAACAATTTTTGGTCCCCTAGGCATAACTGAACCAACGGAGGAATGCTGGTTACTAGTAAAACATTACATTGTAGTCACATGCACAGCAGTCTATAGAAAAACCTTACACAGTATCTCACGGGTCATGGGCAGCTTATGTCACACTTGTGTGTGAGTATCCCAAGTGTTGTGCCTATCACTTAAATTTACTGAGCTTCCTATCTTGCACCTTTAATGGAGATGCTAATAGTCTTTATCTTCTTGAATAATTCTGAGTGATTAGATGAAGCAATCTACCTTAATTCCTTGGAACAGAGCCTGGGTGATATTGTGCACTAATATTCACTATAGAGAATGGTGGCCTTGTTGTATCAAGGAGCCTGTATGTGATTTGCTAGAAGAGGATGTGAATGAGGACTGTGAGCCGTGCAACAACCAGGTGTGGTGAGGGAGAACAAAAACCTTAGGGAAGAAACCAGGGAGTGCAAGGAACACTGAAGGAAGGAGAAATGGCCTCTGATTAAGTCCTTTGAAATATCCGTGTCATCCTTTTGCTCTTGTTGTCTCCTCTACCACACCCAGGCCAGACCTCCACTGTCCTCACCAGTGTGACCACCTTTTTGGGCTGGATTATCCATTTCCATCATTGCTCTCATCCTCTCTCCTCCACAAAAGAGAGTGCTTTACTATGTAAAGGATATTTTTCTATCAATTAAAACTAAAGAGAATCTAAAAACTATATAACCAGTGACCATGATGGGAAGCCATTGGAAAGGGGGATAAAACATACTTTACATGAAAAGGCACTCTCTTTTCTGGAGAGGAGAAGATGGGAGTAATGACAGAACTTTTGCAGAAACAGGATTGGACCAAGAGATGGAGGGAGGAGAGGGGAAAGAGATGGAAAAGATTTAAGGTGTGCTATGTTCAGGTACCAACTCCACATGATGAATATAAGCATTATGTACTGCAAACATATGAAGAGGGACTGCAAGGCCCTGTGTGATATGCTCCTTGAGCCTTCTAATCACCCTTAGCCAGTGGCTTATCACCTCTGCGTTCCTCTTTTCCACATTTCTATTCTTGGGACACATGACACTTCTATCCTATTAACTTTACTTACCTTTGTATAACCCCTGCTGCAATATAGAAATGTTCTCCAAAACTTCCCACCCTCTACTGTGAGCACAAAGGCTACTTCCCAGAGAAGGTTCCATGACTGTGCTATGGAGAGTAGCTCTCCTTTTTCAGACCTCTCAGATCACTGTTGATCACATGGTCCTGTTTTGTCAGCCCCATAAGATTCATGGGTGAAACTGCATCTTCTGTGAATTTTCTGACCACCCGATTTAATTGCTACCTATAATAGGCCAACTCATAGTATCCAAACTTAAGAGACTGGTGTATAAAAACTGGAGGGGCAGAGTGTTCATTTGTACTGTGATACAGGACCAATGTACAGAGTCCAGAAACAGCATATCCATTTCACATCATTACTATGTTCTATTCTTTTTATTGTAGTCTAGCACATAATGGGGAGTAGTGAGACGGATGAATGGCTAAGGGTTTCTAGGGAGTGAAAGTAATAACTTTCCTAAATTGGGATTCTTTTACTGGGAGCAGTGGACATATTGGTACCTGGGGCCTAGATGATACTTTCTCATCTAAGTTTCCCTGGAGCACCATGCTGGTCTGTGATTTCCACATTCTTCCATATGTCTGTTTTCCTTTTCATCAGCCTTTGTCCTCTGTGCTTGAAAACTCTATCTTAGGAGGTTTTGCGTACTCTGATTCCTTATTGTTGATCTTCAGATAAAGAAGAAATATTTTATCATAGGATGTAATTGTAAAAAAGGACTCTGTGTAGCTTCATGTAACCATAATAGATATGATAGATTTAATGAAAACATTATTAAGTTCTAGGCAATTTTCAAGATGGGAAGAGATGGAATTAAACCTGTAAATTTCCTGACAGTGTGAATGGTGAAGAATGGATAGAAACTCAAATCTGTTGATTATCTATGCTGGGCCAAAGTGTATACACTATCTTGAGGCATCCTTTTCAACCACCATGAGTGCTAAAGCAGTTACTGTATTGGCATTTTATAACCAGGGATTACAAAGCGGCACTCAGGAGTGGGAGGTAGTTATTTGGAAGGCCTTTCCTAACCTTAAAACATCTGCTTTCAATCACACCTAACCACTTAGGAAGTTACCTAAGAAGGTAAAAAAATTAAAACAGAGAGGCCAGTAAACAAGCAAAATTGTCATAGACTTACTGGAGCTGGAAGGACCTTCGTGATTATCAAGGCCAAGTCTCCCATTGATTAGAAAGAGAAACAACCTGAATGAACTGCTACAGTAGCTGTATCTTCTAATTAAAGGTGATTCAGGGGCCAAAGGAATTGGCATTATCTAAGAGCTTTGTAGAAGTACAGAATCTCAGGCCCTAGCCAAACCTAGTAAGTCAGAAACTACACACAAATAAGATGCCTGATTTTATCTTACAAAAGGAAAAGAAACACTAAGTGTTACAACAGGAATAAGAAACACTAATTCACAGTATACCACAACAAAAATCATAAAAACTATGAACAAATTTGTAAACATTCACCATGCCCATAATGTTGTAGGAAGACCTTTGAACTAACAGCCAATTCCCTGGAATCTTAACCTTAAATTTCTTTACTTTGAAGTCCTCTGAACCTTCAGACTTACTCCTTTGTCTGGTCTGCAATAGTTAATCTACAGTGGGGGTATAACTAATACAGCTGTGCAGGATGGCTGGAGATTAGCTTAGCAATTAGAAATATGAAAGTCAGCTGTCTTTCAGGTCCTTACACTAGCTAGAACTGTTGGGTTATGTGCCCTTTGTCATCTGCATTTAACTCTCTGTATCCTAGCTTTCTCATCTGTAGTATAAGTGTGACAGCAGAAGTAGCTACATACTCGTTTGCTTTTCGAATTAAGATATCATAAAGTGATTAAAGCTATTGACAATACGCATTTCATATGCTGCACCTTAGGCTAAGATGTGTAGAAGAGAAAGACAAGTCCTTGCTTTTGAGGCAGGAACTCTAAGTGCCCTGGAAACTGCTGGAATCAGCAGAGGTTTGGATTTAGCACAAGGAGCCAAGTTCAAGAGGATCATGAAAACACTAAGCTCTGACTCAGAGGGAAATGGAATACACTTAACTTGGAGAAGATAAGACAGCTGGAGAGACATAATAGCTGTCTTAAAATACACAATAGGCTGTCATGGTGCAGAATTCTCTACGTGGCATCAAAGGGAAAAATTGAGGTAACAGGTAAAAGGGATTTTTGATGGGTAACTAGTAAAGATTTGGAAATGGCCATTCACCTTTGTTAATATCTTGGAAGACTTACGTTCAGAGGAGAGAAAGTAATTTATTTGAGCACTAAGGAAGAATTCTTAAAGACAACTTCAGTAAAACTGCATACATTTGAATTAGTTTGTAGAGAGGACCAATTAGATTCTGTGAAAAAACCCATTGCTTATCTTTAAGAAAGCAGGATTTAATATCTTTCAAATATGCAAAGTAAGTTGAACCAATTACTCTTTCAAAATAAATTAATGGACTTCTTTAATGAACAGATAATATGAGCATATAGTTATTAGCAACATGAATATACAGAGCTTATATATATTCATATATCTTTTAAAAACATATTTCTGTGATAGAAAGACCTTAAAAACAGTCTCTCAATGTAGCTACCCTTTATGTCTGCCTGGGAACTATGTTTCAAAAGCCAAGTTAAATTCTGTCCATTTTACTTGGTTTAAATGAACATGAATTTGGAATCAGTGGCTACCAGATTAATGAGGATACAGAGAACAGAAGTGTTCAGCTTATTTTTATCAGTAAAATATTTGCCTCCACTCCTGTCTTTAAACTGCTAGATAGGATTTAGTCTATGCACTCAAAATTACAACCATATGTACATATGTCATGCATATTTCAACAAGATTCAATTACAACTGACAAAACATTTGTAAAAGCAGCTACATTTTAGCCCAGATGGTGGCTGGGCTTTTGATGAACAATCGAAATATGTGGCATTATTCATTCCTGACACTTCGAAAATAAGCATAAGGCACCACTTATCCCAGGGAAGTCTAGAAGAAAAGGGTCACATCTTCCCAGTGTATAAAACAGGGTTATTTCCTCTCAGAGTTAGATGCTTATATTTTGATTTAACAACAGGTCGAATATTTTTCAGGATTCTTCCAAATACATACATGGAAAAGGCTAAACGTGTCTCCATTTTCTCTCTCAGGCCCCTTCCAGATGGCTACCTGCTGATAGCATTTTGAACTATTCCAGAAGATAATGATATTAAGTCTCAGTTTCTGCCGTCAAGACCTCATGGTCTTCCTATTTGAAATGACTTTTACACTGTGTCATCAAAGTCTTGGTACAGGGAATTCCTGGGCAGCTTATTTTTTATTGTTTGAAGCTTTGATGACCCTGCTTGTGAAAACTCAAAAAAGTAACTGGTTGATTAACTATAAAATGCCTTGTACATAGAATCACTCAATTAATTTTTAAAAAAATAAAAAAACTTGCCATAAATAATGACTTCAAGAAGAAAAACCCATAGGATCCTGTAAAGAATTTAGATATATGCTTTCTGTATAGGAAGGAAATTATCAGTTCCGAAATCAAATACTGATTCAATGTAATTCTGATAAGAATTGTAATGGAACTAGATAAAAGTTAATCTGGAACAAGAAAATAATAAAGACAAGTTTAGAAAAACAGCGACTTGCCAAATCATATGAAAAGGTACATCAAAGCCACATAATTAAAATGTTGTGATAGTGTTATAAAGATGAATAAATAACTTAAATAGGTACAGAGTATAGAAACAGACATTTGTGTATGGAAATTTTGGTTTATAGCAAAAATGTTATTGCAAATCATGACATTAAGATGTTCTGTTCCATGTATGATGTAGGGTGAACTGGATATCTATTATAAAAAGGCAAATAATTTCAACCCATTTTTCACATTTCATGCAGAAAGGAAACTGTAGAGAGATTTTAAAAACAGCTGAAATTAAAGAGGAAAAAAGCTGTATGTAGAATATAAATTTGAAAAAACATTGGCATGGCAGGAACTTCTACAAATAACAATTATCTGGTTAATAACTGGACAAAGATATTGTTACCAAACAAAACAAGCAATGTTATAAATAATCCCTGCAAGTCTGGAAAACAAAATATACTGAAGGCAGGAAGTAAATGAAGTAGAATACAACTCCAAGGGCAGGGTGGAGAGAGCTTTGTGAAGAAAATGACAAAGCACTTACTATCTTTTGGGAGATATAGACAAGTTTGGAGAAGATTTGAAATAATTTCTGTGACTTTTATTAAAGAATGAAGTTTTTTAAAAATCAAAACTTTCAATTCAGCAATAAGTCAGTCAGCCTAGGGTGGGAGTACTCCTGTTGTTGCAGTTTAAATCTCCTGTCCCCGATGTTGAGCTCAGGTGCAAATTTAGACCCTGGGAAAATCTTTAAAACTCTCTATGCCTTTTTAACTTAGGTACAAATGTGGGGGACTCGGTGTTAGAAATGCCTCTACTATAGAATTGTTGAAGAGAATGGATAAAGTTTATTTAGCCCAGGGGCAAAGAAATCACAAGTGCTTAATAACTGTTGGCTAGTACCATTACTACTTTTATTCTTCCTGTCATCTTATTTAGAGCCCAAACTCAAAAACCTATCTCCACCTGAAGAAACCAGAGGGAATTTTGTGTAAATCATTTCTTTCTTGTCTCGGTTACTTTACTTGTAAAATGCAGAAGTAATGGATGGCAGCCTTGACATGATCAATCAATGAGTTAACTTTTAGCAGTTTGACCTTTGGAATTTGTGTGACATGCAGTAAATGCCATTTAAGTGTTTGCTGAAAGAAAAGTACTGGGTCTGCTGGTGAAACACATTTCTGGCAATCAAAACTGTGAGTTTTAATGCCAAAAGGCATGTTTAGGACATGCGGTTGCTTTCAAAGTGGTCGGAGCAAAGGGACAGTAAAGCTTGCTACTTAAAAAAGTCAACAGTAGTTTATTTTCTGTTGCCAACTGTGATTTTATAAAGAGCCTAATTAAATATTGTAAATAGAATCAGAGCAAATTAAATCGAGTCTAGATAAATATTCTTTCAAATCTAACCTGAATACTCTGCATGACTAGCCAACACAAAGCCACATTTCTTTACCAAGAGCTGACAAGCAACCACTCATTTGGCTCACTCAGGGAACGATACCTTGAAAGGTACAATTTACAGTGGGCAGGGCTTGAGCAGCTGGTTCCAGATAACAATGCAGAAAAGGCATTGGGATGTCCACCATTCTTGACCTTGGGCACTGTTCTGCCAGCAGAAACTGGCCAGTTTTAACCCCATAGGAGAATGCAAATTGGTAGGGAACGCTGCTTTATAAAAACCTTTATCATTAGAGATTTTTAAAAGGATTTATTTTCAGAAAATTCTCATTATCTCCCCCTGGAGAATGTGTGGCTGTCCTTTCCTTGACCACAGTGCCAGAGAGGACAATGACATACACAGAAGACAGAGGGGAAGGGAGTCTGGGATGTGCAGGAAATGAGATGCACTGGGCTTATTTCAGCCGGCCACTTTGCAAATATGTGTCATGGAATGCTGTAGTACTTAATGAAGGCAATTAAATGTAATTTGAACACAAATTTCTCCTCTCGTGGTGACACAGCTTCTGCTAACAATTTAGGTTATCAACATAATGTGAAGACTAAATTGGCCCTAACTGATGAAATTGAGGAAACGGGATATTACTCAAATGTCAGGTGTCAATAAAAGTCTAAATTGGACAATGCAATAGCTCTGAGTCAGCTTACATGCACTTAGAAGGTAGGGAGAAATAGCAGGAATGTAGAAAAATGCTGGTTTTTGCATCGCACATTCCACCTGTTCTCCAGAGATCTGGCCAAGACTAAGACCAAGACATCCCAAAATACAGTAAACAAAGAGTTATTCAGAGATTTATTTTCAAGGAAGCAGCTCTTATCTGCTGGACATGTAGCTACTGATGGCCACAGTCAGTGAGGAGGGCTTACCAAGGTAGATTTGCAGAATTCAACTTTTTAAAAATTTGTGTTGGGAATTGAACCCAGGGCCTTTACATGGAGTTGCATTGTCACCCCTTTTGTATTTCTTCTTTTGAGACAGGGTCTTGCTAAACTTCTAAAACTGGGATCAAACTTAAGGTCCTCCTGCCTCAGGCTTCCAGATTGCTGGGTTTATGCTGTATGCCACTACAGCCAGTCTAAGGAACTCAAAATTTTATCAGACATTCAGCCGAAGAAGGAAATGGGTGTAGGGACTAATGAAGTCATGCCTGTCAAAGCTTCCAGTTTTATAAATGGTCCCATACATTTTGGCTATGAACTCAGGACCATTGGGTGTGGCTTAATTGTTCTGTGCTGAATGAGATAGCTATGGAAAACTGTTTCCGTGGTCCAACACCATTTTTCTTAAAATCTTGCATTTGCCTTCTTTCAGTAGTGGCCAGTTATGAACTGCTTATAGCCACTGTATGTGCCGTTCCTCACTGCCCTGTATGCCGTGTCTCACTGACCTGCCTTTCCTTGCCTGGCTTCTGGGGAGAACTGAAAATTCACCGCAAGCATGGAGAGATACAAAGGGAGAGAGACCTTAAATGTACTAACAGCATTTCAGGACTGAAATGAAAATTATCTGTATAAGAGTTTCTTTCTAGGGTTGCCAGATTTAGCAAATAAAAATACAGGACACCCAATTAAATTTTAATTATAAGTAAACTATGAATAATTTTAATATATGCACTATCTGGGGCATAATAAACTCTAAACATGCATCCACTGTTTATCTGGAATTTAAATTTAATAGTAGAGCATCCGCTATTTTATCTGGCCAATAAAATAAAATATCTATTTGCTGAGCTACAAGAAGTTATTTTGGGGGAAGAGAGTTATGTTTTAGGGTTTTAGATGATTAAATATTAAGTGGCAATGCTGGAAGTATGGCTCAATACGATGTGCTTGCCTTGCAAGCAGAAGGCGCAGTGTTCAATCCCTGCCACCACAAAAAGTGTGGTTCAGTGAATTGTTATGACTTAGGACCACAGTTTACTTTCAGAAACAGAGCTACCAGGAATGAGTGGATGGACAGCACCTTCAGTTTATAGACACAGCACACCAGACAGCGCCCTGGCAACTTGGGCCACTGTTGTATGGTACATAGGATGATACAGACATGGCTTTATTTCCCAAATTACTTTTATGTGCTGGTAGAGAAATGTTGCATGTTACTTTTCATTTTTATAGCCAGTTATAGAGTACAGAAATTGCTTTAAAATGACCCGAATTGTAAACTACAAGTTAGCACCTCTTTGTTTAGGAGCAATAGACTCTGTCTTCTCCCCTGTTATGTTACAGCACCCTGATCCAGAATTTCAATAGTGTACCTCTGGTTTCTTTCCAGGGGTGAAGCCGACCCTGGTGGTAAAATCAGTGAGACTAAATTCTTGCTGCAGGATGTGGAGAAAAGACCAGCTTTGAGGAAAATGTAGCTAATGAGTTTCAGGGTTGTCACAATTTTAACCTAACAGATTTTTATATCTTTTCCTTTTCTGTACTGTAGAAAAAAAAAGATGCATTTTCCCATCCCCACAGTGAATTCACATCTATTTTTATGGCCTGCAATATCTCCCTAATTGAACATAAACATGAGGGATATGGGAATGAGTGGAACTTGGCAAACATCAGTGAAACGGCAGACACCTTGTAATGACATTCATTTGAAATGAGCTACACATTAGATTCCAAAGTGACCAAATCCCAATTTAGTAATAACCGTAAACGTATGCTGTGGAGAGTCAAGAATTTGATGGGCTCAAAACTAAGCCGTCCTTGTTTTAGGAATGATGACAATGGAGCCAATGGTTTCCATGGTGACCATTTGCTCTAATTGTGATACATTAGTAGCAACAAGAATTGGATGGCTCAAGTCATTTAGTTAATTAAACACAAACTTGGGCTCTGCCAAAAGAATTATAGATCAAATTAGCATCCATGAGATGCACCTGTAACGTGAATTGCATGAGTCCTGTCAGCTGGTGAGACTGGGGGTTTGAAATACTTGTATATTCCAATCATATTTATCTTACCCGTATCCTGTTACAGGATCTGATAATTCATTTTCAAAATGCATTCTCAAATGAAAAACAGTAGCATCAGCCAATGGAATATTTCCCACTTTTTCTTCTGCTACACGGACCAGGAAAATATGTGAAATTTCACCCTTGGAGAGGTGGTAAATCACAGCAATTACATAAAATAATGAAAACACAGTCTTCACTTTCACAATGAGAACCTAAACATAGGAGTTGATAATGGAAAAAGCGACACAGGCACAAGCACAGCCACCCGGCTGTTTTGACATCACCGAAATCCTACTGGGTTTTTTCACCGAGAGGAGCAGACACAAAAGAAACTGGGTTGAGATCAACTAGGATGGTGTTCATAAATTTTGGCTTCAAATCTGGGAAAATTCTAAAGTCTCCTCAACAGAGTTTATAAACTTATATTTTCAGAATGTCTGTTCTCTTGGAGTATTTGTAGGCCTGGGCAGATTAAGTTGTTGTCTCCATTTTTCAGATGAGGGAACTGAGGCAGGGAGAGGATTTTACATGGCGTTTATTCCAAATCACCTACCGAGGGTCATTCCGATCCCAGTGACTACCAAGCAGAGCTTTGTATACATCCAGGGATGAATTTTTGTCCTTTTGTTCAGTCACTTAACAAGCACTTACCCACTGCTCTGTGGTAGACACATGCCGCGAAGAGGTGAGCACAAATCTAACCACGAATCCTCCCTTCATATTGCCCACTCTATGCCAAGTTGCCTTTTCCTTTAAAATGCACAGACTTGGCTTTGGGGCTGGGAACAAATCTGCTCAGCGCTCAGACTCTTAAGTATCAACTGGATACAGCAGGGTGGGAAGGAGACAACAGTGAGCGAAACACCACCCCCCACCAACCCCCACTGCCCCCACCACATGTTCGGCATTGCTGGGGATTCCACTCAAGCTACATTCCCAGCCCTTTTGTAAGTTTTTTTGATACAGAGTCTGGCTAAGTCACTAAGTTGCACAAACTGGGTTTGAACTTTGGAATCCTCCTGCCTCACTCTCCCAGAGTGCTGGGATTCTAGGCATTTACCACCACAGGCAGCATGGATTTTCTCCACAAAGAGCTGTTATCACACAAGGAAGGCAGCTTTTCTTTACTCAGTGGTAGGTGTCAGCAGACATACATACCACAGGGAGAGGATGTGGTGGTACGGGGCACAGAACAAAGGGCAACTCACCTGCTTTGAATCAGTGATAGAGCAGAAATCAGACTTAGCCAGGATATAGTAAAAGGCAGAACCATTGGGCAATAACAGGAGTTGGTTCTGCAGCACCTGTGGGGCTGTTGTCTTCACAGCTGACGGGCTGGGACTTGAAGCTCATGGGGCAGACTGCAGCCTGTGTCCCTGTTCATTGCTTCTGCCTTGATTATGTCTCATGGAGCTCAACCTATGCACTTTCCCATGACTCAAGCAGCTGAAGGAGGGCCCAGGAAGGGAGGGACAGTTGGGGCCAGAAGATAAGGTAACTGTGGACATGATGGAAGAAATGGCAGGTGCTTCACTTCTCCCCTCCTATCCCATGCAGGAGTCTCTCTGGTGGCCCACTTAGTCGGAACCAGTGAAGGGAAACCTAGGAAATGTAGCTTGCTCTAACCAAGCTGACACCTTCCAGAATCACCACAGAAGTACTGGTACTTGGCTCAAGCATGGTGGCCACTGAGGCCCTGAAGGAGACAAACATGCAGACCTACAGAGGGCCAGGATTGTTCTCAGATGTGACTTCTTCTACCAGTCTGGTGTGTTATCATTGATAATCTGGGGAAGTGAGCCCCATTTTACGTACCTTACTTCTGCGGCTACAAACAGAACACTGCAGTAAAGGGCAGTCTTAGAATTCCTTCCACAGAATTTTCATAAAGGTGGACCAAGCTCAAATTGAATCAAAACTCATTTAAGCTGAATGGTACCAAATTCACATTTTTTGAAGGCACATCTTGAAGGCAGGTAGTTTAACTGTGGCACCAGTAAGTCTGGCCCATGAGGAGAGCCTTCTCACTTGGCCAACACCAGACCAAGCCATCTTTGGTCTAGACATAGCTCCTAGTTCCAGCACATACGAGGGAGGAGACATCATGCATGGCGGGGGGCGGGGCTCAGTCCTCAAGCTAACGTTAATATCTCCCCAGCATGTTCTGCTATGTACAAGTTAAACCTTTACACGATCAGCATGTGGTATGTATCACAGAACACAGCCCACAATCCAAAAGTCCAAGGGAAGTTTGGCGGCTCTTCCTCAGGGCAGAAGTGATTCTAGAGTAAAAGGAAGGGAAATCAAATTACCTGGAAAAGCAACATAAAAAGTTTTTAGGATGTGCATCTGCAGGTAAAAATCTGGCTTGGCTGGTGTTCTGGGAGCGGAGCAGGGTGATTTTGTTAGTCTCATGTGCTACAGCAGATGATTGTCAATGGGCCTACTTTGTCAGATTGGGGTTAGAATTTTGGCACAAGTCACCCAAACGCTTAAAATAGATATAATAATTTCTATTTGATGAGGTTGTTTTAAGAATTAGATATAAAATGAACCAAAGTCAATAGCTTTAGAGATTTCATTCTAACAAGCATGTTTAAGGTGAGAAGATCATGACTGCTATGAAGAAAAGTGCAGGAGGGTGGGAGATCACAGTGTCACAATTGCTACTGGGAAATGAAACCTTCTCAGAGAAGCTGCTCTAGCATGGGGGACACCAGTGAATGTCAGGGGTGAAGGAATGAAAGGAAGAGTCCACAAAGGAAACCATAGCTATACCTCTGACATACTTTAGCGGCTGTCTCATTGCGATGAGGTCAGCTATAAAATGGTACATTTGGAGTCAAATGCATACAAGAGTTCTTTCGAAGACATAAGCAAGATTTAATAAAGGAAGCAGCAATGAGAACATCCAGAATTCATTCTAGAAAGCAAGAAAAAAATGTCAAAACTCTAGTAAAAAAGGAAGTTAATGCAGTTACTAGCTTTAAAAAATATTACTGAATTTTGTAGCTGAACAAACCCCTTATAAAGCATTTGATTGCTTCATACATGGAAAGATTAAAACACAGGAGTGATTTGCTGTGGTTCACCCAAATCCTTAGGGTAAAGACACAGGGATAGGAAAAGGTCCCCTGTCTTCTTCTGCTGTGATTTGTAAATAGGCTAGTATTATAGGTTCAGGTTAGAGTAAGAATGGGAAATCTAAGTGGGAATGTGCCATTAGCAGCTCCCATGCTAGCTAGTGCTTCCAAAGAAATGCCCCTGACAGAGCACATTTGCATCAAAACATTTTGCTGAAGTTACCGTGAAGGAAATGAGCAAAGAAAAGATTTAAAATACCTCATGTTCATGTACCAAGTACACACAATTAATGTAGTCATTATAGGTCACAAGCATAGGCTAAAATAATAATAATAATGAAATGGTGAAAGAGGATCTAAAGATGGAGGGCGGAAAGTGGATACGGAGGGGAAGGAAAATAAAAAGAATCAAGATAGGTTAAGTTCATATACCCACTCTCTGAGATGAATGCAAACTTCACATAATGCAAACTTGTATTAATTAAATAAAACTAAGTAAAGAAAGGGATAAGAAAGGACGTAGAGTTAAAGAGAGAATAAGGAATGGGCTGAGACAGGGAGAGGACATCAGGTTATATGTTGTCCTTAGCTGAGAAAGGAGCTAGGAGGTCTCAGAGCACCTGTTCAGAGCTAGAGGAGGTGGTGAGAGGCAGTAGCTTCGGGGCTGGGAACAAATCTGCTCAGCGCTCAGACTGAGCAGCACACCTGATCTACTACTAGTAGTAGTAGATCTAGAGGTCGGAGCATGATAGGTAAAAGCAGCCCCTTCTGAGCTGGTCTCTTGGATTCTATCTCCTGATCCAGAGCTCTGCAGATGGGCACTGGGCCCATCCTTCCAGTGCTTCACTTTGACACTGTGATTCACCAGCTAGTAGCTGGGGGAAGGTGGGCATTCCACTTAGCAGGAGAGAGGAGTTCTGTGATGTTACTGGATAAATAGGTACGTTGGACTCTCTAGTCTGAAATATCCAAAAGGCAGTTAATCAGTCCTTGGCCAAGAACATTCTCTGTTGGCTCTACAATCACACAGGCAGGCTTTGTAGCAGGGCTGCATCAGTTTGGTAGGGCTGCTTTAGCAAAGTACCACACACTGAATGGCATAAATTATGGAAATTTATTATCTCACAGTTCTGGAGGCCATACGAGTGAAAACAAAATGACAGTAAGGCTGGTTCCTGACGGCTGTAAGGAAGAACATTTCCTATGTCTCTCACCTCGGTTCTGTGGCAGCTGTTAGCATTCCTTACAGAAGCATTACTCCAACACCTGCCTTCATTTTCATGTAGCGTTCTTTTGTGTCTATGTCTGTGCCCACATTTTTTTTAAATAAAGACAATAGCCGTATTCTATCAGCAGCCCACACTGTGGACATCATCTTTGCGAATAACATCTGCAATGAGGTCACATTGTCCAGAAATGATGGTAAAGATTTTAATGTATGAATCTAGAGAGGACGTATTTCAACTCATGAGAAATACCAAGTACTTTGCCATGTCAGGACCAAACCCAAAAGCCTACACAAACACCTCCTTTTATTTTCTAGAAACAATAATAATGTTGCCCTCCTCTGGCCAACTTAAAAGACTGAGAGTTGAGTTGAGTAGGAAAGGTCTTGGTACTGCGGTTCCACCTCCTCTTAGTAGGTCATTAAGCTTTGAGTAAGTCTCAGAGCCTCAGTTGCCTTATCTACATTTTGGAAACTTACCCATCTAAGTCATAGTATTTTAATTCAAATCTGATAGAATGCAACAAGAAATTTCAAGAGCTTATTTTTTATCAGAGTTTATGAAAAACAAAAAGCAATAGTCATTTTTACTTTTCCTCTTATTGATCAACACCTGTTGGAGATCAAGCATGTGCCTTAGGTGGCAGATTGGTTTCAAAGTTGTTACCTGGATGCAAATTAACACTTCAGCTTTTTGTGGATGTAGAACAGAGATCATGTCCCCTGGTTTCAATGTTCTTGTCAGTTTATTAGTTAGGTGTCTTAGGAAATGGTGATTATCTGTTGGAAGAGTAGCTTTTCCTATTTATAAAGACAATGAGAAATTTCTCTTTGTAGGTGCACAAAGGTCAGCATCACAGGCTGAAAATGCTAAACCTTAAACTAGAAAGAGGTGAAAACTTATTGATGCAACTTGCTGGAAAATGCTTACTTCTGAATCCTTAGGTGCATCTTCCCTGTTTGTTGGTTTGGTAGGAGTGCTTTAACATACTACCTGAGCCTGGGTATTTTAAGCAATGTAAGTTTATTTTCTCACAGCTCTGGAGGTTGGAGATCAAGGTGTTGGCAGCACTTGTGTCCTTAGTGCTTGGCCTGCAGATAGCCAGCTCCTCCCACCGCCTCCACGTGGTCTTCCCACTGTGTGCATCTGTGTCCCAATCTCTTCTTATAAGGCTGCCAATCATAATGGACGAGTGTGGACCCTAATGACCATATTTTATATTAGTTCTCTTTCTAAAGACCTATCTACATATACAGTCACATTCTGCTGAGATCCTAGGGTTAGGACCTCAACACATGGATTTTGGGATATAGAGTTCAGCCATTGACACTCTGTCTTCTGCTGCCTGTGTGTTATGGCTTGTGTCTAGATGTTCCCCCAGAGCCTCATGCATTCATAGGTACTGCTTTTCAGAGATTGCTGGATCTAGAGTGTGTGATGCTGGCTGGGATTAAGGGTGTGTGATTACAAAATTATTCCACAGCTTGGTTTGGCATAGATCTGGGTGTGGATAATGGGAAGGCCCAGCCTGGGTGTGAGTGCTACCAGTCTGAGTGTGCATCCTGGATGGAATATAAAGGACAGAGTGAGGGCTGCTTCTGTCACTTGCTGCTTGGCTTTTGCTTCCTCCTGCCTTCTGTGTTGCATGCTATGAACTATTTTTTCTCCTCTGTGATGTCACTCCACCATGTCACCCAGCCTTGGAGCCAGCCAACCATGGACTGAAACTTCTACAAACTCAATATCGAGCCAAATAAACCTTTCCTCCTTTAACTGCAAGTGTTAGGTATCTTGTCTCAGCAACAACAAAAGTAGCTAAGGCACTGTGCAAATTCATGTCCTTCTTTTTGAAAGCAAATTCTATTCATCATTTTACTTTCCAGACCCAAAGTACAACTCCCAAAATTTCTATAAAACTCAAGGCATTTTTTCCTGGAAATGTCAAGATATTTAGGATCATCTTAACTTTCTTTCAAAATAAGAGGCATGCATACTTCAGTGGTGTCACAAATATTACCTAAAGGATTCCACATACTTTTCTTGAGGACCTACTTTATGTCTGGCATGGGGGTTACCACAGCAGTGCCCTCAGGTGGTACTTATTGCAGTCTCCAGTATATTTCACAGCTTGTCCAGGCAACAACTTCAGCAAGAATGAGATTTATTTCTTCTATATCTCTATCCTTCTTTATCTCTGTATCTTCTTTAGCTCTGTTAATGTCTGGCATTTAGTACTGATTATAAACTGGTTCTCTTCCTTCTTTCAATTATATATTGAAAACTCTTTGCAACACACATGATGGTATATGCCTGTAATCCCAGCAGTGAGGGAAGGTGAGGCAGGAGGATTACAATTTAGAGTCTGGCAATTTAGCAAGAACTTCTCTCAAAACAAAAAGTTCTACCTCCGGGTAGACTATCCCTGGATTCAAGCCTCAGAACTACAAACTAAGAACAACAACAAAAACACCTCATTTAAATGTAAATATTTCAATGTGTGATGATAATGAAAATATTGTACTATGAGTCCTGGGCCTATACTACATTGATAGCAACCTCATTTGCCTTAGTTTCTTCAACTGTAAAATAATGTGATGTGGACCAGAAATCAGAGTACTTCCAATTCAATAGTTCTCTGTCAAAATGAGGTTTGCAGAACTAGAGAAGTCATTCGGGAGTCACTATTGAGAGTGCAGGGAGGAGCTTCTGGCCAATGGAAAGATAAGAGATGCTGGCAATCGTAATGTGCTCCCAGAACACGGCCTGAGTCCCAGCTGCTTTGGTGTTATTTGACCCCCAAGTCAGGTAAGCCCCAGGAGCATGCAGAGGCCATTTCATACTGTGCAGTGACTACTTAGCTGTGTATCACCAGTGATCCCTCGGATGTTTTTGTTTGCTCACCCTCTACTTTCATCTTGTTTAGAGAACAGATGAGGATAACTCCACTACTCCAGCTACCTTATCCCTAAACCTTATAGTCATCTAGAAATAATAGGATGGCTCTGGTAGGCTAGCAAGTTGTATTATTTATAAAGGTTCAGTTAAGAAAGGAGATAACTGGACTACAAAGGCTGCAAATAAATGGAGTTTGCAACAGCTGTTATCATTATTTCATGCGGGGTTTGAGAGATGACAGAAACTGTACAAGAAGATAATGTTGTAAGAGGAATTTTACTGTAATACACAGTACTATATGACTGGAGCAAAGGATTAGGTAGAGGTGTGTCATAGTCAGCTTAGGCTGCTATAACACAATGCCATAGACTGGTGCCATAGAGAGTTTTCAAGGTTAAGAGTTTAAGATGAAGGTTCTGCTTTTAATAAGAAAGCAACTCCTGTTTGCCTGACTTGCAGACAGCAGCTTTCTCGCTGTGTCCTCACATGGCCTTCCTTATGTGCATGGAGAAAGAGAAAAACAGTCTCTGGTATCTCCTCCTCTGCTTTACGGACAGCAGCTCTATTAGATCAGGACCCTACCCTAGTGATCTCTTACAATCTATACCACACCCTTAAAGGCCCGCTCTCCAAATACATTTGCCTTGGGGATTAGAGCTTTAGCAAATGTATTTGGAGGCATAAAGCTCATTTTGTTCCATAACAAGTTGATACAGAATTTTATGCACCACATTTGGCTAAGTATTATCTGGACCAGGTAACCACAGCTTGCCATTGAAACTTGAAAACAGTATCTTAGAAGCCAGCACAATTCTGAAAATGTAACTGAGTTTCTTAATTCTGTCTCAGAGAAGAAAAAATTATTTTACAGTCCAATTCTCTCTCTCTCCCTCCCTCCTTCCATCTCTTCCTCTCTCTCCCTCTTTCTCAGCCTAGTGCATTTTAAAATAGATTTGAAACCCAGGAAATTAGCACTTTCAATTTATTCCCAGAAGAAATAGCTAATAAATAGGGAAAATTAAAAATTTTCAGCCAGCTCACTTTCATGTTTTGTAATATATAGCACTTTGGCTTTAGAGTACTTTAATTTGAATTAATCATTAGACACTTCACAGTTAGAAATGAGGTGGTATTTAAAGCAAGTTATATTGTTAGTATAATCTGACACCCAACATTTAGCCTGAGGCACATAGCTATACATACATAAGCTTGACACTAGGTTTTTTAAAACCAAAATTGCAGATGATAATGATGATTTCCAATTTCAAGTTTAAATAACGGAGGGGGGCACCTAAGCAAGCAAGTGTTCTTAGGAATACAAATTATAGGGTGGAGCAATAAGATTTTTCACCTCTTCTATCAAACTCAAGACTCTTCCCTAAGATGTCTGATCAAACACAAAGAAGGGTGACAAGAGAATCACACCAGCTACCTAGTAATTTGCATACCTGGAAAAGATTGCGCAGATTTCCGAATGACTCTGACTGTTCAGTAAGGTGTCAGTGGTGACCTGAGCCTCTGCTTTGCTCACTGCCAGGTGTAATTTCTCCTTTGTCTAACAAGTGAAAGGAAATGAGAAAGGGCCCACTGCTTTCCCCAAATGTCCCCTCTATCCCTTCCCTGAAGGCTTCTGGGAAGACCTGGAAAAATAGCTGTGCATGATTCATCCCCGGATGATTCCATCCTGCCTCAGTTTGCAGTGAGAGCACTTCCCATGATACATCCTGCCAGGCAGTGTCTTTCCAGGAGGAAAGCATGTCGCTTTCTCAACAACTGTTAGCCATATAACAGCTTTCCCCAAATCACAGACAAATGGGCAATTGGGAGGAATCTATTGACTCTTGGGTGGTAATGACATATTCAACACTACTCAGATTTCAGAAGCATTTAATGTATGTTACATAGGTTTTAATATCTCTTTTATCATCTTTGTTATTGCCAGATGTACAATCCAGATGGTAGGGAAGGAATTCCTTCTTCCACTGATGTGACTTCTCCAGAAATGCCAAATATAATAACTGCTGTAACCCTTGGATATGTTAAAAGGGGATTACTGTAAAGCAGGCATTTCAGTCCTCTTTCCATCTGTGTTCTGTTTTGTGGCAGGCTGTTTACCAAACATTCTGGCCACTGGATCAGAAGCCATTTGTCTTTTCAGCTCTGGGAGCCAGACAGTGAATTGCAAATAGTCCCTCCAGTGACATGCTGTATCTCCACACCATCAAAGGAGCAGCTGGCCAGCCAGTGCCCTCCGTGCTTTCTCTCTGTACCCTCTGGTTCTCAGTTGGTGGGGAAGTTTTTCTCCTTATGAAAATCTTTGGCCTTGTACAGACAATTATGCTAGCGGGAAGTTTGGAGACTCAGGTAGAAGTAGCTTGGTAACATAGAATATTAGGACAGCCCAGCTAAAGATGCTTCTTTCAGCAAAGACTGTCATGATGGACTACTACCCATGGTGGAAGCTGAACCTTCTAAAAACCTTTAGATGCTAAGGGTTTTATCCTCTTTTAAAATTGTTTTCCTTGATATAATTCACTCACCCATTTAATAGAGTCTTTGCTATATAGTGGATCCATGTTGTTGAAGAAGCCAGGGAGAGTGTATAGAAAGCTTTCAGTATGATAGAGGAGGTAGGACAGGCTTTCTCAAATCACATAATGTTGTCATTTTGCAATAGATACTGTAATTCTTGGCTGGAAAGGAGTGAAGGACAAAAATTATCCTGTGCATTGTGTGATATTTAGCAACATCTCTGACTCTACCCATTAGAGGCAACTAGCAACCTCCCTTTCCTTTCCTTCCTAACAAAAACATTTCCAGACTTTGTCAAATGTTCCCTGGGATGGAGCTAGGAGAAAAACTGCCCTTGATGGAGCTAGGCTAAAATATAGGGAAATTAACAATTACAAAATGTGTGTGTTTATCTCTAAGTTAGAATAATGACCACAAAGGAAAGAAATGTGGCACTGGTTAAGAGAGAAAATCAGAGGATTTGCTTCATTTATGTGTAGGGGGTGAGGAAAAGTCCCTTTAAAAAGGCTGTATTTAAAATGAGAAGATAACTGAAAGCAGGAGTGCTTCACACAGAGGAAAGCTCAGTGCCCAGACCTTGCAGGAGGACAGGGTGCTCGCTTCTAAAGGAGGTGCATCAGGTCTGTATGAGTGGACAGAGGGGAAAGAGGCAGCCAAAGGTCAGTTCAGTCGGGGATTCTGACAGAATAAGCATCTTAAGTATGACAGGAAGAATTTCAAGCGAGGAAGGGATTTTGTATAAGACTTGACTTATGTTTTAAGAACTACTCTTTTTCCCCATCACGGAGAGAATATATTGGTAGGGATAGAAAGCAGTAGGGATGAGAAGTCATAATTATTCTCCATCTATCATGTGAAAGGCCCTTCCCAAATATGACTGAGGTTAGACACTTCTAGAGGGTACAAAATAAAGGAAGAGAGGATGTAACAGATGCCATAAAAAAGGAGTAAATAAACAGCAGCAAAACCCTATCACACAGACTGTCTCAGTTTATTTTCTGCTGCTACAGTCAAATGCGTGAGGCTGTTATGGTTTGGCTTCTGTGAAGGCCATCTTACCTGTGTTACACTGTGACAGATAACATCATTGTAGGAATGCGTTCGAGAGGGAGACACTCCACGGTGAAACAGAAGCAAGAGAGGCTCATGGGCCAGACTTGTTTTTAGAACAACTTGCCCTCAGGAAAACTAACAGAGGTTCTGTGAGAACTACCTGAATCCCTTCTGAAGGCAGCGCATCTAGTAACCTAAACACCATCCATAGAGCTCATTTCTTAAAGGTTGTCCTACTCCGCAGCATTGCCACAATTGGACTAAGCTTGCAGCACATGAAACTTTTGGGATGTATTCAAACCATATCAAAACATAGCAAAGACAATTATTTAAAAGAAAATGCTGACAACATAAATTTGCAATTGCTAATCAATGAGACTGATATGACTATTGCTTTGGGACTATTTTCTAGTCTATAAATGGAGAACAGTGGGGCACATGCCTATAATTCCAGCATTTGGGAGACTGAGGTAGGAGGTTCGCTGCGAGTTAGAGGCTAGCTTGGGCTACAAAGTGAGCTCAAGGCCAGCCTGAACTGCAGAGTGAGACCCTGTCTCAAAAAGAAAAAAAAAAAAAAAAAAAAAAATGGAGAACAAAGCAATGTATTAATGAAGGTTGAGATAATTAAGTATAGTGGTACTTTAGCTCATGAACCTAATTCTTTTCATGATTCTGTTCCGTTTTGACCTTATAGGAAGCTTTGATTTGGTTCTCATCCAGTTTGGTTTGGTACCAGAATCATGGAGAGAATTAAATTTTTGAACTGAGGTACCACTATAAATCCTTATTGTAATGATAGGCACAGATTTCTCAAAAGGTATTTATGGATGTGATTTTAGAACCATTGTTATCAGGAAGAATAACATGAACTTCTTACATATAAATGCCATCTTTTACTTCCTAAATATTTCTCAAATCGATCTGCTTCCATGACTATAATCACCCTATCTTTTCCAGCTTAGACTTTGCATTTAACTTATTTTAAACATGTTTTAAGACTTAAATTCATCTTTTAAAAATATTATGAGCCAAGAAACCCTTCATTGGAACACTTTTAATTCTTAATATCACATGTAGTGTTTGTTGACAGCTAATTTTGAGTTTTACAGAACAACCCTAAATAGCTGGAACAGAAAACAAGTTATTTGATAGAAACAAATAAAATGGATCTGGGCCCTGATTAATAAACCAGAAAAGGTAGAATTAAGCAGTAATTCATCCACAAATGTGGATTAATGCCTCGTATGAGGGAGGCAAACATTACATGCTAAAAGTGCAGTAAGTTATTAAAATCCAAAAGTAGTCCAGGCGAATGCAATAGTAGAGGAGACATGCATTCACATAGTTATCACATGACTAAAATATGATTTTTATGGTCAAGTACTGCAAAGATTTACTGAAGACAGGGAATCTCACTAATGATGGCATGTACCCAAGAGGCTTCCACTGTGTGCTAGAAACTGCTTATGATGTGATTGCTCATTTAATGCCCATAACAAGCAGATGAGGCAGGTTTTGTTATTATCCTTATTTCAGAGATGAGGAAACTGGGAACCTAAAGATGTTTAGTACCTTAATTGTTCAACTTCAGGCATAGCTAGCAAGTGATGAAGCCATGACTTGAAATTAGGTAACTTTGTTGCAGATGCTGTGATTAACCATTAAAATATACTGCTGTAAATTGAGAGAACAGAAACAAGAAGGAAAAAGACCAAGACCGTGTGGTTGCTGTGGAAAGCAAGAGTGTGTGAATAGGAAGGGTGTTTAGGAACACAGACAGATGAAACCAGAATGACCATTGTCCTCAATACTGAAGCCCCTCTGCTTCTCTACTGAAAACCAGGCCAATCTAGTTCCATTTTGTCTGCTATGCATGAGGGCAAACAAAATTTTCCAAGATGAACTCTTATATTCCTTCCTCGCAAGTCTTTGCCATCACTTTCTGTGTGTACCCCATGATTTATCAACAAGACCTTTTAAGATGACCTTTCTTCCTCTTTTATTTTTGTTTCTTTTGTTACAACTCATTCTCCTCAACTTAATTACATTCCAATAAGTGGGGCTCTTCCTTAATTAGCAGTGTCCTAGTCCTTGACCTTGAGGTATACATTAACAATAGACATTGCTAGCTGCTTAAGAGAAAATATCCCAATCTGTCTGATGCAGTATGCTTTGCTTTTGTTCACAAAGATGCTGCTATTAATTTAGTATTCAAAAAAGCACTGTAGATCTTGTTTCATCTGGAATAAAATCACATATGTGGAAACACTGACACTGTGCTTAATTAGCACCTAGTATTTTACCCAAATATCTCTTTCCTTCTTGCCTCCTCTTCATGTGTAGAGTTACATCTGGATAACTTGGCTGATAAAATAATAGTCATACAAAAGAAGCAGTACAATGTAGCTTAGAATTGTGTAGCTAATCTTATCCTGACCAGTACCATGTAGTTTAACAATATTCCCCATCTGTCTGCCACCAACAACTGCTCATTAATCAATAAAATTTTCACAAATAACCTCATTCTTTCCTAGGTCAATAAGGATATTGTTTCTTAAACAGCAAGACCAAAATTAACAATTATTTTTCCTATTGCAGACTGAAAGAATATACCACTAAATACATTGTCAATTTTCAGTGAGAATGGGAATGTTTTAGATTCACGTGTGTCCTTTTTCTAAAAACAAATTCTACAAATCTTTCAAGATTAGTCATACTTTGGCCAGATTTTGAATATCATATCCACAAACACCCTCAAAAAACATGATTTAATGACACTCAAGGAAAAAATATTCTTGATAGTAGGAACTATTAATCACAGGTACACATATATCAGCACTGCCCCGTAATGGTAACCACAGTATAAGAGGATACTGAGCTCCTGAGGTGACACTGCTGAGATTAAGGAATGAGATCTTTATGTTTCATCTCCGTCAGTTTAAAGGGCACATGTGATTAGTGGCTGCCATGTCAGACAGCAAAGCTATATAGATAGTTTCCTAGAATAAAAGAGAATGCAGCCAGAAGCTGGTCATTCTCAAAGCAGTAACTGGCAGTGGGTAGATGGACTTCCTACAAAGTGGGCTCAGGAGATGAGGATAACTATGACTGAAGAGGCCTGGGCTGAAGTCAAGCCAAACCTGAGAGACATTAATGTCCATTTTATCAAGAACTTGGCGGTATGGAGCCGTCATACCAGCCCACCTCTAGTAAAATGGCATCTTTAATTAACTTCGTAAAATGACATTGTCACTACTGCTCAAAATGAAATTCATTATTTCCCCACTAAAAGCTACAGAGTGCCCTGCTGCTTTTGCAAATAGCATCTTCAGTAGATAATTACTTCCATCTTTGTTGGGAGTTGTTCCCACTGATCCACAGTGCAGATCCTGTATCTCACACAATCTTGACCCAGGGCAAACTTCCTGCAAATCTTTACAAGGAAACTCACTTTGCCAAAAAAGTGCATTTGACTTACTGACCACCTTGAAAGTATGCTACATTATCAAACAAGCAAATTTCAGAACAAGAATTTCTTTAACATAGGTTTATAGCAAATTCTAACTATAGGCTAAACATATTGATGCATGCTTAACTTTGCCTGAATAACTTCCACTTGGCTAAGTCCTATTAATCCAATTTCTTTGTAGCATCATTTCCACCCCACTTCATAGGCCACAGCCTTTCCCTCGGTCATGGAGAAATAATAGAGATGCAGAGGTTACTGCTTTTCTCTTTCTTCCTCACTGGACTTTAGCTAAATAAAGACGAGGATTCTTCCACTCATCTTTGTTTCCCTGCACATCTAGTAATGCCTGGACACACACTGTAAGTGTTTAAAGAATTAGTACATGTTTGTTCTAAAAGTTATATGAACAACTGCTTGAAAATATGATAGGTAAATTCTAGAGATTAAATAATAAGCAGGATTCTGACTATCTATAATAGGATGACAACTACAAAGATAAAACACAAAGCTAATTATAAATCTTTAGGAGTTTTATGTCTAAAAAATATGCAGTAGACTCTTGAAATTAAAAACAAATGTCCATATGCTTTCAATACTCTTCTAATCACAGATACCCTTTTAGTATATCTGTGATACCCTTTTAGTATATACAAACTTTAGTATAAAGTTTGTCCATAAAGCAAATATGTGTAGATGTGGAGAGAACCTTGGATTATTCCTGATGCTGAGTGTGGGGCAATCAATTTAGCTCATGCACTAACTGGTCGTGCCCAAGCTCTCAGTGCCTGAGGTTGAAAAATGGCAAAATGACAGGCCCCACCTCATGTTGTAGACCTGTCCAGGTTACTACAAATCAGGAAAGCATTAAGCATTGTAACTACTAAAACAAATGATACCTTTGAGATTCAATAATTCTTTGAAGATAATATATTGAATGATCCTTTCCCTTGATTAAGGAAATGCACTTTGACTTAGTGGTCAAAGCATGACAGTGTTCCAAACAATCTGAGATGCCTCAAACTCTCAGCATATTTATTTCAAATGGCATTAAAAAGTGTTTAGAGGGAATAAATGAATGTAGGGATGTAGCAATTAGGATGAATATCTGCATACGTACCACTGCCAAACAAGAAGACCCAGACTCCTGAAAGAATTGTGCTAGAAGGTGACTTGATTGGAATGCCTCTATGCAAAATAATTGATCACATTAAGTCAGCTTTTTAATCAAGAACATGTGGCTTTCCTTTGCTGAGTAACCTTCCCTGAGAACAGCAATTCTGAGGTGCCACACACCACCCTCGATTAAGAAATCAGTGAGAAATGAAGGATCCGTGATGTTCCAAGAGCAACTAATGGAAAAATACAATTTGGTTTACAGAAATTCTCTCCAACAGGGCTTTTCAGGAGCCTATCAGCTGTTGGTTAAGAGGAGGCATTCCTGTTTGAAACATGCCTTGAAGTTATTTGACACAAACGCTTCTAACTGGGGACAGTTCTCCTGTCAGACCACTTGCTGTTTGTCAGGCCTGGTCAACCTGAACGATAGGCTACCCTGCCATTGCAGCATGTGAACCTGATGCAGAAGTGACAACAGCGGCGAGGGCAGCATTAGCAGTGCAGCTCAAAGGCACAGACTGACAGGCTGTTTCTGAGGAGCTCTCTCCTGGGATGCCCCCACTCGCTGCAGCCTGTACATTCCATGGTCATAGGTGGCAGTCACAGAACCTGATCTGACAGTGTCAACATGAGCCTCATCAGACTCAAAGGCTATGCTGGGCCACCGCAGAGAGCCCAGTGTGCACACCCGCTGAGCATCCCCTGGAGCAAAGCTTGCCAACTTCGCTCTGGCATGTCCAACAGAATTGAGCACCTGGGTAAGATTAAAGAGAAAGAAAATCCCACTGAAAGAATATTCCACAATGAGGTCCACACTTCCCTCACTTATCCCCACACTCTCTCATGCTAACAGATTCACGCTATTTGGAGGAAGGGTGAGGGTAAGTTTGGGAATCACAGATTAATCTTTGGAAAGATTAACCTGCCTTTAAAATGTCTTGGGAGCATGCTCAACGATGAAAGAGGTAGAGAAGCTCTGTAAAACACAAGGACTGCTCCGTTTGGAAATGTTGTTGTGTTGCTCAGTGATTGCTCAGTCCATAATGAATTTTGACACCAATTAATTCAGTTGATGTTCAAAATAAATCTCTGTGGTAAACATCATCTTTTTGTTTAGAAAGGAAGCTAAAGCTCATACTGTAAAAAATTGCCCAAGATCTAACTTGAAGCTAATAGAGGTGGGAGGTGCACTTTGTTCTCCAAATTCCTGTCGGCACACGCAAGCCAACACAGTGCAATACCATGGTGCTTTCTAGCTAGACCACTCCTTTTCTGTTGGCAGAATCTCCCGAAAGCTTCTAGTCTAAGCTTCTCAGCTCAGCCAACTGTAGACAATGTGTCCAAAATGCTTAGTATCCTGCCCTGGATTTTCTCTAATTTGGAATGGCTAACACTCTTTCCCACAAGCCTATGTTTTTCTCCATGTTTCTCCCTGTTCTGTAGCTCTCATTCACCAAGTTTGCACAAATTTTGCTTATTTAGAAACTTAGCAGCTTCTTAGCTTGTTTCTGTCCATCTCTTCTCTCCAGATGCCCATCTGTAGGATAAAAGTAAGCAAATGGTCACTGCTGTTCTCTGGTCAGATTCATGGTGTCCAAGGGGACCCAGAGTTCCATCCCTCTCTTGCCCGTAGACATGTAAAGGCTCCCCATTTACCTGTTAATTTCAGGCTCTAAGTTGCCTTTCAATCCCTTTCATTATTATTGTGAAAGTACAACTGCCCTCAAAGTATAAGTCTCACTGAATTAGTGACCCTCCAACAAATATCCTTCACAGTTTTTCCTTCTCTTAGAAGTGTTTTCTACTAAATGCTCTGCATCCCTCAAGGCTCATTTCAGTATCATCATCTTATTTCACTCTTACAATTTAGTCAACATCCCACTTCCTTAAAGTATTATAATCCTTTTCAATTGATGGTGATGAGGAAACAGCTATCATCATACGAACTAATCCTGTTGTCTCACACAATAAAACTGGGGGCAGAAAGGAAGTTAAAGAGGAAGAGTTTATTGGAAATATGATATGGAAAGGCTCCCGGTAGCCAGAAGTCGTCCCAGGAAGTAGTGCGTCATGTGGCCCCTCAGTCCAAAATATTTTATAGATGAGTACAGGAATTGCTCAGTTGTCTAGTGGTCACTTACCACAGGTGACTCTATCAGTTGAAAACAATCAACTTGAACTCAGGCTCTCTGAATCAGTTACTCAGCATGGAGAGTTTAACAGAATCTGAGATTTTAAATAAAATATGGTTGTTCTGTATTTTTAAGTTCCTCAAACTGAGCCCTGACTGTAGGGAGGGGCTGTAACACAGCCCTGAATGTAGGGAGGTACTGAAGTCCGTGTTGCTTGCAAACTCTGTGCCTGGCTAAAGTTCTAGTTTTACTGACTATTTTTTCAAAATTCCTTGCAGTGCGACTGACCATCCTGATTCCACCTTGGTCTCTGTCCCTTGCTGGCTACTACTCACAAGCTAAATAGCTAAACTGCCTCTTACAATGATATAAGATATATATATATATATATAGTGATGAAATGCACAAGTCTTATACGTGGGATATGTTTTGACAACTATGTCTACTTATGTAAATGTCGTTCACATCAAGACAGATTTCTGTCACTCAGAAAGGTTCTGTTGTTCCTTTCCCATCAGTACCCATCCCCAGATAGTGATTATTCTTATTTGATCATCATAGATTACCTCTGCCTCATCAGAGGTTATCAGTGAACTTCATATGAATGAATCACAAAGGATACACTCATTTTGCCTGGGTTCTTTCATTTTATTCTTGAAAAATAGTTTAGTCATGTCTTTCTGAAATTCTGAAGTCCTTCGTTTCCTTGTCTTATAAGAAATCGTTGCCTCCCTTCATCTTGCTTTGTTCCCACCTCTCCTAACAAATATTCTCCTACAGGCTGAGTTTGCAACCAGTTTATCTTCCAGACTCCTGCAGTGCCCCATGCAAGGCTGTGTATATATCTGATGTCCAGCAGATGTTTGTTGGATTAAAGTCAGAAGGTGATCATTTTTGTTCCTGAGTTATGAGGGGATGTTAGCTGGGACAATCAAATGCAGGCAGCACAGCATGTTAGTGGGAAACAACATGCCACTGGGGCAAGTGTTTGGAATACCTGAGGGGTTTGGGGGGAATGATGTATGCAGGAAGGCAGGCTGATATCTACAGCACCATATTATATTCTGTGAGAATTGATAGCAAAGGCTTGGTGCCTTAAGTAGTGAGATTTTGCACTTTGACAGGACCACATGCCTGGTACAGCTTGCCGTACCCTGAGTTCAATGGATTTTATGACCACAAATTCCAAACTAAAATGTAAAAACATCCTACTTATTCTTGAAAAATAATAGACTATGATGAAATTTGAAAAAGTCAAAGTCCAAATGCCAATCAGGTATATATTTAGAAAGAAAATATATTCCATTTGCCTTTGAGCTTGCATATAAAGTGAACATAAAGAGAGTCTAAGAGATTATGAATAGCAACACCTAAAGCCTGATCCTTTCAACTTACAAAGTCTTAGTGGCAATCTGGTTGAGAACTGGGGAAATTACAGAGCTTTCTGTACTCATGTTATCTGTTTTATGGCAAAAAGGCACAGTGCTTTGTCTCTGAGCTGAAGTCAGGACTGTATAATGTAATGTTAAGAACTCTCAGTTTCAACTATGCCATGACAATGACTACCAGGAGATGTGTCTGCTTGTGACCGCTCCTTTGTCCATTCATCAGCCACTTAGTAGAGGAGTCATAATTATAGAGCAACTATTTGAGAGTAAGATTTTAGAGCTTCTGGAATAACAAGGAAGGAAGATTCCACTGCACCTCTCTGGTGATTACTGTCAAGACTGTTATTGAGTGGATCTAAAATGAATAAATTACTCAGTTAATCATTAACCAATTTAGTCAATGAAAGGCTAAGTTTCCAGTAGTGACTGTAAGTGAAACAGTAAACTCAATTCTTTCCTGCTAAAATGCTTTGAGAATAGAACTTTCTGGAATTTGTGATTTCTATGGTGTTACTTTTTGACCCCTTACATTTTAGGAATAAGTCTTCTGGAATTTGACTATGAAAGCAATTACCTGTTGGAACTAAAAGGAAGAGATAGAAAAGTAATATAGAAAGAAAAAATATTGAGAATAATATTTGAAATCTCCAAATGCATCCTGGGTTAAGCCCAAATTTATGTGATATAACAACTAATGAGAGAAATAGGTAAAGAAAAGAAAAAAACACAAAATATTAGAAGCACTTATGGCTGAATATTATCTGATCTTGCTACAAAGAGGGATTTTTTAGGGCAGTGTTTTTCAGTCCTGGCTGCACAACACAATCATCTGGGGAAACCGAAACTCTTGATTTCCACGTAGGACACCATGGATATCTGTGGGAGGGGACGAAAGAGAGAATCCAAACACTGTTGGTTTTGAAAGTTTCCTAGGTAATTCCCCTGTGCAAACAGTATTGAATCACTGCTCTTAACATAACGCAAAGGAAGAAATGATAAAGTAATGCCTAAAGATTTGATAATATACAAATAGGACAAAACCAGAAAATTTCAGTAACTCTTATAAAAGACAAAGAATGAGTGTCCTTAATATATAAATAATTCTTACAAATCTACAAAAAACTACTTTTATATTTTCCTTTCTTTTTAAACTGTATTTCCTATGTGCTGACATTCTCTAATCATGTTACTTTGGAATCAAGATGAGAAAAAATCATCAATACTCACCAACATTTTCTGGCACGCTCAAAGTAGAATAATTTCAGGATCTATTTTCTATTTCCTAGTGTTTCTGTCTCTTAAGGTCCTTATAAACATAAATCTACAAACCAAAACAACTGTATCTAGGAGCAAGGAACCTAACCCAAGCCTGCCTTTGCAGACTTGAAGGGATATTGGAGAGATCTTATTGAATGCCGATTTCAGCCTAAGAATCTATATTCCAACAATACTCTAAGAAGTTCTGAGGCAATGAATCCTGGGACCAAATTTTGAGGAACAAATAGTCAACTTTTCAAAAATTTAGAGTGGGAGGGTTTTCTCTAAAGCAGAGATATAAGACTTAATTAAAGTATAGGCATCTGTGAACACTTTTAATCAAGGCCACGTATTTCAGCTATTCTCAATATCCTGCAAATAAGTGATGTATCCAGGGATAAAATCTGATGTTTGAGTAGTTGCCTACTTTTATAATACATTATCTAGAAAGTGAGATACTCTTTGAGTTGCATTTAGAAAATACTATCTAAAAAATGAAGCCAAAGAGCTGTGTTTATATGTGAGTTCCATGCAGACTCTGAATGAGACCACGCTTGAAATACAGTGGGGTAAGTCAGGCCCACAGGTCCATCTCACTGGGTTCCTTGTTGGGGAGCTTGACTGAATAGCCACTTCTTAACTGTCATGTAGACCCTCACAGCCAAACATAATGCATATTAGAAAGGTAGGCATCAACATTTGAAGATTCCTCAAAAACCTTACAATGTCCAAGTAACATAAAGAATGTAGATATTATCAACTCTTTTTACAGATGATGAATAAACCTAAAGGCCCAAAGTTACATCCTCCTGGGGCAGAGAGCATAGAATACTTCAGTGCCCAAATAGTTAATGACTCAAACTGACTGATCAAATAAGCAAGGGGACTTCCTAGTCTCCAGACTTCTCAGGACAGTGTTGCTTGCATTTTATAATCAACTAGAGGTTTTATTTGTTTGTTAGTTGGATGGTTGGTTGGTTGGGTTTTTTGGTTTTGTGTTGTTTTACTTTGCTTTTTTGAGCTAGAGTCTTACTTAATAAGTCACTAATTTTCCAGACTTGGCTCAAATGGTGATCCTCCTGCCTCAATGTTCAGAGTGCTGGGATTACAGGTAGGCAGCACTATGCCCAGCTTCAGAGTAGGGTTTCAATCACTTGGCATACTGATTGATTATTCAAAATGCAGATTTCTATACACTGTAACTGGAATTCAGGGATCCAAATCAGATCATTCTGATTGAGGGCTATTGGCCGAGCAGTAGCCTAGGTGGACTTGGTTCTAGAACTCTGGTTGCAACTTCAGCTTGTGTCACTTATTGGTTGCTTCTTTGAACACTTTTATTAACTTTTCAAAGAATTGCTTGCAAACTCCAGTCAGAGAACACAATGAAGAAAATAGGGAAGGAATGGGTGGTGGGGCACAGGGGAACTCTACTAACTTCAATACTCATGCACTGCTTTAAAAGTGTCATCCCTGCCCAGTTCTTTAAAGTGAATGGCTGAGCTTTGAGATTTTAAAGAGAAGTCGGAAATTAGAATTTTATGTGAAAATTTGGGACTTCTAAGTGTTAATAATTCCTACACAATTTTTCAGAAAACACGGTGCCTATTATCCTATAGGTCAGAAGCTGTCCCGTCCCTGCCAGGTTATAAACTCCATCTTAAAGCCTTGCAGGTTGCCCCCTTTCCTTTTAAACTGTCAAATGAAGCTAATCTCATGCAGGATTTTGTGGCAAGGGTCAGAAATAATGTAAGTGAAAAGCACTTTATAAATCATAATGCACCAGAGTAAGAGGTTATTAATACTATCATCATAGTAATCATTGTGCTACAGTGCCCGAGTGTTTTACATTTTGAAGAAGAAAGAAGGATAATTTCTTTTAAAAGTCCATTTGCCCACAGATAATAGAGGCAATATATCCATTCCTTTATCATATGAGTGGATAGCTAGCTGAGGGGCCAGGCTCCTCCCTGGTCCTGCATGTCTACATTTGGGGTTGAAGAGCAAATTTCCAGATTATGCATATATCAGTGATGCAAGACTGATATAGAGTGGGAGGGTTTTCTCTAAAGCAGAGATATAAGACTTAATTAAAGTGAACACTTTTAATGTCCAAATTCTAAAGTATGCATGAAGGCCAGAATACCAACGTAATGCAAAAAATAATGGAGATGAAGCTAGAGATACACATGCACTTTTTCTATGACTACATGCCTTCTGATAATGTAATTTGCAGAAAGAGTTTTAATTGCACAGAAGCAATCTTTCAGATACCTACTGATTACCATTTGATATATTTTATGTCAGAGAGTAACATGGCTTTTCTTTATTGCCTCTGTCAGGTTACCTAAATAATTCAGTTTCTTGAGAGACAAGTTCCTAGCATATTAAAGATACAGAAACTGAGAAACAATTCTTTATTCCTAAATCTTTATTCTTGTCCATGCCAAAAACCATAACATTGTGTGTCACGTTATCATTTGAAAGGGTAGTCAGGCATGGGAATGCCAGCAGGAGGGAACAAGAGTGTGGACTATTACCATGATACTCTTCCGCAGAAAGCTTTGAAGTTTCAATTGTCTGGATTTACACAGCTAGGGTTTTAGGTCCATGTTATCTGAAAAATTGCTTCTACAACTTGGCCTCACCATCAGTCCATATAATGTTTGGTTCACAAAAGGAATTGCTTCATTTTCTAAAATGAGTTTGCAAGAACTAAGATCTACATATGTAACCCCATCGTCCCTGGTTCCCCACTCCCATTTTGCCCCAAGTGGATCTTTTGTAGCTATTGCTACACAGGAGAAATAACTCAGACCCTGCTTCAAAAAAATAAAATAAAATAAAATTCCGCTGACTACTTCCCTGTACCTCACATACCTTCCTAAACTGAGAAAGATGGATCAAAGACCATAGAAAGCAGATTCCAAAGAAGATAAATTCCCCATGGCCAACCTTTAGAAACAATGAAATGTAAATGAATTCTCTATCTTCCTAGATGCATGAAACCCAAGTGACAAGACACTCTCTACAAATGCACACAATCGTAAAACTTGAAACCTTAAGTTAGCTCCCAGAGTGCAGTGGGCGCGGGGTGGGGGGCAGGAAGCAGCATGGTTCTGCATGCTGCTGGGAAAGAGAATTGAAAATGAGCCCTTGTGGACCTGTTTATGACTGGACGATCAGCCTCTGCATTTAGCCTCTGCAGGTGGTAATCTTCTTCAGTCTGACCCCAATTTTCCTTTTGGTGTCCAAAGCCTCCTGCTATTTAGGAGGATATTCAGACAGAACTTAACATACCCAGGCCCTGTATATATAAGCTATTTTACTTTGTCATTGCTTGCGCAGCATCTGGTTGATTGTTTTAAATGTAATCTTTTTTGTTAAGCCCTCATAAACATGTGCGAAGATTCACTAGCACATTACTTTCTTTATTTCTTTCTTTTGAACTTAAATCTAACAAATAACTCCCCAACCTAAGGCAAAGAAAAAGCTCTTATCTCAGTGCCATGTCCTCGACACTACTGCTGTCACACTGGTCATTTTTACCTTTGTTCAGAAACGCTTGCTGGGTGGACTGTGATTGATTTTCAGGTCATCATGGTGTAGTTCATCCTGTCAGATCTGATATCCAGCTCCTCAGTGGAACCTGTTTGTGTCATGCATTACATGTGAGTTGAAAGACGTATGTAGTGTTTTGTCCACAGGCTTTGCCAGGTTTCCCATGCCCAATAAAGGTAGCAGCATTTCACTCTATGCTTCCTGATGAGCCTTTCCGGGAGGAAGAGTGTGTGTATCTGTGCACACTGATGGAGTGGGAGGGGCAGTTAGCATCTTTGATGACAGTGAATTGCTCTGGGTTCCAACCCCTTTTCTGATAATAAGAGGCCATTTCCTATTCTAACAAAACAATTCCCAGCTGGACTGTTGAGTAACAAAGGCCTAAATTACCTCCAGGAGTCATAGGAAGTCTGTTTCTGGGGGTCATTTTCAAGGGTTGACGCAAGAAAAGGGTGAAGGTCTCAAGCCAGAATGTGGTGCCTAGAAAGCCCAAACGCTCTGCATTACATTCTTTTTCCTCCGGGTCCTCTGGCACTTCATCCTGCACACCTGTAGTTAGTGCTTAATGAGAGATGCTCAGTGATTAAAAGAAAGAAGGAAGGAAAGAACACAAGTGGGTATGATGACGTGAATGTGGAAGTCCATTCTATAAAAATTAGCCTGAAAAGGAACCTCAACATTTCCTCTCATTTCTGCTCCTGAGGGTTAGAGCCTGACCATAGTCTCTTACATGGTCAACTTCAAAGTGGCCCCTACCTGCTCACAAAGGACATAGTGCATATACTGCTCCCTTTTCTTCTTCCTAGTTCTCAAAAGCGGCCTTTTCACTTTAGTTAACTTTGCTAATTGATAGAGCACATACTCCTGAGCCTTCTCCAGCTAACTCAACCAGGAAAGAGACTAAATGGTTGGAGAAATGCGAAAAGGTTTAATACCAGAACCGAGCAAGTGAGGAAGAGAAGGGCACTGGAAAAGGCTATGGAATGATTGTGCAAACATAGTGTAGACTATATTGAGGAGTTTGAAATTTACTGCAAATGCATGGAAGCTAAAGGATGGTTTTAAGCATGGAAGAGATATAGATGTATATCTAATCATTTACATATAGATAAAATCACTTGACTTAATGCCCCATCACTCTCTCTGGACTTTAGAAGGAGAAAGAAAAGTAAAGCAGACCACTTAGAAATCTTCTCAGTGACAAATGATGGTGGCATTTTCTGTAAAGTTAAGTAAAGAGACTTAAAACATGTAAATTTGCAGGAAAGAAAAACACATTTCTTACAGAATGGAACTGGGGAAAGGCAGATGGAAAGATAGTTGCAGACTTGAGCAGATGATCTTGTTATTCTAAGAGACAGAATAGAGCAAAGGAGAAATGACCTTGCAGATAGCAAGAAGGGGACAAACCAAAAGTAGCTAAGTATGTTGAGGTCATGCCCATTTTCATTTCTAATATAACATGGATTGCTTTTTATTTATTCTATAAATAAAGCATTTCAAATAAAGGAGAGCCATTTGGCCTCTGAAGCTAATTAAGACTCACGGACACCACAACTTTCAGGTACCATACTAGAAAGAAATAGGACAAATTTATTTGTGTGGTGGAGATCTTCAAGCTGTGTGTCATCTTTTTTTCTCCTTCCTGATTTTGGAGGCACCCAAAGGAAAAAATGAGGGAATTCTTTAACTTCTTTTGATTTAGCAATGAACTTAAGTCATTAAACTATAGTTATGCACAGTTTTGTTTCTAACGTTTACAGAAGAAAATATAGTCTTTTGGCAGGGGTCTGGGAAGGAAAAGGAAGGACTCTTGATAGAGAGCAAAGAAAACCTTTGATATCTGGGTCACAAGGTATATCAATAAGAGGTCAGTTTCTCCTAGGGCACAGAAGTCTAATTTGTGGACAGATCAAAGAGGCTCTGATTGAGCTAAGCTAAGATTTATATAACGCATGCTGGCTTCTGATATGATAGCCTTAGTAAGACTTCAAAAATCGATTTTCAGAGCCTTGGAAAAGCTAGAATTTGTGACATTCCATGGAACAAGTGGGTTCAGTCGAGGAAGGCTTACTATCCTTTCATAATTCAGTTGGAAGGCCTTGCAATATTGACTAATGCAATGAACCAAAGGAGTACTTTTCCCCTACCCTGTAGCATTATGTGTCTGACCGACACCACCGTGTTCATCCCCCAAGGAAAGTAAGAACCTAGAAAAAAATGAAGATTCCTTCAAATAATTATGCGTATCAGGTGAGGGTGGTAAAATAAGCTTTTTTGAAAAAGTTCTCATAAAAGAGTAATTTTCTGGCCTTTTTTATTGTAGGTGTGTATTTGTTCCTTAACATGGATATATCAGTGAAGTGGGCATGTAGATATTGCATCCCTGGCTTGCTTGAATGAGTTGATAATTTTTATGCTGTCCCTTTTGTTTTCAGAGTCAGTTTGTCTTTGGGGAGATTACTGATATTTAAATTAAAGAAAAAAACTTATCTGAATCCAATCATTCACTATCCTGTTCCCCTGAGCTATACCTATTCATATAACATGGCCTGTGTAATTTTCTGCACAAATTAATTTCTACTACTGGTAAAAATAAGGTGGAGGAGGTAGACAAGGGGTGTTCCTTTAACAAGGAGAGATTTCCAAGCTAATATAAATTCTATAATAATTGTTAATTTCACAGTGATGATAATAGATTGTTATTTTTAAATAATTACAGCACATCATTATCTAGTCTTCAAATGGAAAATTTGAGGACTTAATTATAGAGTGAATTATTTGTTTTTATGCTCTTGCCTACATTATTTGGATTTGAATGCTTGCATCTGAATAGCCAGCTGACTCAGGAAAGGGAAGAAGCCTTCTCTTTTCTACAGGAGGGTAATTTTAAAAATGACTTAATGATATATGGTGGCCTCCGGGAGTAAGCGACGTTAGTGTTTCCCGACACTTTGTTTGCTGTGAGCACATGAGCCCAGGAGAAAAGACATCCCACTGGTGAGTTCTGGCTCTGCTGATTCTTAGATTTATGATCTTGAGTGAGAACGCGACTTCTCTGAACCTCCCTTTCCTGTCAGAAGCTGGTGATAATAGTCCCGATCTGCTATGCAGCACAGCAAAATGAGATGCTGTGCATAAGGCGCCAGGCACAGAGACTGCTCCTAGTCACTGCGCAGAGGAAGTGGCAAACCAGGTCCGGCCAAATGGAATTTTCTGAGTAACTTTTTTCTATAAAGAATGTATCTGTTTTCACCTTGAAGAAGGAAACTTCTCCTACTTGTGGAGGCTCTGGTGCTAATTTAGTTTCATATCTGTAAAATTATTAATTACAGTAGCAGTGTCTGTGAAGTGTAGCATTCATTTCTGTCTACAGAGGGCAAGCAGAGGGCATATTCCAGGAACACACTGAGGAAATTCAAAGTCCGTAATGATAATATCCTCAAAAAAAATTCAACAATGTCAGAGGGTCCTTAAAACTTTACAGCAAGGGCATGCATGAAAATTCATGAAAACTGTCTATTGATCCTACCCACATCTCAGCTGTAATGCCTATTGTTTGAAAGCAAATGGAGTCTGGGAGGTCAACTTCTTTTTCATTCAATACATGAAGCTAAAATAGCACAGGGTATTTGTATAGCCCCGGTCACTACTGATGAATGACAGAATCCCAGTACCAGAATCTAGAATGATAGAAAGAGGTTTCTTTCTCTGTTCTTGAGTTTAGTTCCAGCATCTGAAAAGGAAAATCTAGCCATGGAACTTACACTTGGAAAAGAATTGAAGCCATAGTTTAAAACAGGTGGGGTTGAAACAGAGATTGTTCTAAAAAAATAATGCTGTTTGTACTTCCAAATCCATTATGCAAGCTTCACGCTTCAATATTCATTTGGGTTGTCTAGGCACTGTCAATTTATTTTTCTCCAGCACCAACCTCTCTGCTATTGAGGAGATATGAGAATAAGATGATTATTTACAGACTTCTTAATGCCTGTTTTGCTGGAACAGAGTGTGAATTTCTAGAACTCTGGCAAACTGGCAAATTTCCTGCTCTGTAATTGAGGAGGCTGGTAGTAGGGTGAGCAGGACAGGGAGTTATTTACATACACCTCATTAGATGATCTCAGGACAGAATCTTAGCTCTAGCTCTCTGAGAATTGCTCATGGTTCCATGCAGAGAATTTCAACTCATTTCCAACATATGGTCCAAAGAAGAACTTGCCTCCATATTGCTGAAATTACAAATATTGGAAAGCATTTGAGATAGCAGACTTCCACCCCTCTTTTTAGAAGAAATAGCAAATCAGAAACAGGAGGATGCTGAATGGGATATCATTTTGTGACAAGGATCCAGGAAGCTGAATTGGATGTGGTCCTGGAGTTCACAGCAGAAGAAAAGCTCCAGCCAGCTGGAGTGGAGAGTGGAATTCCTCTCTTCCTAGGGCCGAGCACATCTGCAGGACACACAGTTCACCCTCTGGCCCCTGCCAGTGTCTTAAATCTTACTTTCGCTAGCATCCTTCTGGAATTAGACAACTTCTACACAGTCGTTTTGACCAACATCATATGGGAAAGGGGAAGGTATGAAAAATTGAAGAGCAGTGAGAACACTTGCTTAATTGAAAGGAGGCTTAGGCCAGAGCCCCAGGTCAGTGAATTGCAGCTGACTTGTCATGAATATCAGGAAAGCACTTAATCTAAAATGAGCTTGGAGTTCATACTCCAAACTGCAAACATGTTTGAGAGAGAAAGGGGAAACCCATTATAGGTAAGCATGACAGCTATAAACAGGACAGTCCTTGACAACAAAGGGGACATATCTGTATCATATTAATGTCCTTGTGGATCTCATGCCAAGGATAAAGGCAAAGGAGGAGCGGTAGAAGAAGCATGTAGGTGCTGAAAAGGATATGGTTACTCTGTGGAGATTAGAATGTGGCTTGGTGCATAATATTGGTTTTAGTATATCTAGTATGATCACAATGTATGCTGAAGGTCTAAATTTTAAAAAATAATTACAGTAAAAGACACATTGCCTTTAATCACCCTCATTTTGGCCATACTTCTCCCATCATGGGTGTCACTTTCTGAAGCCATTCTGAAAGACCTCTTTCATGAATGTCTTTAGTTACACTGGCATGGTTGCCTTAATGAGCTGAACTGATTCAAAAGGTTTACCTATTACTGTCATTTTAACTTCAGGGAAGAGCCAGAAGTCACATGGTTCCAGGTCCAGTGAATATGATGGACAAGGATGCGCCATGGTGTTTTTATTTGACAGAAGTTGCTGCAAACATTTTGAATCAATTCAGGACATTGAGGTAGCCACAAAAAGACACTCATAAAAGAGAACTTCCAGGATGCTTCAGAAAGTGGCAAAAATGATGAATATTTTGTGACTTGAGATGAAATATCTTGAGGGGCGTTGATAACAATGTTTCTTTTAGTGTAACTTTTCACCTTATTTTTGATCACTTCTTGTATGGTTGGTGACTCCTGACAATGTCACCTCAGCTCTGTACTTCCTGTTTCACAAGTTTGTGGATAATTGATTAAATTTTTTAGCCTCAGTTTCCTCTTTGCAAAGTGGGGAGAATAAACACCACCCCCCTCATAAAGCTATCCGTTGACTTCAGAACTTAGCTCAAAACAAAGGCCCTTGGATCAATCTCCAGTACTGGACAATGTCTACTGTACATCCCAGAAGGTTCTACATCAGCACATATTTTTCATTCTATAGCTCTTTGGCAGAAATACATTTCCACAAGGAAGGAAGTAGACAGAAGTGACAAGTTACTGTTGGTCACATCACCTGAAATAGCCAAACCCTCTCCAGTGACTTTACAGAAATTGTAAGATGACAGAAAGGGCCAAGTCATCGAACATCAAGAACTAGCATACTCCTTGAGACCAGCTATACGTATGGCATTATCCAGTTCTTTAGAGGCCAGGTCCAGGGATAACTACATTGCAGTGTTGTGATTCCATCCCACCCTTACAACAAGAGAAAGGAGTTCTTCATACAGATCAGGCATTTTCTGGGTTTAGGGAATTTGTTGAGCTCAAGTGCTATCTACATGAACTAGTTGCAGCTACCTCCTTAGTAACAATCTTGTATCTACATCATTGCTCAGTTTCCCTGTATAAGGAGCTCTGCGTTTGTATTTCTTTGTGCTGCAGAGCCTTTTTATCCTGTCTTTTTCTCATTTACCTAAAGCCCTTAGCACAGTAGTACACTATATACTTTTAAAATCACATATGTGGTTTTTATTTCCATCTCTCTTCTACCTTACATTACCTAATTATAAATTCCTCTATAATAGACACCTCAGAAGTGGTAGCATTTAGGACTATATACTTAATTTTTTAAAAAGTTCTTTACTTGTCCTCAGAAAAGATGTAACTCTGACTAAACCATCTAGGCAGGAATCTGTTCAAAATAGTGTCCAGGGTCAGATCCTTGCAGAATACTTCCAAAATAGCTGAGGACATGCTGAATCCTCTGATGAGCCCTGAGTATCATGCCAACCAACACTCACCTAGGGCTTTAGGCCACCTCTAAGTCTTATTCCCAGATCCATCTTACTTCGAAACCCTGCCCATCCAATCTCTCTATGGCCAAGGGATGGAAAGATTTTATATGTTTGTTCCATCACTTTACATGGTTGGCTAATCCCATCAAAACAAAGGTTTTGAATCCATAATCTAACATTTCTGAAGCAGTATAAAGTAAAATGAGTGTGGAGCACTACATTGGTTGTACATGCTTCTAAGGAAAGGCATTCAAATTCAAAGAATCTGGGGGGTGTGGTGCTGCACGCCTGTAATCCCAGCACTCGGGAGGCTGAGGCAGGAGGATAGTTGTGAGTTCGAGGCCATCCTGAGCCACAAAATGAGCTCAAGACTGGCCTGAACTGCACAGTGGGATCCTGTCTCAAAAAGACAAAAAACAAACAAACAACAAAAAAAAAAATCAAAGAATGCATTTACAGTTTCTGCGGGACTGAGGCAGAAGGATTGCAAATTCAAGCCCAGCTCAGGATGCTCAGTCACTTGTCAAGGCAATTATCTCAAAATAAAAAATAAAAGGGTAGAAATGTAGCTCAAAGCAAAAGCTCTTGGATCAATTTTTTCTCCCCAGTACTGGAGAAAAGCATATATTGGCCAAATCAAATATGCCTAACAGCAGGGCTTTCATAATCATCAACTCCACTGGGTATCACCTTGATTCTGTGGAGGAGAAGATAGAGTTGTACTTATTACACCATGTAGAAGCAGAAAAAATAACTCAAAAGATGGAGCCAAGACAAATAAAGGCCTGTGATGTCAATGCTGCTTCCAAATCCTGCTGGCTCCAACACAGTTCCTACCCCTGCCCCTGCCCTCTGCCTTAAATCACCTTGATGGACACTTCTTTCATTTTCTGCCAGGAAGGTTAGAATCCTGCCCTGATGCCCATAGCTTACAGTCTTCCTACCAAAGGGTCCTCTGTCAAACTATTCCCACTTCTGTAGCATTGTTGTCCAGTTTCTCTCTCTAAACTGATATCGTTTTATGGTAAGTCCCTTAAGAACATCCTTGAAAAATAACTTTGTGCAAGTAGAGAGGACACATGAATAAGTTGCAAGGTAATTAATACTGTGAAAACACCATATAACCTGGACAGCAGTTTGTACCTTTTAACAAACTTGCCCACTCAACATGATAATGACAAAGCTTGGTGCAAATGATCTCCTCTATCACTCCCACATCTGTTGGGTGGCATCCTTAACCCCTCTGCTATGTGCAGAATGAAAACCTCACCAGCTCCAGTCATTGTTTCACCTCTCTCTATCATGTGTTTATGAATGAATGACCCTAGAAATTCAGTTTTACTTTTTGAATTAATAAGGTATCAAATAGATGGAAACAGAAGCTGTCTTTCCCTGATTAGTTACCAGGACTGTGCTGTTTTTAAATTAACACTTTTGTTTCATTATTTTGCCTTTATTTCTCATCCAGTGAGGAGACTGAAACATGGGCTTAGGGACAGGAAACCCGTGGGTTCGGATTTCAGCCCCTCTGCTGACCAGCTATGTGAATGCGGGTCCACCTAAGTCAGTGGCTTTTACCTGAGGAAATGGAAGTCACCTGAGACAGATATTGTAGCACTGAACTGTTCTAATATGCAGAGCATATCATGGAATAGTTCCCCTTAACTGTGGTTTCACTTTCTATGGTTTCCATTGTCCAGAGTCAAGCATGGTCCAAAAATACTGAATAGAAAATTCCAGAAATAAATGATTCATGCATTTTTAATTGTATGCATTCTGAGCAGTAGAATGAAATTTTATATCCTCTCACTCTGTCCCACCTGGGACATGCATCGCCTCTCTGTCCAGGTATCCATGGTTCATACACTGCCTATTCACCAGCCGGTCAGTTGCTCTTTCAGTTATAAGGTATACTGGCATACAAGAGGAATGATCCTGGCAATGTTATTATTAGTTATTGTTAATCTTTTCCTGTATGTAATTTATAAATTAAGTTTTATCATTGATATGGATGTATAGAGAAAAACATCATACACCTATAGCTTGAGTCAGTGCTTTCAGTCACCCACTGGGTGCTTTGGAACCTATCACCTGTGGAAAGGCTACAGGTGCTGTACATAGCGCAGTACCTGACTCACAGTAAACACTTAGAATAGTCAATTTGAATTACCATTTCTTTGAAATACTGTCCATAACCTCACTCCCTATTTTGTTTGGAAAATAACCTCCCAGGGTTGCTTACATTTATGTTTTACTGGTACCTAAAATAATAGGAAATCACCTCCTTCTCCCACCTTTCTTGCTCTCATCTCCTCTTACAGCATAACAGGAAGTCAGTAAACTTATATGAGGACCCCACGAACCATGGCATCAGTTATCCCTAGTTACAGTGCCATGACCCATTTGAACAAAAGAGTTTGGCTAAAGAAAACCCTGGCTCGTGCCTAATTACAACCCTCAACCACAAAGTTTTCCATGGCAGGATTTCAAAGAAAACAGGTAAAGTGATACTAAACTTTCACCGGAAACAGAAATTTTCTTTGCTGTGTCAGCAAAGACCTAAATGAAGTTTGTACTTAAATTTGAGGCAGAACAATAGGAAGATGTTTGCAAAATTCCCCAAGCTGGGAAGACCAATACTCTTCATTCAGCTTCTCTAATGAATCCCTTGTATATTTGCTCAAACTTTCTTCTGAAAGCTTCCAGAGTAAACCTCTCGGATCCAGATCTGCAGCACACTCAGTTAAGCCCTGGCCATAATAAGGCTTTGTCCCCTTCCCGAGGGTCCCAGGCTGGGCTCTCTATAGACTAAGTTGCTCAGCTCTTTCCCAACTGTAATCCTTGCAGAGGGGCACAGGCAGAAGTATGAACGCAGACTGTTGTAGCTAAGGGGAGAGAGAGGTTGTTAAACCCCCCAAACAATAACCATAGTAAGAACAACGGCAGTTATTCTGCTATTGATCATTTTCGAAAAGTCACACAGTATATTTAGACTTTAATCTGTGTATTTCAATTGTCTCACAGTCAGCCATCCTACGATGGCTATGTTCATACTCATTTTACAATGAGGAAACTGAGGTTTAAAGAAATTTAACTAGGGGCATAGCTGCCACAGAGTCTAAAGGAGGAAGAAAAAAAATCAAATCAGACTTCATGGAAAGCAGGCGGTTAACTGACAAGAAATTGCTGCCTTTCTTTTCTGGACATTTTAGGGATGGTTTCCTGAAATAGCTCTCTTCATTCATGGGAAGTGACCATCAATGATTTTTTATTAAGCACTTACTTAAGCTACCACTTACTAGATTCTTTGGCAATTTGCAGAAAAATCTAAGTAACATGCTGAAGTTCCTCCAAATTCTTCACAGAGCTTCAAATTCAGAAGAAATCTCAGAGCTGGGGTCCAGGCCAGCTTCTTTCAAAATGTGATTCAAGACTCTCTGGTCAAGAAATGATAGGGGTCATTAAAAACGCAAAATTCCAGTCTCACTACAAACCAGTGAATAAAAAGCTGGTTAGAAGTGAATTTCCATTTTATTCTAGTGCCAGAAAAACTTTTATGCATGCCAGATTCAAGAAGCTCACTAGGGCCCAACTCTTTCATGTTTCAGAGAGGGATGTAGTCTAAGAAGGAAAAGACATGGCGCCCAGCATCCTCTGCCAATGAGAAGCAGAGTTTCTTCCCAATTAAATTGGTCAAACGTGATCAGACTGATCCTGGAATGACTGTGTGCAAATGCTAATAACAGGCACACTCACGACATATACAGTGATAGTGCAGCCACAGGAGTACACAGCATGTCCTGTACTGGCCATTGGAGTAATCTTATGCAGCTAAGGGTTCAAGCTGCCTGACTTTTTCATGTTTTTTTGAGCATAAAGTGGTGGCCAACTTTATTCAAGAAAGTAAAAAGGAAGAGGGAGAGAGAAACTGGTTCTGCAGAGTGAGCTTGGGCTGAGTAAAAGGAGAAAAAGCAATAAATAAAAGGACACCCTGGAGAAAGCAGGGCAGGCTACCGTGAAGAAAGTCATGATAACCTGCCTGGACTCAAGGGGAGAAGAAGCGTGCAGCTCTATTCTTTGGGGTGGAAGGAAAATCTGTTCAGGATTAGGTGTATGAAATCAGCCCCAGAAATCTCAGTTAAGAACTCAGAGCTTAATTACATTGGCAAAGACCCCTTATGCAATAGGGTAGCTTTCAAAGATTCATGATACATACCTTTTAAAGTGTCCACAATTTTATTCCCTGAATTTGCCAACCTCCACATAGCTTCTTGGTTTGAGGACGCACTTTTATGCCCTCAGGATCCCACTGAAAACAGACAATGCCTATTAGGTGGGATCTAGGAGTGAGATTTCTCCCTTCTTATTACCTCATGTAGATTTTTCAATTGTCATGGCTGTTAGAGACTGAAAATTTTATAACAGGAAAGAAATCACGAATGAACTTGTGTCTTTCCCCAAGTACCATATGGCTTCTAACGGAAGAGCAAACTTCTCATCCTGAATAGAAATCTGCTTACCCATGCCCTCTTCAGAGAGTATGGGCATGTGGAAAAAGTAAAAAATAAATGCATTCATTTTTATCCTGCTTTACAAGGGAACCTTCTATAAGGCAGATCTGGGTCCTGACACTTATATGCTATATGACTATATACACAGTATATAAAGAACCTCTACTTACTAGCCCCCAATATGGGAATGATGATGTTATTTTAGATGATTAGAAGTTAGAATAAAGGAAAAGCACCCAGCACTATGCTGGATTTATGACAGTAATTTGAAGAGATGTTGTTTGGTTGCTGTCTAATGTCTTTTCTATAGATGCTGTTTTTATTTTATTCATAAGTTACTAGTCCTTTTAATATACATCTTCAATGTATATGTGCATGTATGTATTAATTGTGTATTTTTCAGAACATACAAAATGGAACATTCAAAGTATGTAGTGGCAGACCAAGAAAAAGCAACATAAAGCATTTTATGTACCCATAGCAGGGAGGTTAAACTCCATCGCTCTGAACAGTGACACGCATTTATATCTAAGTCAACCTACTCAATGCCTCCACATAAAAGTGTAAATTGCCACCTACTTTAGGAATAGCATTTGAAAAGTGAAGCATTTTTTTAAAAAAAGGTCAAGAAGAGGTTATAGAAAAACAAATGAAATAATTGGAGCTTTCAGAGTAGGTCTTAGAATATCAGGATATCTCTTTCAACTGAAGTATTAGATCACCTAAATGCACATAATTTCCTAGCAACTGAGCAGGGAAGTGAATTCATATTGACTATTGCTTGCCACTTGAACATTTATGCCCCTGAAAACTTGAGTATTTACTTTGAGTGAAGTACAAAGATATTTTGAAATCAAAAGAGGAAAATCTGCAATGTTTTCATACAAACTAATATGGCTAACCAGGAAATGAATACCAAAGGAGGGAAAGATTTGTGCTTAGGAGAGTAAAGTCTATTTTCTTGTCTTCCTACATGCTTCAATAAGAATGATGAGGAGAGTGGGGTAGTCTCCAAAATTCCCTTATTGGAGTGGTAGTCTGGTAGTCATCTTCTGGAAGTTCCCCACAAAGGGAATTTAAAAATTACAAAAAGAAAACCCAGAAAATAGTCAAAATTGGGGGAAAATAAGTTATTGAAAAATTGGTGCTTGTTTGGGTGATGCTTTTACAGTACTTGAATACCTTAGGTTGGAAACCAAAGGAAAGTATGTTTTCAGGTAGAACCAAGATAGAAACATTTGGACAGGGCTCATCTGCAATGTTTATGTGTTGCTTTTCCACTCATCCCAGTCCATAATGAAGAATTAAAGTGGTTAGAACAGCTTTTGGAAGAGGAGAAGGGTTTTATGTGGTCTTAATTAGCATTAATGAAGAACAGAGTTGAGAATAAGTTAAAAAGAAGAAGGTAAGAATCAACCTCTCTCAAACAACTAGACATTTAGTAAGTGTCCACCACTTTACTAGTCATTAGCAGAAGGAATCTAGTTTTCAGAAAGAGTGACATACACTTCATACATTCAGTTGAGCCAGTGTAGTGGTTGTTGGAAGGGGAGACAGACACATAAGCTCTTAAATCTCAGTAATAATAGATGAAAACTCTTCTTCTGCCCAAGAAATGTAAGCAAACTTGACATGTACCTGGTCCTTGAAGAACAATCTTAAGCAATGAGAGTAGAAGTCTTGGTTACAGTATATGAACCAGGCAGTTAGGCACAGAAACGCCTCTCCAGTGATACCTCCAACTAAGGCAGGCTTTGGAGAAACCATTCTGCTTGCAGGTGTGTGTCTCCACTCCTGCTACTCCATTATCCATAGAATAATTTCTGAGCCAAGCCTGACAGAAATGAAGAACACTGTTTGTGACATGTTTCTCTGTAACTCCCAGCTTATACAGGAAAAGGCATTCCTTGTGACTGTTTGAAGGCAGGATGTGTTATGTGTGTATATGCCCACGTAAACACTTTCCAAATTCTAGATGACTGTTTAAAGCATCCAGCCTTTCTTGATCTCATAGTGAGTTTTATAAATCAAGTTCAGTAAATTTCTAATAAAGTTAGAGAACACAGCATGAAGACCTCAAGTATGTGTTCACTATACATCTTTTGAGAGGATAGTAGTCTAAAAGGTTGAGGGAGGATAACATTTCCATGTGTGAAGCTGGAACCACATGGTTTTGGGAAAATGAAGGTTGGTTCCTTTACCATTCTTTGGTGGCCTTTTGTCTAGATAGAAGTTGGCAATTATTCCAGCTGGTTTCATCTTATCTTGCCAATTCATTCAATCTGTGACAATAATGAAAGCTAGCTGCAGCAAGAATTTCCAGCAGCAGGGCTGTATGGAATCCAGTGAAACTGATCGACAGCTATTTTTAGAGAGATAGCTGATATATAGCAAGTAAATGATGTCCTCTGTAAAAAATGTTGCATACACACTTCAAAGGGATTTTTGAGGAGTAAAAGAGGTTCTATAAATAGCAACAATATATCTCAGGAAAATCCATATTATTGCTTCTAGTGTATCACTAATGTGATATCACTGATAGTGTACAAAATTAGTGTATCACTAATAGTGTACAAAATCACTAATACCAAAGGAACTAAATCATCAAATAATTACTATAAAATATTTTACCTTTTCAGTTTGAGTCTTTGAACTCTTTCAAGCCTTTTCCATAAATTTGAGGTTATATGCTTTTCAGAGTTTAACTTTCTCAATATTTTTTAGTGTACAAAAGGTTAAGGCTCGGGAGTTCTTGGAAGGTTAACACTGACATTTTTCTTCAAGAACATGTGGAAAGTTTTGATACCACAGATTGCTTTGCACTTTTAGCAAATATTTTAAAATTTCTACAAACCAAGCTTTTTTGAAAAAGGTAAGAACAATTCTTATTTCTCAAGTCAGGTATTGAACACTCTTTTATGTGAATTGCTCATATTTCTATCTTACTGTCATCCTTCAAGACCTACTCTAATGTAAGTCATGAGGGGTGAACAGTAGCTGTAGCTTGCTCAATCTTGGAAATTTCCTCCATGAGCAAAAATGAATATTGCCGCTTCTGCTTATTTCCAGTACACCTTTTTGTTCAGGTTTTCGTGGATATAAAGGAATGAAGAAACAATGCATAGTAGAGTACGCTCAATAGCTGCAAGGCAGAAGACATTATTTTATAGAAATAAGCTTTGCCACAATGCGAGATGAGGTACTGAAGGGAAGTGACACCCACTGGATTTAAGCAGAGGGTTCAATATCCATTTAAAAGCATATTTTATGACTCCAATAATAGACAGATGATTTTAAAGCAATCACATATGTAGCATCTCATAGCACCAAACCTGACACGTAGTAAAGTCTCAAAAGATGAATTTTCCTCACAGGGTACCAAACACGTCCTGTCTGGAAAGAAAGTGAGCACCTATTGGAAGTCCCATCTGTTTCCAGGCAGTACATTCTATTATGTAAGTGAAACACCTGTTTTTGTTTAATGTTGATTGAAGACCTATAAAACAGATTGCTTCATAGCTTAGGAGCCTATAAAACTGATCAAAACCTTTCTGGCTCCATGGTGATAAGAGCTCACTGAGACAGGACTAAAACGCGTGTTGTTCACACTGTGAAAAGTATTTTTAAGAGTTAGGAGTTTGTTTCTCCCATCTTAACCACTTGGAAGCTCATCCAGGCTTCCTCCAGGCCACTCCCACCATGAATACTGCAGGCTTGGATGTGTGGTGCCAGGAGGAGGCAAACACTCCCTCTTCTCTGCTGTTCCAGTGGAGTGTCGGGGAGGGCAGTGGTGTTATCTGTGTTCTATTCCAGAGGAAAAACTGGAGTTCTGCTTGCCAGGAAAGAATATAGATTAAAAAAAAAAAAAAAAAACACATACTTTGCCTTTTCAAAAATATGTTTTCTATTTTGATTACCTCTAGGTCTCTTCCAATTCACAGGCAAACTATAGCTTTAAAATTGTGAGATCTGGCAGCTACTACCTTAGCCACCTGGTCAAGCTGAGCTTCCCCAGGAGTAGGCTGACATCAATGGGCCTCTTGAGCTGGTACACTCAGGTGCCTATTGGACCACCTAAGAGCCTTCTTAACGTGCATCTGACTTGAATTTAGTTAGGAGAACATGGACAAATCCAGAATGTGAGACATTTTGTGAGCTATTGGTATGGTCCTGGGATCTTCCAAAGAGAAATACTTTGAGAAATAACTGAATATTGCTCAAAGAAGTTAAAACAGTTACATAGGAAAAATAAGTTTTACTATTCTACAGCAGAGTAGGATCACTACAGTTTATAACAGTTTATTATACGTTGTATGAAAAACTAAAGAGGCTCAAAACTTCCAACACCCTAAGAAACGATAAATGTTGTAGGAGATGGAAAAGCTCATTTTCCTGATTTGATTATTACATACACTGAATTATCACAGGGTTTCTCATAAATATGTATAACTCAATTTTTCAAAAGTTATTTAATGTTGATGGATTGGAAGACTCAATATGAAGATGTCAACTCTCTCATTCTATAAATTCCAGTGCAATATCAAAATTCCAACAGGTTTCTTGTAGAAATTGACAACCTGAATCCAAAATTCATACAGAAATGCAGAGAACCTAGATAAAATAACTGTGGGCAAAAAAGAGAGCAATGCTAACCATAGGGCTAACAATATCATATGATTTTGAGAATTCTTTATAAGACAGATATGGTGACACACGCCTATAACCCCAGTATTCTGGGACACCAAAGCAGGAGTATCACAAGTTTTAGCTAAGCCTAGGGAAATTAGTGAGATTCTATTTTAAAATAAAAAAAGACTGGTGGTGTAGTTCAATGTGGAGGTCCTGGGCTCAATCTCCAGTACAAAAACAAAAATTCTGTAGTAATCAAAACAACGGGGCTCTACAAAGAAATAAATAGATCAAAGAAACTAAATACAGCTCAGAAACAAGCTAACAAATATGCAAAGGCAATACAACAGAAGGACAGCCTTTCTAACAAATATGCTGGGAAGATATTAATATCCAAAAAGTGAACTCATATCCATACCTCTGTGCCACATATACAATTTAATGTAAAATACATTACAGATTGAAATACAAATCCCCAAACTATAGAACTTTTAGAAGAGAGAGGAGAGAAATCTTTGTGGCCTTGGCTTAGGCAAAGATTTCTTAGATGTCACACCCAAAAGCAAAATGTATAAAAGAACAGATTGATAAAATGTAATCAATCACAATAAAAAGTTTGCTCTTCAAAAATCAGTGTTAAGAGAATGAAAGGACAATTCATAAACCAGTAGAAAAATCTTTGCAAAGGATATATCTGATAAAAGTCCTGTGGGCATAATCCAGAATCCTCCAATTTCAATAATAGGAAAAAATAGAGATAAAAAAACGCATAAAAAATATGAACAGACACATCACCAAAGAAGATATTCAAACGATAAATAGCCACAAGAAATTTCCTCAATGTCATTAATGAAAAAATGGAAATGAAAAAGCTGCCTTTATACTCTACTACATACCCATTAGGTAGCTAATGTAAAAAACACTGACTGTAACAAGAGTTGGAGAGGATTTGGAGGAAGGTGGATCATCACATATTGCTGATAAGAATAGAAAATGGTACCACCTCTTTGGTAAATATGAGTACTCTAACAGTTTCTTAACAATTTAAATAAATACCTGCCTACCATATAATCTACCACTCCTTCCAAGATATTTACTCCCCCCCAATTAAAAGGTATATGTTTGTACTAAGTCATATGTATATATCCATAATATTAATCACTCAAAGTAGAAACAAAGCCAACATGAAACAACAGATGAATGAACAATCTATGGTACAGCCATACAGTGGAATACTCTCAGCAATATTAATAAATGAACTACTGTTATGTATGCAACATGGCAGAATCTACAAGCAATTGCAGTAGATTAAAGAAGCTAGACAACAGTAATTATTATCTGATATTATTTATATAAAATTCTAGAGAATACAAACTTTCAGTGATATCAGTGGTTTCTTGGCAATAGGTAGAGGTGAAAAGGAGCTGGGGAAAATTAAAAAGAGCGAGGGAAACGTGTGGATTTGGTGCATATGGTGAGTATCCAAATTGTACTTGTGACTTCACTGCTGTACACATGTCAAAACTGACCAAAATTTACTCTTGTAATACAAACAGTATTGTTTATTGATTATACCTCAATTAAAGGGAGAGTTCTACACTATGAGTTTAAAGAATTATACCAAATACAATGTGAGAACCTTTGTTGGGTTTGTGGTCTGGTAGAAGTTGACCTCATATATTAGAAAATATTGAGATAATATTATGTTAAATCTCTTAGGTATGATAATGATATCATGCTTATGTAGGAAAATGTCTATTTTCTCAGTGCATAAAAGAAAACAGTATCATGGTATGTGTGACTTCCAAATAGTTGAACAAAAAAGGGAAAACCACTCTGGTGAGATAGGCATGTGTGGTGAATATGAGTGAAGAGCATGTGCATGTTCTACGGCAAAGTTTATGAAAATTAAAATGTTTTCCAAACAAAAACAGGGAGAAAATGTATTAAATGAGCTTCAGTGCATCTGGTACAAAAAGTGAATGGGGAGTTTCATTTCAGAGTCACAGATATGAAGAAAGAAGTGCTCGGGAGAGAATATGTCTTGTCTGAGATATGCTGACTTTTCTTAGACCTGCTATAAATAAATCTCACAGGGTTCTCAGTTGATCTTTGATGTGAGAGCTGGAAAAGGAGTTAAGAAATAAAATGTATTTAGACAACTCCTGATTTTAACGGGAACTTAAATGCCCATGAGGGTTCTAAACAATACTGTGAGTCAGACTGTGCTTCCAGGGGGTACACTTGCAGGGAAGTGACTGGGGAGTACCTTTAGTACCCACCCCAATGGGAAGAAGGGGATTGGGTGGACCGAGAAGTTGGGGTGCAACAGAGACTCAACGGGGATCAATGGTTGCCCATAAGGAGCTTTGCAGTTCACCTAAGACCTGCCCAGCTGGTCCAGGAGCTGAGTCTTTTACTTCCACATCTCCCAGGGTTCATCTACAGACACCCAGGGAAGCGGCATAGCCTTAAGCAAAGTGGGTTCCTTCAGCTCACACAGTTTTCAAAGAAGACCTTGGCTGTTAACCTCACCAAAGTCTGTGGAACAAGTTTTGAATGTATAGCATCCCTCTGGATGCTGTAGCCCAGCATCCAAAACACATCACTGTTGGTGCTTCCTTTATATATTGGTCATAACTGTAAACCAATCATGCATGAAGAAGTATTTATAAAGCGTATTAAAGAGTTGGAAAATAATAGCTTATAAAAGTTAAACATACTTAGTACATTATTTCAAAATTCTAATTTTCTTCAAAACATTGTTTGATTTTCCTCAATTTGTGCCATAATATGGAGAGCCCAGTTTTTATCAAAAAGAAAACAAGAGTTAGTAGTTTGAGAAGGAAGACAGGTTTGTGAGGGTCAAAGTAAGAGTTTGGCATGTATGAGCTTAAAAACAACCTTTCCCATGGCTATTAAGTAAAAAGCAGACACTATAATTCAGGTTTTCTAATTCCTGAATCCCATGACTTCATCTGTACACATGAATGTATCTGTTAGCCCTAAGTCTTAATGTGAACTTGGGTATCACCGTTCTGAGCACAATGGCAAGAGAAGCTTGTCCCCAGATAGCTCTAATGGGTACAGAGCCTGCACTATATAAGCTTAGTAGAAAGAGCAGGTAGCACAGTTCATTATTAAACACCCAATAATTAATTTTTTGTTCTGTTTTTTTGGGACAAAGTTTTACTATGTAGTTCAGGCTAGCCTCAAACTCACAGCAATCCTTCTGCCTCAGCTTCCGGAGGGCTAGGATTGTGAGTATGCACCACAGTGTCCTGCTAAACACCCTATAATTATACAACCAATCTTCCATGGATTCAGAAAGATATGTAAAATGGTCAGTTCTTCAAGGATACAACCCAGTTTCAGGCTCGGGCTGAATCCGCTCTTTCACACAGAGGTGGGTATTCATTTCTCACCCAGCTCATCCCCTCAACTCCTTCACAGTAGTGTCTTTTTTAATTTGAGGCCACCCCAAAGACTGCCTCTTTTGTTACCATTGGGGAATAAATCACTTCTGACCCCCTCTCCAGCCCCCTTGCCTCATGTTTCCTTGGTCACCAGCTCTTTGTCCCCTTCCTACACAATGGGTATTTCACAACCCAGACCCATTCCGTTCATCTATAATGACACTAAAACTTACCCCCTGCAGGGCAGAGGCTCCCCTCAGCATTACCTTTGCATGCATTACTATGAGTAGAGTCTCTCCTTTGAAGGTGCCAACTTCTACTATTATTTCATTTCCTCTATAATCCAAATAGGTATAAAGTAGATGGAAAGGGAAGAGGTCTTATTCCACCACATAAAGAAAATAGTAAAAACCCTGGGACATCATGCAGACTTGAAACTCAAGGAATTCACAGTTACCCTTAGACTTCCCTCTCTCCCTCTGTGTCTACTTTCCTTGGTCTATCCTTGATTTTTTCAACTTAGTCTTGTTCCGTGTCATAGCCCTAAGTGAGCAAAACTTCCAGACAGTGCAACCTGTGCATGCTACCGATGATATTTACATTCCATTTGTGTACCTTGTATTCTGCCCTCTTGAGCACACGTTTTTTTATCACTGGGAGCATGTACCTGGGTGTGTGTACACAGTTGGGTAGAAAGACCGCAAAACTGCATTGCTTTGACATGAAGATAGATTTACCAGGGAAATCAGACACAGTTTCAACTTCATGGAAAGGATGTTTGCTCATGTTTCATACTAGGGAATACAGGCTTAAATATAAAATGCACGCAAATATGCAATCAATGATAAAGAATCAGAATTTTCTATCAGTTCCTTTCAGAAATACTTAGAGCTGTTTGTTTTTCTAATCACTGGCAATTAAGGTTTCAGAGAATCAAGAATTAAACAGGTCTGTAATCTACTCTTTTATTAAATAGGCTTTTTAGTTGAAAGTGAATATCAGTGTAGTAGAACAAGCCTTAGAGACAAAGAACCTCAGCTTTCATCTTGGCTTTTCTCCTGATGACTATGTCCCTGTGTAGGTCATGAAACCTCCCTGGAAACAAGATTTTGGATTAATATACTCCTAAGTGTATTCACTTTCAGAACCAAAATCCAATGGAAATTTATATTTCAGAGAGTTAATTTCACTCATTAGGATGTTAATGTTGTACCTCCTTGCAAGTGAAATTCTTTTTAAATATTGCTATCCTTCTTTATTTGTTCAAAATGTATTACTGAAATGTTTCATGTTGACAGGCACAACCCTGCAATCATAAGGCTAAATTTTTTCTAGGAGGGTAGAAATTGAGATAAATGAATTCATGACTACAATGATAATTCCTGACCACAGTGCATCTGGTGAATAAAAGAATAGGCTACTGTGAGAGAACATCACAGAAGGAAACTTAGGTTTGTGGATCGTTACGAGATCAGTCAGCCAACATCTGTGAGAGACAATGGAGACTGAACTTGAAAGCTGAGTTACAAGTTAGCTAAAGTTCATTCACAGAAAAAAAGTGAACCAGAGAATGGTATATGTTAAGTCCGTTTGCTAGAAATGGTCTGGAAGTCCCCAAGAAAGCCAGAGATAAATTATATTCAGAAGAGACTGGCTAGGAAGTTGAAATACAACCAGAGCAGGTATTGCAGGGAATACGCACACGGTGTGCAGGTTTCATAAGGATCACTCTGGTGACAACAGAATTGCTTCAAGGGAAGCAGTGTGGGATTTAGTGAAGCCAGTTGGAAAGTTAGGATGGGATCCTGGGCAGGAAGTAAAGAGCATGAGGAGGAGAAAGTGGTGGAGGAGGATGAGGCAGGGAGAGCAGGAGAGCTAACACTTGGGGACTTGGGAACGGTATCCACTGTTCTCTGTAATTTAGGGATATTAATTGGTTGACTGTATTTAAGACTAGGATGGGGTCAGTGGAGAAAGAAGGGAGTAGATTCCAGAAATATTTCATAACTAATATTAGCCAACTGGACAACAAACTGGACATAGAGTATAAAATGCAACAGAACTGCAATTATTAAAGAGAAAAAAAAATTTTTGCTAGTCCTAAGTATTTGATCATGGGATAATACTTAATGGTTCTAAATTGTTCAGCCAGGTTTTTCTCAATTATACGTGCTTTACACTTGAACCTAGATATTTTGTGGATTGTGGAGAGAGAGTAATTTACTCACAGTCTTGTCAGTTAATCATTTTATGATCTTTTACAAACTTTATACAGAAGGCAGGGTTTTCAAATATACTATTGATTCCAAAATACCTCAAAAGGGATCATAGTGGCAAAAACAAAACCCATGTAGTGTCTTAGATAAGTCAAAGTCAGTAGCTTCATATTTTTTTAAAAGCCTAAAGTCACTGAGTTGTCATGGCAACCATTCCATTTTTCTATTGTGAGGAGACAGTTAGGTGCTAACCTGGGAGTTAGCCCAAGCTTTTTGAAAGGAAAGCTCCCACCCTTCCAAAAGCAGGGTGGCTGGATTTTCACTGATGCTTCAGGGTCTATGGAAGTCATTATTGCTAATTGTGTTTTTTTGTTTAATGAATATGTAGAAGTGTTTGAAAAGGTAGGTAGCCACCAAGTCCACTCCCTCTCCTTCGGGTCAGGAGAGGGAATGAACATCCCCAGGAGCCTCAGGCTCTGTCTTCTGCACACCACTTACTTTCTGCATTTCTATCTGACATAAGGCAAGGGATGAAGGTAATGGCTCTTTTGTGCACAAGACGTTCTTCTTTGACTACATTAATTATTTTTTTGCTACCCATAGTAGTAGACACAGAAGGTACGATGGTGAGATAAACAGATATGCTTCCCAGTAGGGAAATACATACAAATCCTCTGTCTCTCCTCCCCTCTCCTCTTTCCCCCAAGTGCATACATGTGCGCACACACACACACAGACACACACACATGCGAAAGAGAGAGAGAGATGAAGTGACATTTACCCTGAGAGTGTGTAATAGAGCAGTATTACCTTATTTTGGTTAGAAAAATCCTAGTTTATGAGATTACATTTAAGTGGAAATCCGAAGGATGAGCAGAAGATGAGGTAGTTGGGCAGGAGAGCTCTAGTGGAGTGATGGTGAACCTCTTTAGGGAGTTCAATGACACCAAAAGCCCACTGCAGCACATGTGCCAGAGGTTCTCCACCACTGCTCTAGGGAAAGGGGAAAGTATAAGTAAAGGCCCAATGGCAGAAGAGAGCAGAGCATGCTGGAGATTTGGCAGGGGTGATCTGTAAGACAAAATGTACGAATGACTGACTTTGGCACCAATTCAGAAATGGATGCAGACCTTCCCATTGACTACAGTCCCTGCCTTTGATTTACTCACTTGCAGATTTTCTCTCCCTCTCTGGCTCTTATGAAACATTTTGGTTCTGTGTCTATTATATATTCTTACTTGTCTCCTTTTGTAAGTACTAGATCTCAGGCTCAGGGGGAGTAAACAAAATGCTTGAGGTGCCGCAGCGAGCCTGCATGCACTTCCGTCTCCGCTGCTCCAATTCCAGCCCAGGCATCACAGCTTTTACGGCTCTTGGCTGCACAGCGTGTGTCTCCCAGATTATATTCATTCATTTGTTCAGCTACAATGAATTGAGCACTTATTGTGTACCAGGAGCTGCGTACTGAGTCAAAACATATGGTTTCTCCTTCTGGAATTCAGAGTCTTGGGAGGAGACGCTCATCAAAGAAATACACCCTGAATGTACAATAACAAATCATGATGAATACAATGAAGGTAAATAGCATGTTCTATCACAGGTCAGACAAGATGGACATAGTCTAGACTACAAGGTCAGAGAAGATGAACCCAAGCAAGTGAAATGGAAAGAGGTGGGAGGAAACCAGGGAAAGATGGGCAGAAACAGCACAGAAGACAGAGGGAACATCACATACGTAGGTCCTGAGGATGGACAGGGCATGGCTTGTTTGAGGAATGTGGAGATAGTGAGAAAAGGCAAAGGGGTAGCCCATAGAGTTCTTGGGGCCAGATTAGGGGCTTTTGTCTTCATCCCTATTGTGGTAGGAAGTGAGCAAGCAGGAAAGCCAGCATCCTGATACGCTGCCATCAGCACTGAGATTTTTAGATGACTGAGACCTGGAAACAAACTGCCTCACAAATCCTGTAAGGAATCTGAGAAAGTCTGGAGGGCGTGCTCAGAGCAGGTAACAACAGAGATCAGACCTGAGGCCCTCTAGAAGGAGAGGAGGGAGTGGTTACCCAACATTTTTAGATTCCTAATCCAACACTTTGGAAACAAGAGCAAAGGGAAACAGATCTTTTGAGGACTAGAGAAAAACCATGAACCATTGCGCCCCTTTCCCTGAGGGCTCACTCCCTCTCACTGTGTCTGCCTAACTAAGAGGACGTCATTTCTCTGCCCGGCCTCAGGATTCTCAGTGAGACTTCTTGTCTACCATTTCCTGGCAGTCTCATTTGAATTATTTGCCCTTTTTTAGACTTAAACTATTGCACAGTGGATGACCTTGATGAAGGGCTTAGAGCACAGTCACCTCTGGAGAGGCAATGCAGTGAGGCAAGGTTACAGACACAGAAGTGCTGACCCAAGGCCCATTAGCCAGTGTGTTCCTCACACTCCATGTAGGCAGGGCAAAGGTAGGGTTCCACCTCTGTCCACAAACAGGCAGTCGTGGAAATGCAAGGAAATCAAGTGGTACACAGGGAAAAGAGCAGTCTAATGCAAGGGGAAAAGAGGCTGAAAAGCAACAAGGGAGCTGGGCACAAGGTGGGAGAGACAGAAGAAGATCAGCCGAAATCACAAGCCAGAACACATAAGGGGAAGGAGAACGCTGGGGTGATTGTGATCATCATACCTGCCGGAGTTCATCAGAAAGCCATTGTCAATGGCGTTGAAAACTGAAAGAAGAGCGTGCTGTTTTTAGAAGAGTCTGATAACTGTCCTCCTGTCAATGACCTCTAGGCACTCATCTCATTTGGATGAAAACATTACAAGTCCAATTTAAGACACCCTGAATATGCCTAAGGAATGCTAAGGGTGTTTCATGCTTAAATCCTTAATGTGACATCAGTATTATCATTTAGTTACTTTGTTTTTATATTTATTAGAACTATAATGGGGACTTCAAAAGTTGGCAAGCTCTAACAGGATTTCACCTATAAAAGTGGGATATTTAACTGTATCTTTAAAAACTGAATTGTTTCAGCTCAGATTTTATTATTTTAAGCCCATGAGCTGACTTGCGGCGTGATACATAACATCATTATATCATACTCAAGATATTCCCCAGTGAGGTACAGCATTTTCACATTATAAGGCAGAACTGGACATAACCTCCTACAAAAAGGCCTTTAGGTTCAATATGGATGAATATGGGCTGGAGATTTAAAGGGAGCAGGCAGAATCTGGCAGAAATGTGTCTCTAGGCTGACTATGGGGAGAATGTCGTGACTTTGTGTGCTAAATCACTGCAAGGAAGAGCCTCACAATTTCCGAGCTCGCAAGCCTGCAGGAATGGTAAATAAACCCTTTAGATAACACAGATTGTGAGAGTATTAGCTATATAAAAGAATAAAACTCAAATCTTACAACTGCAAGGGAAAAATTTGTGAAATTAAAATTGAGGGGTCAGAAGGGTGATAAGAGAGAAGAATTGTGCGTATGTGTGCGTGTGTGTGTGTGTGTGTGTGTGTGTGTGTGTGTGTGGACTATGCTTATACATGTCCAGTAAAATCAGCAATGGCTTCTCTGGAAGACTTCACCATCTAAATTGACTGCAGCTTGTTAAGAGTAGCATGGGAGAGCAAACCTAAACTTTCAAAGATGTTGTCAACTGTAATAACAGCATCTCTCTAATTGCAACATGTAGCAATAGTCACAGCATCAAGTTTCAGGTCAGAACAAAATACTGAGAGGTAGGTGATTTCAAGCGTGAACAGAATCACTTATCTCATGCTCCCAAAACAGATTTGCATTCACCTGGAGCACTCACCTTAAGTCCATCCAAGTCTGTAATTCCATTGTGCATAGATTTAATATCATGTTCATCTGAGGATATTAAATAAGAAAAGTGAAACGTGTAAAACTAGGTCTTGTCTAATAATCATCTAGTTTTCTCCATCATTTTTAGCACAGCCACAAGATGCCTATCCCAGACTACTTGGTGGGTACCTTTTTAACTATGTCACCTATTTATCTATCATCTACTTGAAGACAGAAGGTCAAAATAGAATGGCATGAAAATTATCTGCAGAACTTGAACCTGTCTGCTCTAATAATATCAGCATTTCCTAACCAATGCCCATATGCCAGGCTCCATGCCCACTACTTTTCACACATGATTTGCCCTTATCATCCAAGCAACAAGAAAGGCTCTAGGAGACTCAGGTAGGATTTATACTACATGCTCTCACAACGAAGTCCTTGGGCATGATTCTAGGCTCTCACTAGCCAGAGTATGCCCAAAGTGAACCACCAGCCATCCAAGGCTAAAATCTGAAATCAGTTCTAATAAAAATATTTTTCTTTCCTTTAAATTATCCTAGTAGAAAATGAAATACAAAATAATAACTAAAAGCTATATTTCCCCTCTTATCTACTGGATCCTTCTATAGCAGTGATGGTGACCCTTTAAGAGATGACTACAACCCCAAACCCAGCTACTGCAGTTAAACCTGAATACTGAGGTTTTAGGTTAGAAAAAGCGACTCATATATTAACATCTTTTGTTTTAAAAAAACACACATGCCATAGGTTTGCCACCATTATGCTATCATTACATACTACTTCATGCCCTAGAAAAGGTCTTCAGAATTTTTATCTTTGGGATGCCTGAGGGAAACTTAACTGCAAATATTCTGTTCCAGTCTCAGTCATGCAGCATTATTAATTCCTCAAAAATATGGTCACTTTAATTACTAAGCAAGGGGCACAGGTGATAAAGACAGAAAGCACTAGTTTTTGTTGCCAGGAACTTTTCATTTCAGTTCAGTCACATGAATATTTCAAACATCTGTCAGATAATAATATACCCTTCCTCTTTACTGTGACAACATCAGACACATTTTTCATTTTTATTACACAGACTTGGGAATGTTATGAGAATTACAGAATTTCTCCCATCCCACCTAAAGACTCCATTAAAGCATTCTTATCCCACTTCCCACTTGTCACCCAAGAACATACAAAACTGTTCACAGAAATAGTCATTGACAGATGAAATAGGGGTTTGAGTATACTTTCAAACAAAAGAGAAGAAAACTTAATAAGGTTTTCTCCTCTAAGCAATTTGTTATTCAGCGATTCTATAAGAAAGACAATCACTTCAAGAAGTATTAAGATTGTATAAAGAAGCATAGAGTAGAAAGCAAGACATTTTATGTTATACTCAATAAATAAATCAATGATATTAACATCTTTTGTTGACTGGTTGCTACATGCTGGCCACTGTTTTATATATTTCATAATGGCAGCTCCTTTGGTCCCAGTGACTATCTTCTAATGCAGGTACTGCTATCTGTACTTTAGTAGTAATGTAACAGAACACCATAGGAAAAATGCTACTACCAATGGACTATGAATGGTAGTTTTTTTGAGGCATTGTTTAATGCTAAAGATATTATCATACATAATTCTTGCTTCAAGTAAAATCATTTTCAATAACCAAAATTTAACAATTATATACTTGGTGGGACACATCACTTTTATTATCTAGTCATTTATATTATTATGTGACTTACATGTTATTAAAATATCACCGTGCTGAAAATTGTGCCACAAGAAACACAGGATTTATGGGGAAATTTCTGTTAGTGATACAATACTCAAAAACATCATTAATGATATATACAAATAAAAATAGTAGCAAGGTATAAAACATACTATATGGCTAGCAAGTATGTAATACTATAATCAATATGATATTTTACCTTTTAAAAATGACTTAAACTTTGTCCATGGAAGAACATGCCAGGGATAACTGCCAGATATTTGAAGCACAGGAATCTGTGTGTCTTTTGTGTGTTTCCGCACAGCGTGGTTGAGTTGGGTGACGCTTATTGTATTTGGTTAGAGTGTCCTGTGGAAGAAAGCACACACTTGCAAGCATGAACTTTATGTCAAACAAATAATTTTCTAATGTACTGATCCCCTCGGAGTGCCTCTGCATTTCTAAAGCAAACATTGTGGCACATTGACTATTCTGCTAAGCAGACCAAGGTGAGGGCCACTTAAGGTATAACTTGGGAATGGGAAGATGGGGAAAGCTTTATGTAGAAGTACCAAAGCACTGAGCATCAAATATGAGCAAGGTACCAGGTGGGAGAAAGGCATTGCAGGAGAAAGGGTAAGGAGCCAAATACACATTGTGGAAAACAAAGGATGTAATCAGCAATTAATGCATTGTGCATTGTATAGTGCTTAAATATTGTACTTATTTGTATACTCATTTTTAATTGGCTAATCTAAGCTGTGTATGTTTGGGGTGTACAAAGTGGTATTTTGATGTAGAGGGACATTGTAGAATGGCTGAATCAAGCTGATTCATACATTACGTTACATACTTTTTTGTGGTAAGGAAACTTAAAAACTACTCTTCTAGAAATTTTCCAGCAAGAAATATATTGTTAACGCAGCCACCATGTTATATGATAGATCTCTTTATTGTTCCCTAAAATGTTGTTCCCTGCAGGCAGGGAACGTGACTGAGATGCTTCTCGTGCTATGCCCAGCCCCTGAGCCAGTGCGGGCACCTGAGAGTATCTCAGTGAAATAGCGACCCCCATAGGCAGTAGAGGAAAGGCTGTCTCACCATTGTGTAGCTGAAAACCACAACTAACAGTGATTTCCACCACATAGTCATCAGTTAATTACCTCCTGTAGCAATGGTTTGGCACCACCAAACTGCTCCCAGAATTGTTTTCTAATCGATTGACTGAATATTTATACAGCTTAAAGTGGTGATTGTCTATTGTAAATGTATGGTAGTTCATTTTTATCATGTGTAATTGAAGACATTAGTGTTCATAATGAGACTACTTGAACGAACACAAATATGTGAAATTAGATCCCCTCCCTTGTCCTAGTGTTCTGTCTCCGTGCAGCCTGTCTTTATTGTGGCAGGTAGCGCTTGCCTTGAAATCTCTCAGAATGATTTTCAGCTAAATTGATTCTGAAACTTTTACAGACTTGGCAACTTTCAGAGTTGCTCTCCAGCACATCAATTATTATGTATGTATCAAATAGCTCATCAATTAAACGGCAATTCCTTCCACTCCTGAATGGGCAAAAAGTTTTGCCTAAAACTGTTTCAGTGTGATTAGCTCACTGCAGGTAAAGACACACTGAACATCAGAAGTTTTAAAGTTTCTTAGCAACTGAAAGTTAGACAATGAAAAGTCTACTAAGTGATGCACCAGCTTAGAAAGCAACAAAGGCATCTCATGAAATGCATTCACATGCTATTCAACAACGAATTTTGAAGCTAGATAACAAAACGCATGGAGTAGATTTAGCTGAGTTTTGTATCACTTAATTGTCCCCATGTCTATATATCTAACAGTACACTTTCTGATACATCTCTATATCCTTCAATAGAAAGGAAACTGGATTTTTTAGACTGCAACCTAGTTAGACAAGACATATGCAGCATGTTTTAAATATAAGAAGCTGTTTACAAAGGAATCCTTATTCTGAGATCTATATCCCAACAGCCTAACTTTGCTGTATATAAATGCTACCAGTCAGTATTTCACAGATGCTTCGTAGGCACTCTGCTAAGCACCTTTCATGTAATAATTAGTTTAATCTTCACAGCTATCATATGGGGTAAGGATTATTATCTTCCTTTTATGGATGAGGAAACTGAAAGAAAATAGTTGTAGTCATGGATTTTGTGCATGAAACTAAGAAAACTGATACAGATTGTTTGAGTTTTCATCCTTGAATCATATTTAGTACATTCTTACAGTATACTACAATATACTTGTGTTATATTGTGTTAACTGATACACAACTCTTTACTGCATGGGTCTACATTTCTTATCTGTATGTGAATATTAAAAAGATATATATGACCAAGAAGCAGAACCTAAGTTCTAGAAATTCATTTAGGTCAGTGACAGCAAATCTTTAAAGACCAAATGTCAAACTGCAATCCAAAACCCACTCATTTATTGCAAAGTGCCAACTCTGCAATTAAACATGAATACTGTAGTTCTAGTTTAGAAAAAAACACCTCATACATTAACATCTTTTGTCTTAAAAGAAAAATGTAGTATTCTATATGTGCCATAGCTTTGCCAATACTAGTTTAAGTTAATGACAAAATTAAAAATTATTAACACAGAAATTCCCAGGCAGTATGCTTTCTTCTAAAAGGCCTGAGCCACTGATGATGGGCCAAGGTGGAAGGTGCTCTTTTCTCTCCGGAAAATGAAAATTACACAACCAGGATTTGATGGATGGATTTGAAGGCAAGTGCCAAGGGAAAGGCTTGATCTCAACAAAACATGTATGTCCCTGGCTCTCTAAACTTTGATGACAAGGACTCATAATGATCATCCACTCCTTTGCAATTTCAATGGAATTATAAGGAAAGCAAAATGGTGTGAAACACCAAAAATTAAACAGGGTGGTGCATTACACAAAAACATCAGATAAAATAAGAACACTATGACAGGAAACACAAGTATATTGTAATTTGCTATAAGAATGTACTAAAGATGATTCAAGGATAAAAACTCAGGACTTATAGGTGAACCTCCCACTGAAGGGCAACAGGTTGTATATTAGTCATCTTTCTCACCACCGAGGCACCATATCTAACACTAGTGTATTAGAGGAGGAGACATTTAATTTGGCTCACTGTTTCAGGGGATTCAGTCCATGGTTCAGTGGCTCCAAGGGAAAAAACATCATGGTGGAAGAACAGGGCAGAGCAAAGCTACTTCTTCATGGTGGCCAAGAAGCGAAACAGGGGAGCACTGGCAGAAAAGAAAGGAAGACGGATGACCTTTAGTAACAAAGGTCACACCTCCATGACTGACCCAGACCCATCCAGAGGTGTGCTTTACTAATCCCATGAATATTTATTAATCCAATCAAGCTGACATATCATGATTAATGATCACAACCAGTGACTTAGCCCCACTCCTGGTTCTTAGATACCTGTGGGCCTATATCTCTGGGATATCTATAAATTCTTATCTTTTACCTATATACTTATTAAAAACACTTACATAGCACTTAAGATGTGATAGGTCCTATCTAAAGCATTTTACAGTGACTAACTTATTTAATTATCTAGACAACATTATGGGGTGCTTTTGTTACCCCCATTTTATACATGTAGAAGCTAAGAAGAAGTAATTTGGCCAGTGTCACAAAACTAGTAATTGGTGATTGAACTTGAAGAGACAACCTCAAGGCTCTTCCTTCTTAATCACCATGCTACATGAAAATGATCTTTGGGATAGGCAAGGGTAAGAATTTGGTCACTGACGCTTATCTTGGTTGTCATGTATTTTTGAAGTGTTACCAGAATGTTAACAAAATACCATAGTATTAATATTTGCATATGAAAATAATGAAACACTGCATAAAATGAACATTATAGACCTGGAGTCAAATTACTAAGTAGTCTTTTATATTAAAAATATGTATGGAAATTGTTATGGGTTGTATCTAGATGTCCCCCTAAAGCCTCATGCAATCATAGGGGCTTTTCAAAAGTGGCTGGATCTCGAGTGTGTGATGCTGGGATTGATTCATGGTGCAATGCTAAGATTAAAGGTGTGAGTGTTACCTGTCCTAAGGGTACGCAGCCTGATAAGATATTAGGGACAGAAAGAGGTTCATTACTTGTTGCTTACCTGCTGCTTGCTGTCTTCTGGCTGCTCTGCTTTGCTATGGACTCTTTCCTCTTTATGATTCCCCTCTGCTATGCCACCCTGCCTAGGAGCCAGCCAATTATGGTTTGAAACTTCTATAAACGATGAGCCAAAATAAACCTTTCCTCTCTTAACTTTGGGTATTGGATATATTGCCTCAGTGATGAGTGAAGTAACAAAGACAGAAATATACATACATACAAATATTTGTAACTACATACACATATAACTGATAGTTATATATATATAATAAAACAAATATCAAGTGATTTCTTCAACTGCAAAATTTACTCATGAGCAGAGAAACAAAACACAACATAAGTTCCTGTGGATTACCTTACATACCTTACACTGCTGGACTGGCTAGCCTTTGGTTTGGAAAGCCCTCATGAATAAGACGATACCTGTTACCACGACAAAGAAAGAAGTACTATCTATGTCCATAAAGTCCTGTGACCACGATAAGATTTCTTGAACAGTGTAGGCTTGCAGAATGGAATGATATTGAATCAAAGATATTCTAGTAGGAAAAGATGAGCCTCTGAGATATGATCTAATTAAAAACCAAACGGATCATTAATTTAACATTGTTTTTATCTATTTTTCATTCATTATGTATTATAGAGTTAGCAGCTGGCAGCTCTTTTTAACCATTCAGAGACATACAAATTCAAATTAATCTTACAGTTAGAAAACTGTATTTCTTCCAGATGAAATGTCAAAGGCACTTTTGATGCTACAGGTGCTTCAATTAAAGAATTAAGATCAGAAACATCCAGGCAGTCAATAGATCTAATAGAAATTCTTGCATGTTTAGAGAAGGGCCGTTTGACCATCGAGGCATAAGTAGGGAAAATCTGTCAACCATTTGACTCCATCTATTACATACTTATCAAGTATCTACCATTTTCCTGTAATGTAAACATAATAATTCCCTTGAGAAAAAGATTTTGGCTTCATGGAACCTGAGGCCCAGTAGGGGAAATGGACAAATAGTATGTAATTACAGAGGCTAATGATGAAAGATGTAAAGAAAATAATTTTTTGAGACTACCTAAGTAAAGAAGCTGGCCTAGATTTGACAGTAGTTCGGTATGGATGTTCAAAGAAGCAAAGGAAAAAGATTCCATACAAAGAAAACAGGAATTTGTAAAACTAGTATGTATGCATTTTCTATACTTGAAAAAGAACAGTATATTCAAGATTTGAAAGATATCCCACTCTAATTTAGCCCTAGGGAGGTAGGATGGGAGGTTGGGAGCTGAGAAGTGATGGAAAATTGGTCAAACACAAACCATGTAGGACCTTGTAGACTCCATTAAGGATGAGGACTTTTGCCCTCAAATCAATGAGAAGACACAGCTGTAGGACAGCACAGTCAAATATATGCCAAACACGTGTAAAAGGTGATGCTGCTCTGCTCACTGCAATCCAGCCTTTTAAAATAAATTTACTTAGTTTTTGCCTTTTTGAGACAAGGTCTGGCCATACAGCTCAGGCTCGCCTTGAGCTCACTTTGTAGCCCAGGCTGGCCTAGGAACTTGCAATGATCCTTCTGCCTCAGCCGCGCGAGTGCTGGGATTACAGGCGTGCCCCACCATGCCTGGCAATCTAGCCTTTTGAAGTCATGCAAAACACAAACATTCCTCATCATAAGGAGACTCCAGATCAAAGTAAGACATGTCATAAACCCAACTAGATCAAGGCAAGTTGCCTGTGACTTTCCCCTTTATGATTACACAGTTCTCCATAGCCTTCAAGCACAGCATTTCAAATTCATGACCATGGCAATGACTTACACTGGACAGAAAATGAATAGGTGATCTGATTTATTGAGGAAATAAAAGGAGACAAGACAGGTATGGGAGCAACATCCAAACTACAAATAACACAAAGCCAGAATGAGCTTTTGTTTATTCTCTTAGAAATGTGCCAGTGTAAAGACAGTCGATAAGCCATATTGCTAGATCTTGGTTTCTTGCCCTCTGTGTTTTATAAAATAGACTTTGCAAGAAGGTGTTATTTTTGAGGAAACTTAATTCATTGCTTTGTAGGTATGGTAAGGTATACTGTTTTTGAAAAACAATACAAAGAGGTATTTATTAATATAAATATTTTCCAAATAAGGTCTCATAACACTGGCATAATAAATCATAAGCTCTATTTTAGTATTTTTATATGTAGGTGAGATAAAAAATAACTATGTGTTTCTCAAAGTTACAAATTCCTATGATCTTCATGGCTTCAAATTCACCTGCTTTTCTGATTAAAAGTGTTTAAATGTGATTTAAGGTCTACCCTGAACTTCAAGATAGGAGGCTTTTCCAAGGCAAGCATGCATAGGCAATTGCCCCATGGCACTCCATCAGTTAATACATGCATAAATTCTCAGATAAATGGGCACAGCCTGTCTTCCATTTTTATCAGAAGGCCCTTGAGATTGCTATGTTTTCTCCCCTAACCGTAGTCATTGTTGACATCGCTTTAAGTGTTCAGACTCCTTCTGCGGTCATTTTATTTGTAATAGTGCCTTGTGTGTTGTGTCTCCTAGCTCTACATACAAACTACCACACTTACAATCTCCATGAACCTAAGTGCGTCAGTGGCGCTGGGGATGCTATACATGCCGAAAGTGTACATCATCATTTTCCACCCTGAACTCAATGTCCAGAAACGGAAGCGAAGCTTCAAGGCAGTAGTCACAGCAGCCACCATGTCATCTCGGCTGTCACACAAACCCAGTGACAGACCCAACGGTGAGGCAAAGACAGAACTCTGTGAAAACGTAGACCCAAACAGTAAGTAACTCTCCTTTCTTCTCATTTTACCATCCTGCATCAGGAAGCTGCGGGAAATGTGATGCGTTGCTTCACCTGGACAAATAATGTGATCATTCTTGTCTAATCAGTTGAGTTAGGCTGCTGAATGCTAATTTTTGCTCTTCTGAGTTTGACTCATTCTGGCCACCATTTTTGTTTTGCTACATGTTGGTTAAAAACAACAACAAAAAAAGCATTTAGAAGTTCTATTACAGAAGTGTGAAGCTTCCCCTTGCCTTGTTCTTGTTCTTTGCTACCAAACCTGCCAATTGACATAAACATACCTCTCAGATTGTCCTCCTTGCCTGCATCTTTCCTGCTAAGGAAACAACTTTCTGTTAAGGGAAACAACTTCTAGTGACATCACCATGTGGGGAGAGATGTCCCATGCCATTGCAGAGGAGATTCACTCAATAAAATATAGACCCTTAGAGGATTAAGCAAGTGATGCTAGAGTTGAGGTTCTACAAGGTATATCTACAACCCTTCAATACAGCCTTCAGTCATACCTGCAAAGGACCCCAAATAAAATAGGCATAGAGACATCACTTTGTAGACAACTCAGTCCCAAGCTCAGAGGCAAAATGTATATGTTTCTCAACATGTATACATTTCTCTAACATTACTAACAATGTGGTGGTAAGAGTGAATTTCAGATTATAAACATATAAGTTCTAGGATTAGCTTTCTAGGAATATGTTAGTCAGGTCCAAATAGAATGAGAGACTCCAATGTTCTTGATAATTCCTGTTTTTAAGACAGAAGAGGCTGTGGGTTGTCTGTTAAGTCATTAATATGCTACTTTCAATTATGAACTGATATTGTAGCAAAAGGCTCACTGCCTAGCAGAAGTAAGAAGGGCTCTCTGGATTTAGTCTTAACAAATACTGTGCAAAGACTCATTGTCTTAGTTCATTTCCATTTATAAGTAATTACTTGAATAAATGGCATGAAGCACTTTCAAAATCACTGGACAAAGTAGGTTAAGTAACACAGTGGGCTTCGCTTTGACTTTTCAATAGAGAGATTCTGTTGAAGGACAAGACAAAAGGAAGAAAAGTCATCTCCTTGAGACAAGGGAGAAACAGAATGAATGTGTAGGCTCTGCTGTCCCAGAGCAACCAGTCAATCAAAAGGCAGGGAAGAGGACAGTGAAGTGCCGTGGCATTCAGTGTGGTGTAGGAAGAGGCTTTGGGTTGAGATAAACTTGAGTTCAAATCCAAACCATTCCGTGTATCAACTGTGTGACTGGAGAGTTATTGAGCTTTTCTAAATCTCTGCATCTTTATATGGAAGTAATAATATTTGTGTCATAAATGTGTCTTAAAACAGTATATCAATGAAATGCTAACTCCTTCTATTCCTGAAAATGCAAAAAGCTTTGTTTAAAAGTACATTCCAGAGTGACTGCTTAAGGAAACATGACAGTGCAGTTAAAGACACCATGAGGGACATGAAACACCATGAGGGACTGAACACCACGAAGGACATGAAACTAAATCCATAAAAGAATTTCCGTTATCATACGTACACATATATTTATGCACTTGCCTGTAATGATAAATATACTGATATATGTATAGTTCTGTAGTTTTCTACTGTGGAATCTCATGTCAAAGTTGCATTTTATGGAACTTTTATCCTGCAGCTGTTCTAACATCTATTTTTTTTTATTTAGTTCTGTACACACACACATACACACACACACACACACACACATGCATGCACATACGTACTTAACTAGATATTGCTCCAAATCATTAAGTAGGCAATCTAGTTGCATAAAATGAATATATTAAAATTACCAAACTATAAGTTTTGAATTGGACATTTAATTCAATGCTATACTACTCAGAATTACTAACTTTCAAACTATCTTCACTTTTGGTAACTTTTAATGATTAGGTCCAATCATTGTTGAGGTCTTTTAGGTTATGACAGTGGTTGTTAAAATGCTAACATTAACATTAATACTAATACTAGCATCATTGCCCTTTGGAATAGATATGCATAGATACCCATGCTTCATAATGGCTTCTTACTGTTCACAATAAGTCTATACAGTAGGAACAATTATTGAGTATTATTTTATTTTACTAAATAAACTTAGGCTTAGAGACCTTATGCGACATTATGAAAGTCCATACCTTGTTACGAGCTGGGATTGGATTAATCCAGATGTGACTCCTAAATGCATGCTTATTCCTCTTTGCTCCTCTGTTTCTTGAAACATGAATGAAATGTCAAAATTCTAATGCAGCAATTACCTGTTTGGCTTCCTTGTTTGTTAATATAGCTTGTGCATACAGAATGTGATGGTGATAATGTCTGTTGAGAGATTCTTTAGATTAACATATCATGGAATGTATTATTGCTTATTGTATTGTTTATGCACAGGAGTAACCTGCACTTAAAGAAGGCTGCCCAGGTAGAGGCTTCATCTTACTAACTGAAAAATTCAAATATTATACAATCCATTTCAATCACAACGATGATTCCATTGGCAATTCATTGGTGTCTTTCCTTAAGAGAGTTTCCCTTGCGGGGGTGGGGCAGGGTGTTGCTGCTTTTGTGTCTACACAGAGTCAAGATAAATATTCCAGAAAAAAAATAAAAATATAAAGGAAGAAATAGACCCTTTGCTTTATAATCAGTCTGAAAGATGTTTAAAAATTCTTTCAGCACTTTTGCACTGTGTAGATACTTCGCTAAAACACGTATAGACTTTGACTAGATATTGGCTGAACTGCAGGAGGAGATTCATGTACCTCCAAACACTGGGGTTTCTGATGAACCAGCCCTCTGAGGTCCCAAAGCAGAATCCATACACCTTATCCTCATCCAAGTTCTCCAATAGCACTTTCTGCAATGATGGTCATGGTCTAGATCTGTGCTGTCCGATACAGTCAGCACTAACACGGGTGTCTCATGTACTTGAAATATGATTACTCAACTGAACAAAAACATTTTATTGTACGTTGCTTTAAATAATGTAAATAGCCACCAATGCCTGTGGCTCCTGCATTGGACAACACTGTTCTAGAACTTACTATAACTTAATAAGTAAGGATTGTATTCTTAGCCCCCACTGGGCATGGTTCCCATAACTTTAGCACTCATGCTGATCTGAGATAAAATCAACTTTGAAAAATACATAAAAATGATATAAGAAAAGATGCAAAAGTCATTTAAAATGATTCTAAAAGTGATGTCACACACATATTAATTAGATAACATAGAGAGTGTTTATATTTGCCAACTTAGTTCTCAGCAATGAAAAATGTATGTACATAGAAAAAGAGTAATGAAAAATTCAATTAATGAAAACAGACAACTATTTTCATGCTAGAAAGCATTGTGATATTCTGTTGAATACCAAATGTGGCTCAAATTAACTCCAATATCTGGACTTTGGAAAAGGGACAAAGGAACAAATTTAATTCAAGCTGCCTGTTTAAAAAAACAAATAAGCTGGTTGTGGTGGTGCACGCCTGTAATCCCAGCACTCAGGAGGCTGAGGCAGGAGGATCACTGTGAGTTTGAGGCCAGCCTGGGCTACAAAGTGAGCTCAAGACCAGCCTGAACCACATAGTGAGACCCTGTCTCAAAAAGAAAAAAAAATTTAAAAATTTAAAAATTTAAAAAAACTTTAAAAAACAAATAAAAACACAGACCATGCACTTGAGAAAAATATCTCTTCAGTAGGGTATTCTGTACACTATTTTCTGAAGGAGGGTATCTGCGAGGAAAGTCAAGTTTATGGTATGAGCTACAAAGTAAATAATGGAACAGAAATGTCTTCTTACTCATTGTTGGTCATGATGTATTTCAATCTTCAGTGTTTTCATTTTTAACAGCTCTGCTCCATCATTGCAGTTTGCCATCTGGTGCATGCGCGCTTCTACTCATCCAACTCCACACTGCAGCTCGTGTCTACATAAAACCAAACTTGCTTGTTGGCTTAATGGGCAGATAATAAAACTGCCCCAGTACTGCTTTATTTTCCTCAAGGAGTTGAATTTTCCTCTTGGTTGCTTCTTCAGTTATATCCCATTGTTTGAAAGAAAAGGAAAATGCTTCCATATGACACCAACGATAGTCAACCTTCTCAAAATTTTAATATTATCTGTGTGATACTAACATATCAAGCTTGGGCAAATATTTGATGGTCTCTACCTTCAGACTGACAAACAGCAAGCTCAGAAGGCACAATACATAACTCAGCTACTTGTTGAAATTTTATTTATGCAATGAGATTTCTGTCACTAGGGGTTCAAAAAAGCCTGACGTCATTTGGAGAGCTTTACAGGATTCCTGTTCAGTAATCCTTTCTAATAAGAAAGGAATGCCACAACTTTGTTTCTCTCACCTGGCTCCTGAATTTGGCATCTTTCCTTTCACCTTCTACTGCTGATCAGCATGTGTATATTCATGGTGAACTTGAAGATGCCAGGTAAATAGGAAGGCATGCTTGTGCTCTGGCCCTGGCTTATTGCTGGCCATTAATCTCCTTTTTAAGCTGGATTGATACTCTTAAGCAAGCATGGCTCTATTGGGATAGGTGTATCAGATCTTTTGCCTTTCTCACCTGGACTGGTCATAACCAGATGATGCTCTGCAAATTGCCCTCTGGTTTCATGCTTTCCTTGGTAAAGATTGTAGTGCATAATAATGAGAGACCTATGCTACCTTTGTCCTAATATACCATCCATTTTCTAAGCTACTTTTCCCAGGCAGTGCAGAAAAACAATTTTCTGAACTAGATACAGTTTTCTGTGGACAGTTAATAGCACCTGGGTATGGTAGACAGGTGAACAGCTAGGGAAACAACTCCTTCTTGGATGTGGGGATACATGAATGATTAATAACCCTGGGACAGAGGTTAAACATATACCATGTGAAAGATGGGATTAAGTTGATGAACACATTTTATAGGGAAACACATGTTAGAATAACAGAAATGCATGCCACCGATATAAAATATTTAAAATCTGTCTATTCTGATGCTGCTTTTGTTTTGTTACCAGATTTACATTTACTGGAAGGAAAATATAAGTAAAACTTGTACTGTTCTCAAAGAAAGCAGTCATATAAAGTAGAATTGTCAATATAAGGAAGTATTTGATTAAGCAAACAAAACCTCAGACTGCTAGAAAATGGATGTGGGAACCAAATCTTACACAAGTAATGATGCCTAAAAAATTCTGGAACACACTCCTGCACTGTGTTAATCTGTTATAGTGTTTTGTTTTGTTTTGCTTCTTCATTTGTTTGGATCCCTAACATTCTCAACATTCTGCTACTTGTCTCATCCTTCTGACTCACCACACAGGTTGGTCACCATGACTGTGACTAGGCTGAGACAAAAGGAATGGCAGCAGAAAGGAAGTAATACCTTGACCAGCTAGATAAATTACTTGGGGGCTGGTTCCCTCAGCTGTTCCAACTCAGAGAAATGGAACCCAACCTCTTTAAGTCAAGAGGCACCAGTAATCCCATGTTCAGAGGTACCTGAATTACGGTGAACTGGTCTATGGGACACTATTGAACCCCCTGGAACAGTGAGCATAATATCTATGGTCTCTATCGCAGCCTCTTCTCCAAAAAGAAAAATGATAATAATGAAAAGGAATATTGTGTGCATATTTATTTTATACATACCTATATATTTACTTTTCCTGTAGACTGTATACCACCAGTAAGAAAGAGTGTACAAAAGTCTGTTACTTGGTACACTATCCCACCAACAGTATAGCTTTTGACTGCTTTCCAAAAGGTAAGAAAACAATCTAATTTTTATTTGTTTATATGTTTTTGTCTACACTGAGAATGCCAAATATTTCCATGAAAACTGTGCATGATTACCTGTAAGTTTATCTATATGAAGAAATGTTTTTTGCAAGAAGATCTGTTTGGTAGCTTACTGCCAGTGGCTGCCGCTACTTATGAGCCTAGTTTGTATCCCAGAGAACATGTTTACAAGTGTATGTTTTTTGCCTAAACAACTAGCGGGTCATTACAGAGGATGGGTTCTAGTCACACTGATATATGCTCTACTTGAAAACTATCAGTGGTGAGAAATTATTTTTAAATGCATGTTTTCATACCCCAGCAATGTGGATTGTTTACAAGGAATGAGGGGGATGTTTCTCAAATATAATGCATATGTTCTGGTTTATTTTTATTAAATACACTCAAAGAATGTACTTTTTCTGGAAATATATCTATTAAAAAAACATGAATGGCTGGTCTTTCCATCTCAAGGCTTAGATTTCCGTTTCTTTTTCACCCAAGAATTACTAATAATACCAAGAGTATTAAAAATGATAGTGCAGAGAAAATGGTGAGTTATATGACAGGTGAACTGGGTATATTAATAAGCTGGCCTAAAGACATTAACTGGTAAATCATTTATGCTTATTTATTACTTTGGGGTCTTATTAATGAATATATGTTCTAAAGAATATTATTAATAATATTTTTATCATTTACCCATTTCAGCCTAACCAATACTGCACTGCTGTAGAAACAGCTCTTGCTTTGGGAAGCATCTTTGTCCACTTGGAGTTAGGGCATTCCAAATGTGGGAAAATAAACAATGAAGGATATTGAGTTAAGTTATTAAAATCAGGTAGTGGCTTTGAATACAATTCTCTCCTGATTTCCTCTTTACTTCTTTCTGTGTTTATAAAATAGCAAGACCTAGCTCCAGTGAGATTCTAAGAGAGTAATCTATAAGGTCATTATGACAGGAGGGGAAAAATATTGCCTAATAGTGCGGACTTGTCTTTCCCTTCCCTACGCCAATATCATAATATCATAGGATTCTTATCAGATCATTGCCCTGTTTCATCCCATCTTTGTTTTCATGATGGTATTCTGAATACAAATAATACCTTTCTCTTTTAATAAAATCCATTCAACACATAAGACAGGACAAGAGTACTTTCAAAGAGTAATTACATTTCCTGTTGATTTTAGACAGGTGCCAACAGCTCAGTCTTTAATTTTGGATGTATTGTTCACATAGTTATTTCCTTTTCCATATCGATATGATCTGTCCTAGTTTTTAGATAGGGCGTTCTTTTCTACAGCGAATGTATAACTGTATTCCAGCAAGATTTCAACTTTATGCAGTACAAGTGTTTGTCAAAACACCATAGCTCATCATTTTAACAGTCCTTTTACATGAGACTTCCTGAGAATAAATGAGAAGAAATTTTCCCTGGGTAAAAAAAAGATAGATTTAATCTCAGTCCATTAAAAATTCTCTTTAGCTGCATTCTAAGTTAATGCTTTTTGGTTTAAAGAAATACAAAATATTTTAAGTCAATCTTTCAGTTAAAAAGTAGCTTTAAGAGGTGATGTTTAGAACTAAACTCAGTTTATTGCTGAGACTGTCTTGCTATAAAAATTTTGATTAGAGTAAATCTGAGAGAGTAAATTGGAAGGTCATATGGGGTGGGAAAATATGGCCTAGAAATGTGAACTATTCTCTCCCCTGTATTACTATGTTGGACTTGTGTCAGATCAATATTCTGTTTCTCCCCATCTTTGTTTTTATGATGGCATTCTGCTCTAATTTCTGATCAATTTATTTATTTATTTATTTTGATACCAGGAATTGAACTCAGGACCTTGTGCTTGCCAGGCAGGCGCTTATGCCACTGAGCTATATCCCCCACCCTTGAGCAATTTTAAAATGCTTTTAAAAATGATTAATAAATACTTTATATAGCTACTGTTAAAGTAATTGATCATAGAAGATGATTTGTTCCATTTATTCAAACAGCGAGTGATTTACCTCTTCAGATTAATAATGAGACTGGTCAGCTCAGAAGACCAGTGAAAGAAGTCACTTTATGTGTGTTCAAGTTCATTTACATAGGATAGCTTCCACAGAGATAAAACTAAAGAGAAAATGTTGATTTAAGAGTGAATTTTGGGGTCTGAGGATTTAGCTCAGTGGCACAGAGCCTGCCTGGCAAGCGCGACGTCGTGAGTTCGATTCCCAGTACTGGAAAAAAAACAAAACAAAAAAAAGTGAATTTTGTACAACTATGCTCATAAAATCTTAATTTCAGCTGCTATGTTCCAACAAAGGCACTCTTTGTACCATTTGATTGTAAGATATTGAAGGAAACAATTCCAAATTCAAGCATAACAATACCAAATGGCGGGAGGGGGGGATACACTCATGTATATCTTTTGATGAAGAATACCCTCCTGTGACAGACATTATAAGCCTGAACTCAGCATGATCAATACTGCTTCCATATTTATCTAAATATTTATAATTTTTATAACTCTTAAAAAGTATCATAAATCTAATGACATCTATCTTTAAATGTACTGAAGAGAAAAACTACATTGGGTATTACCCACAGGTCAGAAAACAGGCTGATGATCACAAGCTGATCATCTAACTAAAATCTCTAAGAACTTAATAATTCAACCTTCCAAATATGGGCATAATAAAGCTGAGTCACGTTTTGACAAGGATTTTTTCTTCTGAGCAAGTACACAGATGATAATATTGTTGACATCTCATTAATTGATTAAGTGGTATTATGAAAATTATCTCTTGTTGCTTGTAATTAATATAATAGATACTTTAGCACTTATAAGCTTTTTGGAACTCTGTAGTGAAAGTAGTTTTGTATCATATTGAGAGTCACTTTAACATTCAGTGTGATCTCTAACTGGAGACCACCTCAATTTAAAATTCACTTTGAAACAGTGAGTACAGCACAGCGAAGTATATTATGTGACCTTTGCCACTGAATCACCTTAGAAATAAATGCAGCTATAAATCTCTACAGCATATTTCTCCATGCCCACAAGTCTTATGAAACACCATCATTTCTGTCATCAGGGTTGATATATCAACATGTCTTCCAAAACCAGTTAATACCTGCCATCCCTGTCCCACAACTTGAGTTCCACATAAAGAATGGGATGAAAGTATACATGGTCAGTATTTCTATGAATTCTTAGCATAGTGGAAATGTACACAGCAGGCCCTAGGGTCATAGAAACTATGTCTTATTTTACACTTAAGCATTGCCTGGTACTATCTGGTCAAGATTTATGAACTTTAAGACTACTGTTAAGTTAGGTCATTCAAAGAAATGCTTGCTGAGCACCTCTCATTTGAGGCAGCCCTGACCTGAGCACTGGGGTTCAAAGTGCACAATAGCCATAGGGAGCTGAGAGGTAATGGAAGACTTAAAGGTAAGCAATTATAACTCCGGATGGCAGGCAGGGCCCTTCATAGGTATACATATTTGTGTGCTACCCAGGGTGAACCTCACCCATGATGTTTTACGTGAGCTGGGCTTATATGGTGGACTCTAAGCAGACATACAAGAAAGACACTTCTGACAGGAAAAAGAATGTGCAAAGAACCTGGAGCAAGGGAATGTGGTATTTTCTAGGAATAGAAAGCAGTTCTGTAAGGCTGATATATTAGGGTTGGAGACAAATATAGCTTCAAAGGATGACATCCAGGAATCCACCTGAGAAGAGCTGGATCAGGTCTCTTTTGTCTTGTCCCTTTAATATAAGGGTCTGGCGAGTTCCAGGCTCTGAGCCTTTTCTAGAACCTGGTAGATGCAAAATAAGTATTTCTGAATGAATAAATGCTTATTAATGAGAAAATAGTCTACACCTGAGTGGGTGAAATTGGACTCTTTCAGATAAAGTGTACAAGGTGAAAAAGACTACTTTGACAAAGTAATTATTTTACTCTGGTATCACATTCAAAAATGTGTTGTAGTTTTTCTGTATAACTACTAAAACTGATGTCAGTGCTAAGTCTGCATTTATGTAATTGATATCTTGTTTGGATGTATTAAACCATGTATAAAACCAACAAAGTTTTATGCTTATTTCTCTCCTTTCATGCACTACGGATATCTATACCATTGTCTTTCAAATGACACGTGAGCTTGAAAGATTCTATTGGAAAATGGATCCTTTGCTTTAAATGGTTAAAGACTGTAATCTGATAAGAACGTAAAACAATCCAATTAATGGTTTTCTGATTGAGTGCATTTTCTTAGGGGTGGCCATTCAGGACAGATTTTGTCTTTTGTGGTCCAAATAGTATTTGCACTTTAAAAGAAAAAAAGGTCCTCAACCAAAGTCAGTTTATCTCTGAAATCTTTCTTCCCTCCAATAATTGTGAATAAGCATCTTCCCAGTACTCAAGTGATGATAACTCTTGTTTCTGCCTATTAAAGATATATCTCAACTTCGCAGATTTTTTCCCTGTACAATGGAGCTTGGATACATTTTAAATTAACTTTCTCTAGGAATCAAAGGTAATCATTATTTTTCTTTATGATCTACATGAATATTCTCATTATTTTTCTTTTCAAGTTGAAGATTAGTTTTGCATTCCCATTATATGTCTGCCCTCTTTCAGGTCTCCTCTGAGGATCTCAGCTTGCTAAAAGAGGACTGTGGTAATGTCTCTGGAACTTGTTCTTGCTGAGCTGACTCCAGCACTTAGAAGTATATGATATGGATCAGCAGCCCCACTTCGGTAAGTGATAGTTTGAGTATTGCTTATGACCTCGCATGTGCTATCTTTTTCTCTGACCAAGAATGAGGAAAACTGGGCTGGGATCTTAAGCCTGACTCTGATACTTAGAGTAACATATACTTTATTTGCCTCATGGATCAGTCAAATTCTGTGAACTCCTCCGATTCCTCTTGTATAAGATAGAAACAAGTTTTCCTTGATGGGAAGCCATCTAGATGGGCGAGAACTATGCACCAAGGCCTCCTTTGTAAAGGTAGTGCGTGTGAAAGGGCATGGAGGTAGCACCATTAGTCTCAGCTCATCTCTATAATTGTTTCCATTTTAATTGGCTTTCCTTTCTCATCTTTTTTGTTCTTTTTGTGTTTGCTGCTACATACTTTCTTTACCATAAAGCATCAGAGTTGTAAGAGATGACGTCTAAATTGCCAATGAAGTTAGGCAAATTTTCTCTAGGTTCAAAAGCTCTGTTTGTGAACTTAGCACTGTAGTCTTTTGATAGATCATTAATAGTCTTTTTGCTTAGTAAAACTGACAGAGAGAAAGCTATCAGTCATTTAGCAAGGCTGCTATGAACCAGACTGACCATATCGCCCGATACCTGAACCGCTCCAAGTGATTAACTTCAGGAAACAGTGGGCTAGCTAGCGAAGTGAAGAGCATTTAAATTACAAATAATAATTTTTGGGTACATGTGGAGTAATAAAATAATGACTGAGTGGAACTAAGTCTTTAAATCTCTGCTCTGATAACTAACATATCTGATTGACTTCTAAGGGCAGCATACAACAAAATCCGTGAAAAGAACCTTTCTGAGATTTTTACTGATATTTTCTAGTTTCATTTTCTCAAACTTATATAAACATGGAACTGACTTGAAGGGTTAGACTCATTTGTCCCAGTCTTCAAAGACCTAGCATTATGCTTTGTAGCAGTTAATAATAATATTGATTATGATTACAGTAGTGCTGCTGTGTAATCTGTAGAACTTACAAAGAATCCCATCAGCCCTTGAAATAGGTCTCACTGTCCCCACGTGACATGTGAAGAAACTAAGACAATTTGGGAACTCAGCACTGCACACCAATGAGTGGTGGAGCAGATGCCTGTACTCGAGTCACCAGGTCATCCTGAGTTCAGTTAAAATCACCAGTCTTCATACATTGATGGTTATAAGCTCTGACTCCTCTGCTTAAGATGGCCAGGTTTTGTGGGAAAACAAAATCAAACTCATAAGAGGATTTTCTAGCATTAAAAAAGGGTATCTCTTCGGATAAAAATGATAAAACGTTAATTTTTACCATAGCTTCAGCCAGGCATGGTGGCACATGCCTGTAATCTCAGCACACAGGAGGCTAAGGCAGGAAGATCAGTGTGAGTTTGAGGCCAGCCTGGGCTACCTAGTGCATTTAAGACTAGCCTGAACTATATAGTGAGACCCTGTCTCAAACAAACAAGCAAACAAAAAGCACCAAAAAACAAAAACAAGACAAAACAAAACAAAAATATAGCTTCATCACCTGCTCTTCTCCCTCTGCTTTTTTGCAACAGCAAAACCCAAAAAAGAAAGTGACCACCAGGGTCATGATCATCAAGCAGCTGAAAATGTGATTAAGTTGACATCCTAGGGCTAGCATGAAAAATGCTAGATTTTAATTCTAGGAACTTAATTCCTCTTTCTCTAGTTTTGGTCATGTTTGAAAATTTCATTTGCAGTTTAATTTGCTGTGGTTCGCTAAAGTCCAGATTGAGACTTGAGCTGTTATTTCTTCTTAGGTAAAAAGTACAGCTGCGACTGACCGTCTTCTCTGGCACGCAGTCCAGCAGTTGTTCAAGGTAAGTACCCTGCTTTGTCTTTCTAAGTACCCTAAAGAAGCTTTGCATCCTAGCCTACCAGTGAATATAAGAGTGAAGAAGACCTGGTCAAACTAGTATGATCCTGAAATGTAACAGCAGTGCCATCTCAATGTTCCAAAATAATTGGAAGAAAGACACTAAGGAAGTATTGCAACCGTGGCCCACTAGAATCTTGTCTAGGAGTCTAGGAGCTTTGCTTAGGGAAAACATTGATGCCACAAAATGGGGAGATATCCCTGTGAAGAACTATTGTTTCCACTGTGACATAACCCTGAATAAGCCAGTCTTCCTGGGTACTGGATTCTCAGTGCTGCTGGGATAGGTCAGGAGGGAGAGTCAATTCAGTGGAAACTTCTACCCCACTCTCATTTGTAAAATAAAAAAGCGAGTAAAACAAGGGCTCAGCATATGAAACTGTGCTTTACACAAACTAGGAAAGCAAATGATCTCCATAGGCCTCGGTTTCCTCATCTAAAAAGTATAACATAGTAATTCTGAGGGCTAAATAAAGGTAAAGCACTTAGAACACAGTTTGGCACAGGACATATGCAAATGTTAACTGTCAGCGTTATTATTTTGTCATCTAAAATTAATGAATTTTCTGTTTCTCTTTCCTCTAGGAAAGAATTTTGGAGATTCTACTCTGACAGCTTTCTATTTTATCTGTTATATGTGTACTTTTTCTGTACCACACACAATAAAGTTTGAGAGTATCAAGCAATCCATCTGCATGTGATTTTTGTTTAGAAATACCTGCAGGATTTTCAGATTGAAATATCAATATTTCTCGGGTCGTATCCTCAACCTTTTTAGTATTGATCCTTTCTGGAACTATGGTGCCTTAAAGCCGACATCTCACTGCACTATCAAATGAGCTATCTGGGAAATCACATTTAAACACACTTAGTTTTCATCTAATTTCATAACACTGCACATATTTCCTGGCTTTAGGCATAAACACATTCAGTATGATTATTGTTGTGGTGATCTTTATATTAAATTAGTATGGTGCTACCTGTTTGTAACTCAGACATAAGGAAAAATACCAAAGTCTTTAAAGATTTAAAACATCTTACTGCATCCTACCTCTATCAAAGATTTAAAACATCCTACATGTGGCAGAAAATTTCCCAAGGAGGAAACTTCAGAAACGCATTTAAGTTTCTATTCAAGCTAATTTAAGTCATTTGTTCCCCTAACCTGGTGCTCGTGAAAGGTCAGCTCTATTTAACAAGTTTCCCTAGTGAGTCTCACACACATTCAGGGTAAGGAAACATTTTCCTTAATTTTGTCTGATAATTAACACATGCAAAATGACACTGACATGATGGTGATCACCTACACATACAAGTATTAAACTGGATATTAAACTGACATGGTTTTGGAAAAGCACTGGAGATACTGTACAAGCAATCTGTACTGCAACCCTGGGAACTCATCTCTGTCTGTCCGCAAGCACTGTGGGAAGCTATTTCAGGGCCTTCTCTCAGGAGGCTCTGCAGACTGCTGTTGCAGACTAAGGATGGATCTATTTGCAGAGCTCAGTTCATAGAGCAGGAAAACATAGTGCTGTCATTTGAAGCTGAATTTCCATAACAGCCAATAAGGAGCTGGGTCAGTATTTCTTTTTCCCGTACTGTGTGGGTCATAGTAACTATTTTGGGCAAAGTGAGTTCATGGGTCCTTATACAATCATTTCAAGTGACTCAGGAGAGCAATTCTCCATTTGTTCAGCCCTGAAATCTTCAAGAGATTACTATTTTTAAATCTTCATTTGTGCTTTTCATGCTCTGCCCAACCTTTAGTCATCAGAACTTTTAGTAAATGAGTCATGACCTTACAGAGAGGCAGCAAAGCGCTCAAGATAAGACAGAGGATGGTAGGACACGCTCCTGGATGGGAACTAGCTCTGCCGTTCTCCTAGACTGTGACACAGGCATGGTGCTCCCTCTCTAGGCACCACTTTCCTTATCTTCAAGCTGGTTATAATGTGGGCATCTGCTTCATAGGGTCATTGATGAGATTAACATGTTCACGACAAGGCCTTAATTCATACGCTCGCTGTCGGATGACTTAAAGCACCAGTGATACATGCATGACTGTCTCGTCAGGTGGCTTTTAATTTTATTAGTAGACTAATAAAAGTGCTTAGATCTATTTGTACCACCAGTGGTACAAGATACCCAATGGGACAGTCATGTGTGAACTGCCACACATGACTGTGGCTCTTCTAGATGGCAGGAATGTGTTAAAGGAATTAAGAAATATACAACACTAAAAAAAAGAAAGAAAGAAAAAAATACAAAATGCTGAACCCACCACTTGGCCTATAATATCAGGCTAAATAATTTCCCATTAACTCCTCTTAATGACTGCAACCAATTGAGTTACACTGTCAGTCTATTACACTGTTAGTAGCCACAGAAAACTACTTACATTTAATTACAATTAATAAGAAATTAAACGTTTTGACCCTCAATTGTACTAGTTACATTTCAAGTGATCAATAAGCATCATGGCCAGCAGTGGCCACATTGAAGAGCAAAGATGCACAACATTCACATTATCACAAAAAATTCTGTTGGAAAGCACCGAGCATAGATTAGAGGAAATAAAAAAGAATTAAGAAGTTCCCTTAAAGAAAAGATACAGTTTAGTCTTTGCCCTCTCTATTGCTTATAAGAGACTGGTTCTGACTGGGTTGGGTTCTGTTTCTTCAAGGTCTTAATAGTTTTTTTCTGTGGGTATTGTTTTCTGTTTTTTTATCAGTACATATTTGCAGTACATAACTGTTATATTCCTTGTCAGGAGTTGGTACATATAAATAACATTCTAATTCTCTTTCCATCCCCTTCCACTCCTCTCCTGCCTTCCTTCCTCCCTTGATCTCTTGATTCCCTTCCTATTATCTATCTTTCATTTTACTGTTTATTTATATTGTGGCTTTCTCACATATGAGAAACCATGTGATATTTAAGCTTGCGTCTTGATTTATTTCACTTAATAGTATGCTGTCAGGGTGGAACCATTTTCCTACAAGGGACTCACGTTTATTCTTCTGTATGCCAGAGTAGTTCTCCATTGTGTTTAAATGCATTTTCTTTATCTGTTCTTTTGTTGATGGACATATAGGCTGCTTTCAAGGCCTAGCTCTTATTAATTGTGCTGTTATAAACATGAGTGTGTATGTATCACTGTAATATGATAACTTTAACTCTTTGGGGAAGATACCTAGGAGTGGAATATCCAGGTTGAATGGAACTTCTAGTAAAACATGGTTTGCACTGCAGAGTAGAAAATGCATCCTGTAAGGTAGCAACTAACTGTCAGCCAGAACTGATTTCACTTCATTTGGGAAGATTACTATAGTTCCTTTCATAAGCTGCTTACAGTGCTCTGTATGTATTGATTTTATGGGTAAACATAATTCTCGCAGAAGAAAGATGGGGTTTTTTTCTTAATTAATATCCCAATGGCAGCAGTGCAAATATTTCTTTACCATGCCACTATACGTCAGCAACAGAAAAGCCAAGATAAAACATTCAAGGATGTGAACATGGACTTTTTTGTAACCATAAAGTATTTCTAGGCACTTTTCACATATGAATGGCCCATTTGGTGATCTGGTGTTGGCTCAAAATGCTTGGTTTTTTCTCTTAAGAGTGAAATTGATGTATTTTACTTGTTGTATGTGTGGCTCATGCCTGTCATCACTGTCTGGTAGGTGTTTTGTTACTGTTTGAGAACAAATGAAAATACAGAAAAAGGGCAGAAGGTAGATATCCTTTCCGATAAGCATAAGATTTATCTGAAACAGCAACAGTCATTGATACTGTACCTTAGCCAAAGGAGTCTTTGCCATTAATTGCTATTATATAAAGGCAGAATTGTAAAACTATAAAGGGAAGCTAGGAATGAGAACAAGACCAAGACACTTAATCACAGAACACCTCTGTCAAACTGATGGAATATACCACTGTGAACAGGGAATCTCTCCCAGTGTCTTAGATGTGTCACACTACAGAACTCAATTTGGAAAAGGGCCAAATAACTGGGAAGGAAGAACTCATTTTTTGTGAACTTGCATACAAGTTATGCATTTTCATTAAGCAAAAAAACTGATTATATTTATCACCAAATCTTGTCCATAAAACAAATCCAATAGGTCTATAAAGGTTATATCATGATCAACGCAGTTACAGTCAACTTACCTTTATATACCATTTCATAGTTGTTATTATTAACTTATATACCCAGGGCATTTCATCTTCAGCGCATCTTCCTGAGGTAGGGAGCATTATCGTCATTTATAACTAAGGCTCAGGAAGGTTAAGAAAATCATCCAAGGACATACTGACAGAAGTAGTTTAGAGCTCATTCTGACCCCATTATACCACAGCATCTCTTCATTAAAGAGCTGCAATATCTTTGCACTGACAAGTTAATTTTAAGCCAAGGAAAAAACAACAACAAATCCTTCATCACAGTGTTTAGATACAGGAATTAGATACAGTATTTCGTTTTCCTCTACCCATCGATGATCCTTAGCAGTAAGTACCCTCTGTTGACTTATCAAGGGAAAGGAGATAGCTGAAGTTAGAGTGGGAAATGAACATGGATGGCTATTAAAGGAGGAAGGAATTATTGATTCTGTAGAGGGATTTATGCTTGTATCTCCCCAGGGCTGGCAAGGCTAGGGACGGGGTGCCATGTGATGGGAGGGAACACAGCCCACCTTGTACCTCTGTTCAGCTTTTGTCTTTCAATGTGAGTTGACAAATTCCACCATTACTGCAGGGGCTACAAAAGAACTAAAAGTGCCCGGTTCAAATCTGACTTCCCATTTTCAAGCACACAGCCTGTGACGCTCACTAAGGAAGTGTTCTCTAGGCTGTAAAGAATGAGAAAATGTTCTTTTGACTACTAGTCTTGTAGAGAGCATGGAGCAGCACCCCAAACCAACCAACAAAGTTGTGGTGTGCTCAGGACTGTACATATAAAGCTGAGACAGAGCAAGCTGTGGCTCCCAAAGGAGTTTCCAGCCCCAAGAAGCAGGCAGAACAAGTAATTCGATGTAGGTACCTTTATGTTGATCCATGCAGAGGTATGTGAAAATGGCTGAAAGTAGAGGATGGTGCAAGAGGACACTGTAACCATGGCTTACAGGAAGAGGCAACATAAGAAAGGGTGTTCTAGGCAGGGTGATTTTTTAAACTAAGCAAGGTCAAAAGTAAGGATAGTAGTGAGGGTAAAGGCAGCAGTAGCCTTGTTAGATAACACATACAGAGTACTTAACTCTTGCATCAGCCACTACTCTCAGCACTTCATATGCAGTAATTCATTTAATTATATAACTTTATGAAACAGGTATCATTAGGCTCATTTTACAGGTGAGGAAAGTGAGACATAGAGATTTTTCAATACCTTTCCTAATGTCACACAGCTGATGTGAAGAGGATTTTGAAGACAAGCTCAGGCTACCTTGACTCAAAGGCCATACTGCCTTGCATTGGAAGTTAGAAGGTTTCTATCTTAATGGTAGGCCTTTTTTTCGGTATAGCTAGACAGAGTTTGTCAAGCTGAGTGCTACTGACATTTTGGGCTGGACAACTTTTTGAAAGGGTCTGCCCTGTGCACTGTGTGATGTTTTGCAGCATCCTTGGCCTCTAACCATTAGTGCCCTCCCTACCCTGAAGTCTTGACAATTGAAAAGAAAGTTCCTCCAGAAGCTGTCAAATGCTTTCCAGGACCACATTGCTTCTTACTGATTATACCTAGGATAGTGTATGATGTTAAATCTAGAGAAGAGAAATATATGTATATATAAACTCAACTGTGAATATTCTCCAAATCTATTCTGAAGACACTGAGAGTATATCCTGCAGTGCAGGAGGTGTCATTTAGGGTTGCAGGACAGAGGAGCAGAAGAAAGAAGTTTCTTGATCAGGCAGTAGGTTCTGAGGAAGGCAATGCACGTTGATGAGTTAGTTTCCACCTTTGCAAAACAAAGTGTGATCAGACTTTATAATTTCTAATACTGTATATGGCATAGTGTAATCCACAAGGAAAGTTCAGGAAATGACTTGACCTCATGGCCTCTAGGAGGAAGTCATCCCCTGACCCAAAAGCATAGAACTCAGAGTACACTCTCAGGTATGAGGTAAGGAAACTTGGATATGGGAAGGGATACATTACCCAGTTTTCAGAAGCTCTGATGGTAGGTTCTGTGTCACTGTGTAAGCATGGACACAGTTACATAACTGGCAAAGAGGCTATCACTGGAGAAATACTTGGTAACAATGGCAAACAGAAATATTTTTCCCCTAAATATGCATGAACAAAAATTTTAAACCAAGGATATAAGTTTTCAGAGCAGATCTCTTATAATCAGGGAGGAAAAATCTATTCAATTTCCAAGTATTCTACAATAAACATGCTCCTTTTATAAAACAAAATATGGTTTACAATTGTTTTAACTTAAATTTTTATGATTAAAATTGATATCATTCAGAGTTATCCCTAGGGCAGAGAGCTGACAACACCAAGCTAATCATGCCATGTATGCTTAAAAAATCAGCTTTCTTCTTTTTTACTGTCTTTTCTAGCTACCAGTGAATGTTTTCTGATGTCATTGAAATGATTAGAAAGATTTTTTAGTCCTCTTTTCAATGCTGCCATGGGCATTTTTTAAGGATATATATATATTTCACATGTCATAAAGTACATCATAAATGTATGAAAGTTTTAATACATTATTATAATTTGGTCAACCATCACTATACTCCAGTTTGAAAATATTTCCATTACACCAAAAAATTCTCCTTGCAGTATATCCCTATTTCCATCCCTAGCCAGCCAATAGATAGCAAAACACTATTGCTGTCTTTGTAGGTAAGTTTCACAAATAGAATTACAAATTACAAATAAAATTACAACAAAAAAGGAACTTAACTGCTGATACATGGGGCATGGGTGGATAAATCTCCAAAGCCTTCTGCTGTGTGTGAAAGAAGCCACATGAAAAAGACTATCGGGTTTTTTTATTGTTCTGTGGATTGAACCAAAGCCCTTCACATTAAGCTACATTCCTAGACAGTTTTTATTTTTTGAGACAGGATCTTGATAAGTCACATTTTGAATATAGTGTAGCTTCAAGCTTCTAACCAACTTTATTGTTTCAAACTTGGGTTTCTCTTAAAAGAATAACTTCATTGCCTAAGGAAAGTTATCTGATCCCAGAGGAAGCAAGCAGTGCATCTTGGGCTGCAGAGCCAAGAGTCAGAGTTACACTTTGTAGTCAGGCTTGGGCAATATGCTGGGATAAACATCTCCCTATCTTAGCTGCCTCTTCTGTCAACACAGGGGTTTTGAATACCTTCTGTCAGCAGATTATTTCAAGCTTAAGGTTGCAAGATATGGTCTGATGCATAGCCAACGGTCAGTAATCAGTACTCCCTCCAAATTTGCATGTAAGAGGACCATTCAGGACTTTTGGGATGGAAGACCTGCCTTGGGATCTTTTATAGAGCCTCATTTCTATTCAGATATGGAAAAATCCTGCCTTTAACAAAGACAGGTCCCAGTCATTTGATACATTGCTCAATTCAAGGCAAGACCTTGTTCTCACAACCCACCTCAGTGTGGTCTCCGTGACAGCCAGGAGCACTGTGAACTGAGGCAGCACCCAACTTCTCAACTGCGAGCACATCAATCTCAGCTTGCATTGTGGGGGGCGGGGAAGAACCTAATAGATTAAACTGCCTCCAACAGATTTGTTAAAAAAAAAAAAATACACCAATACAGAGCTTCATTCTAGATCGGCCATGAGGCTAAGAGTGAAATTTTAAACAGCTGGAGTGTTTCAAGCTTTACAGTTTGTCTTTGAAGGAGAATGCTAAGCTTTTAGATTCTTCATAAATAGTAAATAGATTTAGTCACAAATATCCTGTAATATGCGCTTTGTTCTTTTTATTCAAAGGCAAGTTGCAATTTCTGATTAAACATGATAAATCTTTATACCATATCCATTGCATGGGGATAACAGCTAACAAGAAGTACAGTTTCCGTGCTGATAAAGAGCATTTAAAGACATTAAATCCCACACATCTGCCACACATTGTTGGGAAAAGAGGACACTGAGCAATTTCTGCTGGCATTTTAAGGACAGCAAACAGCTGGCATGGATGTACATAGTTTTAATATGTAAGGAAGCAATTTATCTCATAGGATTTCATGATCAACCTTCACCTCTTTGGAGATTCCTTTATTCCTTTAAGACATAATAAATTTCTTCTTCAAGATAAATCTCAGCAGAATGCAAGCAGTCAGAAAGTGCAATCAATGAACTTCCACAAGGACAGAAAAAAGGGAAGCCTTGTTTTCTTCCCTACCTCCAGGAAATGGGAGCAAAAAATTATTTAGAAATTTGAGGGAGAGCTGGCTTCAGGTGTGTGGTTGGAAATAACACCGTCCTGACACCTGCCTGGGTAGGGTGAGAATGAGTCTTTGGCTGAGCAACCTGGAGGCCTTGGCCATTACGCGGTCCTGCCTTCCCCAGAGATATTCTTTCCCAGCACCACTGGTTTTCCTTGTCCGTTGGAAACCTACCTATGGAAGCTAACAGAGAAAATACACTTGGCTGCCTTTATTTCCTGCCATCTCTTCTGTCCTCAATAAGAGTTCAGCACTGAATGAAGAATGAAATGAAACCCTTCATAGACACTTCTCTCATAAAACTCTCAGTCCATACAGTTGGATGGCCAGCTAGCAGGGATTCCTAAAGGACGGTGTTCCGTACCAGGATTACTTGCAATCCAAACACTAAGCTGAACACAGTGCAATGTCACTCATGCATGTCAGGCCTGCCAATCACTCACTACCTTTAACAAGACGTCTGCAGGCACCAAGCTTCATGGAAGTAGAAACCCTTTGTTTCCCTCTTGGCGCTTATATCGTCACTATCTGGCACAGTCCTTGATACATGGTAGATGGATCACCCATTATTTTTTATTAGCATGCATTTTCACCTAACATCAGTTGAACCCCATGAGTTTCACAAAAGAAAAATGTCAAAAGAGGACTGAAAGGAGGGAAAAGTTGTTCTTCCTCCTTTCCTGTCAGCTTAGAGCCAGACCTCCCCTCCCAAGTGCGGAATAAGCCTAGCAAAAATGCAATATAAATACAGTTAAATAATTCAAGAATCTTCAGCTACTGGCCTTAGCAATTAATGAGCAATTTAAGACAATGCTTCTCAAATTGTAACATGCAGGCCATTAGTCAAGGATCTTGTTAAAATGCAGGCTTAGAGGGGAAAATAGGTGCTGGGATTCTTCTTGAGCCCAAACCCACGCTGCTCTCTTCAGGCCATACTCTGGACCATGTGGTTTTAATGGATTTTGAAGGAAAATTTTTACGAGACCCAACTTTTGCCCTTTATGCTGACTTTGAAACCTAATCCCGTGGAAGATGAGAGTCTCCTCGACATAAGCATTTTAATCTGACTGCGCAGAGTCATTGTATAATTAAATAGTGAATGTGAAAATTTGGTGTAGTCCAATTGGTTGTCATTATCTGAAGGTGTTTCTATCACTTTCAGCAGGAAACATACCAATATGAAAAATTATAACTTCATTTATGAGGTGTTTTGGGATATTCTTGTCAGTACAATGGTGTAAAACACTAAAGTAATAAAGGCATAAAGGATAAAATATTCAAACGCCATTTGCACTGTCATCTACACTGATCTTAATTACAGACTACAGATTTTCATCTAATTGCTAACAGCAAGTTGGCTCTTGAATAATTAGGAGGAGGAGGAGGGGATGCAACTTACCGTCATTGGAAGAGTCTGAGTACAAAAACACTTTTGTTTTTCAAATGTCACAATGACATTTTCAAAAATATGAGGTAGAAAGGTTGTAATAAAAAAACTAATGCAAAAATTAACCCAGTGTTGGATTCTAATGGCAAGGCAGGATGATCACCGGCTGAAATATGCATGTTCTGTCTCCATGGTCCTCAACATGCACTGCTCCTTTGAATCTTTTTTTAAAATATTTTCAGTACTGGGAATTGAACCCAGGGTCTTTCCACTGGCCTATATATCCAGCTCTTTTTCATTTTTCATTTTGAGACAGGGGATCAATAAGTTACCCAGGCAGGGCTCAAACTTGTTATCCTTCTGCCTCAGCCTCCAAAAATGCTGGGATTTATAGGCGTGTGCCACTGCACCCATCTTCCATCTGTCTAATGCGTGCTATTGCAAGTTTTTTCCTAAGAAAGATAAAAGTCCTGTCATCAGAAAGGGCCAAGGAGATTCCCACCAAAATAAGAACACAAACTCACCCAACCCGTAGAATGAAGTTACTAAGTTGCCGGTTCATTGGCACCCATCACAGACAAAGAATTTCCAGGACATGTCAGTAAGAGGCATAAAAGGATCTATTAGGCAGAAATGTAAATGTACATACTCAAAGGAATAGAGCAGAGATGAGAGGAAGAGAGAGGCAATGTGATCTTGAGCTAGGTGTACTCACACAGCTTTGGGGTTTCTTTAAGGTGGGTAACCGAGGATGTGCATGCCGACTGTCTTTCAAGTGACGCTAACATTGGACTGTGTTGAAATGCAAATTATTTACATGTGTTGAAAGTTGAGATATGCTGCCCACTAGTAATGCTGCTTCCTTCAGGATGGAAGCCCAATTTATAGGTCAAACCACGTGCCCAGAGCTCAATCAATAGATTTATTGTGTCTTTAAGAACTTGAGGACATTTTAATAGAATTTCCTGGAAAGCAAAAGAAGGCTTGAGTGGCTTTTGTGTCCTGAAGCTGAAGTTTTCCTTCAAAGTACAATTTTAAAATTCCAATTTCTGTTGTTTCTTTTTATGCTACCTTTATTTCTTCCAGCTGTTATCAGATCCTAGTCAGTGTCTGTATCCAACGATTGTAATGAGAGGTCATTGAAAGATTGCATGCTCTGTTGGATGTCCTCCCACATGGGCACTGGTGTTAATTCTGCACATGGTTCTGCTACTTCAGGTCTGAAAGTTCCTGCAATGAAAGAGATCTTAAAGTCATTTAATTAAGGATTTAATCATAGCTAGGTCACACCTCTAAATGTGATCTTTCACAATATGTTTGAATACCTTGGACAGGAAACATTACCATATGGCCCCATATTTGCCATCTTCAGATGATTATCCTTCACATGTTATCTCCTAAGTGATGACATGGAGGGTGTCTATGTAAGGCTTGCTGGAAAATGACATTATTTGTAACTATGATTTCCAAGTTCAAAGGTTTTAGAAAAGAGTTTTGAAAATTAGGTTTGTAACAAATTTCAGAATCTAATGTTCTCAAAAATCTTAATGAAAATTTGGGAGTTTCCAGGAACAGGAGTTTCTTACCAGGTTATATGCATGAAATGGCTACAGTTCTTGGCTTGGTGATGATCTCTTCAAATTCTTAAAAAAGAACATAAACGAAAAACTTAGTAACAATATGAGTATGCTGATAAAAAATTTGAAAGTCTTTTTATAATAATATCATGAATGTGTTGAATTTGTATTTAAAGAAGACAATAGCTTCTCCCTTATTGAAAAATGTAGTAATGACATGTAAATGTCTAGTCATGATGTGAATAGATTTTGAATCCAACCCAAGCTTTTTCCCTCTCTAATGTTTTCAATAATATGATGTCTTGATTTGATGGGGGTGAGGGCACTGGTAGAGCCAATATCACTCAGCTAACTGGTGGACAACCAAAAAGGTGGCAGTGGGCTTCAGTATAGATGAGAACACACATGTGTGACATGCACAGGTGCACCTAGACCTGCCGGAAGACCTGTCCATTTGCCCTACCATTATATCTCACTAGCAGAGGCAGAGAGCTCCCTGGGCACGTCATGAGTGAACTCCTGGAGCCCCACTGTTACTGGCCACTAAACCTAAAGCAAGAGTATAAACCTAATACTCTTGCTTTACACTCTTATACTCTTGCTCAATCCTAGCCAAATCAAAGGAGGCCATATATTTTGGTAAAAAGAAAAATGTTTTTATTTAAAGCTAGCTCTGAGAAGATGGAGGGGCCCATTTGGGTCAAACTATCATCTCGCTGTGTACAGGAGGACAGGGGTCTTTTATGGCAAGGAACAGGGTCAGGGGACAGGGAGATAATGCCGATCTCCACAGTTGCTTTATTACTTCCAGCTGTCTTCAGCTCATCCCTCTCTTTTGTGTGAAGATGCTCGGGCCCAGCATCTGTATACTCTGTCATTTCTTTTGGAATGAGACAAGGAAAGGATTTAACTATGAGTTTAGCAGGAGGAAGTATAAAGAAGTTCCTTACCTCTAAAATTAAAAAATCTGATTTTAAAGTTCCATTTTATAATTTCTATTACACCATGGGCCTCTTATCCACTATGGTAGTGAAACCTACTGCAGGGAACCTCATGTCCAGGTGATGGAGTACCTCTTTGGTGACTCTCCATGACAGAATGACAGAAGCAGGAATTTAGTCATTGTATCCTTCACCTATGATAACCCTGAGACAAGTCACAAGTTCCCTCTCTGATCATGAAGACTTCAAAGGAGGCTCAGACACCAGATAAGGCTCCTGGTAACTACATAGCATTAACAGAACCAAAGCCTGAAGGGATCAGTACCTCACAACCTTGCACAACTATAGACCAAGATGGCACCACCTTGGCCAACTGTCCTAGGCACCGGATGATGCCAGGAATTCTCTTTTTGAAAGGAGTGACTCAGGACAAAATTACAGAGGGAAAAACATCTCATAGTACCTCCCAGATGCAAATGATGACTCTGAGTATCTCTGCTCATCCTAAAGTCACTTTTTCTGATGGATGATCAATTACAAATGAAAAGGTGTTAGCATCCTGCTCTACAGCTGCTATCTAAAGTCCAGTCTGCAGCCTGCTCACATCACAGTGACTTGGGGCTCCCGAAAACCGTGCAGAACCATGGAGCCACCCCAATCCAAAAAGTTTGTTCTAACTGATAATTAACAAGGGGGGAACTGCAACTGTGAAAGACCTCTGTGAACAAGAAACAAAGAAATTATGAAACTTATCTATGGAAATCAAAAGTCATTTTCTTCTTCAGGTTTGGTCCACAGATGCATAGGTATGAGCAGAAAATAGGATTGAAAGCCATCTAAGCAAAGAGAAGAACACATGCAAAGGCCCTACTGTAGACTTTAAGCACAGGTTAAATATACAGAACACTATGATCTGATTTACAGTTTTAAAAGCAAATCACAATGATAGCTGCTTGAAGGAATAGGTAAATGTGGATGTCCAGAATTCAAGATACTTGAGATGTGGCAGTGATGTTGATTTTGATCAAAGAGGTGGTGGTAGAGATGAAGAAAAGTAAAAGGAGACAGATAATATTTCAGAGGTAAAATTAACAGGACTTGATGATGGTTAAGTCCACCTCTCTACCCATAACAAGTTCCAGGGATGTGTACTGCAAAACTTATGTCTATATGTTTAGATTGAGGTCTGAGAGCTCCAGATATAAAACAACTAAATATGTTGGTTGCATCTATAAGAGCAGTATTATCTAAATGCAGCTGATCTTTTTGTTTACCTATACTATGTAGTAGAGAACACTTTTTCCAATCCACAAGACCAATTATTTTGAGATCTTTACAAAGTTCTGTCCACACATTAAAGGTATAATCCTATGCCAAAAGGATTTCATGTGTGTCTGAAGAGTTTAATTCAGCTACAAAGTTTAGAAGGAGTATTCCCCTAAAGTCATTCCCACTTCTGATACCAACTGCAAATTTGTGAAGAGTTCTCTAAACCACTACCACATTTTACAGTTCCCTTAGAAGAGCTCCCAAAACTCACTAAAAGCTGTTACATTCATAATGCAAACTGTTACTGGGAAAGATTATAGATGAAAATCAGCCAATAAATAAAAGAAGTGCATAGGACAGAGTCCAGAAATACCAAACATGGATTCCTTTCACCATAAGGTCATGGACATGTCCCTGTTCAGTATCTGTGTGTGGCAATACATACAAGGAAGATACTGAGGTTCAGTGTCCACAGTGTTTGCAGGTACTCCATTATGTCTGCATGATTGATTGACAGGCTACCCATGTGACCTAGTTCAGTCTCCATTTTGACTGATAATGCATAATCCAAAATTCCTACACCCTAAATCATGTTGTGGTCTTATTTCAGATCACCAATTCCCACTATAAATCACATGGTAACTAACTTACAAAAGCCCTCAGGTACACAAAGATAATTTCCCAGGAATGAAAAATCCTTTGGACCAAGGTTAAATTATCTATTTATAAAATGCTGATGACATCAAAAATTGATGATTTAGATGACTAAATGAACTTAACCTGAAGGTAAAGTAATATTGTATTAAACCAGGAATATGGGCTTGTAGAAATATGCTACTTTTCTTATAACAAGTATCTTAAATTAACACCTTGCCCTAAACTAGTTTTTGTACCTCTCAGGTAGCAAACTTCTAAGAATTTCTCTATTATGTCTCCTTTATTAGCTTCAAAAAGACTACTACCTGATAAACTTAGGAAAAAAATATACTTTTTCAAAATATTGTCATAAAGGCATGTTGGGCTACATTTTAGCCTGTGATCATTTTCAAAATTCTGAGGGATTTTTTTGGGGAGGAGTTGTCATTTCTTTCCTCCTGAGCCAGTTGATGGGTGGATTTTAAGGTCTTCTCTGCCTGTATTTGAGAAAAAGTCAAAAGGGAACTGAGAGACAGGATGATCTCCTGTCTAGTCATGACTAGTGCATATTCTCTGCCATGGAAAAAGTTTCCATGGAGAATGGTATTTGACCTAATGCTTTAGTTATTGGTTCAGTAATCAACAGCACCATTGTAAGTTGCCCTAGTCACTGATATGGTATCTGCATTTGGAGGGGGGAATGAAAGCAACCATTTTAAAAGAAAATGAAAATATTTAAAAACACTACCAGATGATGGAACTTTTTAGGCCACCAGGATTTTCCAAAATCAGTTAAGTCAAAAGGTTTCAAAGAATTCCTAGGAACTAATTTAATATTTGCTATCCCTGCCAAAGAAGTGCTGCACTCTCTGTATCTTTTCTACTCCTATGGGTTCACAAGCTCAACAGAGGAGCCCCTGTGGGCACTAACTTGCTATGCACTCTTGTATTGATGATCATGATTTGCTCCATTTGCTATTTAACTTCATTCTTTGCTGACTCACTCTCTACAGCACCACAAAAGAGTATACTGCTATCAAGGTTTTAATTTTCCTTATTTCCCATGCTCTATGAAGCAAGATTTTTACTGACCTCAAATTCAGACAAATCTTAAGGTTCTTACAAAACTAAGAATCTTATGGAGAACTTATCTTGGTTATTTTCACCTAATTATAGGATTTACGGAATGTAGAATGTTTATTTACTGTCATTACATTTACATCATCAAACTTCTAGGTGTTTTTCTGATCCTTGGATTTTTCAATTTTGACAATACAAATTTAGTTCTTTGGTTTTGTTTTGTGGGGTTTTATTTTCTTTTTAAAATTTATTTTACTGCAAGTTTTCATGTAGTAACAGCAAGGAGCCACATATAGGTTGTGGCCACAGAAAACTGAGGTTTGGATCTCCATGAACAGAGAAGAGTCACGTAATGATTTTTAAAAATGAAAGTGAGTTGTTTTTTTATAAAAGTACAGCAGATATGAACATAGTCAAATAACATACTGCCACACAACATCAAAGATGAAGCATCTTGACTTTGAAGCCTTTGGCAGGCAAGAGAGAAAGCACCACACATTTAGTTTCTCAGTTTCTTAAGTGCTGTGTTCAGACAAAAGTGACTTGGGGCCAACAGGTCTGCATTGCCGGAAGGGTCTTTCCCCACTGTGGCTACACTCACGGACCCACACACTGATAGCGCACTCAAGGCTATCTGTAAGTAACATTTCTCTTTCAAGGACTGGGTAGCCAACCCCTCCTGGTAAGAAGTGTCACATAGCCAAGGTCACCTGGCAAACACATACATTTCACTAACTCTCAGTACTGTAACCCTTTTCTTGACATTTGTGCATAAAGAGTAAGTTGGTTTAATGTTGATATATAGATAAGAGTGAAAATAATGTACAAATAGTAGGCAAATATGGGAAAAAATTTAAAATGTGGTAGGTAGAAGGTCTGGTTGTATGGGAAGCACAGAGTTTGAAAGGAGCACAGCAGTGAAAGGGCCTAGTTCTGCCTGGAGAAGTCAAGGACGGCCTCCTGGAGAGTACAGTCAGAGCAGAGTCTGAAGGGTGACTAGGAATTAATAAGCCAAAGTGAAAGGAACTAGAAAAGGTACATTTAATTTTATACACTCTGCAGTAAGAGGCTAAGAGAGATTGAAGAGTTAGCTTTTGTCTCCATTCATAAGGAAAAATGAATTTGCCTGGAAGAGAGAATTTTAGGGTGGTTGGTCTGAAGGCCACAGTGGAAGTGTAATCCATTCACTGTAATAGCCTGGCGTCCCATGTATTGCAGCTGGGTAATATTCTGCAGCTGAATTGGTAGCCTAGCAGACATCCAAGAAAGGACCTAGAACAGGTGCAAGTTAGCTTGGGGTTAGGCTGAAATTTCTATCTCAAGATATGTAGCTATAGTATATAGACCTAGATCTAGATCTAGACATAGGTATTTTGCACAGTTTCAAACTGTTCACACATGCACATGTGCACAGTTTAGCAACTGTGATCTAAAAATGGCATAGGGCCATCAGGAAGTAGATGAGAGAGAAGGGAGCGCAGGGAGCTGGGTGGACCCCTCCCGTATATACCAACCACAGCAACTTTCCTATCATCTGTTCTATCTTTTGGGCTCAAAGTAGAATTCATGTTAACTAGGCTCCAAACAAGTTGGGAAACTACTTTAAAAAGCAGCATAAATTCCAGGAAAATAAATATAGGCTCAGACTCCTTGTACTGGTTTAGAGGAACTTAAGTGGCAAGGCAGGGGTTAGAATTCCCCTAGTGATTTCTGGACCATTTTTCTCCTAATATGATGACTGTATTCTTAAAGGCAGACCATCAGGCTTCTCATACTCCAGTTTTGAGGTACACATTAGGTCCTGCCTGACTCCACCTCCCTCTTTGCCTGTGACCTGTAAGTGGACTAAAAATTGACACAGGCCATGAGATGGATTCCTTGAAATCTAAATGCTGACCCTTTGCTTAGAATTATTAGCATAAATTTTTATATGAATGTGCATATGTATCATATATATTTATATATATATGTATGATACTAGAGTATAAAAAGTATAGTATTCTTTTTTGTTTTTTTTCGGGTACCAGGAATTGAACTCACAACCTTGCGCTTGCCAGGCAGGTGCTGCACCGCTGAGCTAAATCCCCAGCCCCAAAAGTATACTATTCTTAAAGTATAGGAATTATACTATTGCTTTTATTCTAATTTAGGTTTAGATTTTTTAATATTCTCAGAATATCTTCCCAAAAACTACATTAAATATCTATAATCAGCCTCATTACCAGGGCAAAAAATACATGATTCTAAAGTGATTTTTACTTTTTATTTATTTATTTATTTATTTATTTTGGTTTTTCTCTGGTACCGGGAACCGAACTCACGACCTTGCACTTGCCAGGCAGGCGCTTTTGCCGCTGAGCTAAATCCCCAGCCCCTATTTTTTTAAACATACTCTCAAAAACCCTATATGACCCACTTTTATTGTAGTAAAGGATTTTGAACAACATGTAACCCTGTCACTCATAAATCCAGTAATCGCTGGAGATTACTAGTCATTTTCATTACAGGTAATTTCAGTGCTCCTTGTTTTATCTTGTCATTCGTATTTCTGGGACTTTGGCAGACAGTGCCACAAAGAGTACAACAGAAAGCCACCCAAAGCCCCAGAATCAGAGGATAAATTTAAGGCTTAACTGAATGTTTTGGAGCAGACACCTTCTACCTAAATAATGACAAGGTGGGAGAAAAGTAGGGCCTTAGTCCTGCCAGCTTAACTATAAGAAATAGAAAATGCACTTGGCTCAAGCTTCTGTTCCACTTGGAATATACATTTTCCCATACTCATCAGCACAAGGGCTCACACTCCTGAAAGATCTTAGCCTGGCCGCCTTTCCTTTCTGCTCCCAGTGCTATAATCTGTATCCCACTCATGGTAGGTAGTGTTTGACTCCTCAAATACACCACTGTCTGCCAAGAACCTACACTGGACACCTGCCTCAACACTCCAACAAGAGTTATCTTTTCAGGACATTTTTTGCAATTCCTAAAACTTAAATGTCCCTTCTGTGCATGCCCACAGCCCAGCCCCCGCCACTCTCACACCTTAACCAGATGCTCAGGGGAAACTATCTCCACCTAACTGGTATGGTTGTCCTGCTTCATTTATTCTACCCATCTTTGGTGAGTGGTTCCTAAGTGTTAGGCATAACTGTATCCATAATAAATTCTTGCCTGTGTTTTATGAAATAACTTATGTTTTGTGAAAGAAAAGGCAAATAAAGGATATATTTTAAAAGTTAAGATGTATAGTGTATGGAGCTACAGTGTAGCTACAGGCTGCTATTTTTAGGTAAGATGTCACTATGGAGACGAGACTGAAGGAGGAGATGACATAAACCATGCAAAAATATCCGTGAAGATACTCAGGCTAGCAAATGTACTGCACACATGCAGCAAGTGCAAGGACCCCAAGGCAGATGTACATTTGGTGTAGAGAATGCTAGTGCAAAGAGTGAACAGGAGAGCAGAAGAGATCCAGGTCAGAGCTGCCAGTAGAAACCAGACCACATGGTAGTGCAGAGCTGATGTGCAGTTCAGTCTCAGTTCTGATGTTCAGGAAGCTCCATGAACCTTACGGGGAAGAAGCTACCACTGACTCCCCATCACAGTATTTATCAAAAGTATGGTGTCCGGAATGAGGGCTCACTGCAAACACCCTGTTGAATCATGTACCTTGGGTGGGTCCTTTCCTGGATTCTTTCCATTCTGTTGGAATGGAAGTCCCAGTTCTATTCTCTTGGAATTCAGTCCCACTCTCTGGCCTGCCTGCTACACATGCAGTCCTCTTACAGGGATTTTCAACTCTAAGATTTTTGATGTGTGTGTTAATCAGTTTCCTGTTACTTTAACAAATTCCTGAGGTCAATTTATAAAGAAGAAAGGCTTTTTTGGAGTTAAAGTCCAGGTTTCAGTGCATGTTTGGTGAACCCCATTGCTTTTCTGACCTGTGGTAAACCAGCACATCATGGCAAGAGCACAGTTGGTCACCTCATGGGCTGGAGTGAAAGAGAAAGAAGGGATGGGGGTCCCAAGTCCCACTCAAGGATGTTCTGTCAGTGATGTGAGGACCACCCACCAGGCCCCAGCTCATAAGGGGCCAGCACCTCCAAACAGTGCCATCCTGAGGACTAAACCTTGAACACACACATAGGGCTTTGGGGAAACACTTAAGATCCGAATGGTAGCAATATGCTAGTAAAACAGAAGGCACAAAACCAGTCAGTTTATCTCCTTTTTCTGCAGTCTTGAGCTACAAGAATATTAAATAACCAAAGAGGCTCAGGGGGCTATTTCCAGACTTTGGTGACAGTCTTAATGATCCTTGGCATCATTCAAACATGCCTGAGCCCCTGAAGACTGTACTCTCTCATAGCTCCCCATCCCCTGGACACTCTAAGAGAACTCAGTTTTCCCAGCAGAGCCTGCTCACTGAGCCCAGGACAGGGATAGGACACTCAGACAACAGGCGCTCTCTTGGCTCCATTTTTATCACCTGGGAATCTTTGGACAATGTTAATATTTCCAGGCCTCAATTTTCTATACAAGGAATAAAAATAATGCTTACCTTTTTCATACTGTGTATTATCAGAAATACTACTTAGGAAGTGTTTAGACTCAGCACCACTCATGACGTACATTATCACCCTGGGCTGATAGAAGCTATGCTAGAAGTGTGTGTACTAAGGTGAACAGAAAGGCCTGCTGTGTGGATTGGAGGCTCTCGCTTCTTCCTTCTTCTCTCTCACCTCTTCTTTCTGAATCTGTCCCCCAGTCATCTCCTCTGCCTTTCTCTCTCCTTGTGGCTCCTCTTCTCACTCTACTTTTTTCTTCCTCCCCTTCCTCCATTTTTTGTATGACAGCAGAATCAAACACCCCTTCACTTAGGAACAAGCTGCACCAGCCCCTCCTCTTCTTAGATTTCATCCTAGGTTACCGTATGTTTTTGTTTTACTTTTTTAAACACAATTGTTTTATAACACCTAACATGGACACTACTCTCTTCTACTTTTAAACTTAAAAATGCATTAAATGTTACTAAAATAATTTTTTATTAAAAACATCCTGAGATTGATATATATACACACATCGTACAGACAGACAGATATACATACATATACAAAACATAAAAATTGTGTGAGTAGGGTACCATGTAACATTTTGATACATGTATGTTATGTAATTTTAATTAAGATTGGGCACATTGATGTCTTCATTTATCATGTGTATATCATGAAAAAAATTCAAAATCCTCTGTGAAATATGCCGTATCTTATTATTATCCACAATGTGCAGTAACAGAGCAGACTTTCTGTTCTTATCCACCTGTTGTTTATGACAACATGGATGGTATTAGAGATCATTATTTTAAATGAAACGGACCTGGCAAAGAAAGATAACTAGCCCATGATCTCAATCATATGTAGAATCTAAAAATGTTGATCACATAAAAGTTGAGAGTAGTTGGTGGTTACCACATGCTATAAAAAATAAGGAAGGGGAAAAGTTGGATTTCCTACTGTTCTAAGTGTATGGTCCTGGCCTATTTAGTTTCTTAGAACCATGGTACCTTCAAAAAGCACCATAAACTAGACATACTTCTAGAAGTTAGAAGTCTGACATCAAGATGTCAGCAGGACCATGTTTCATCTGAAAACCCCTGGAGACCGCATTTCTTCCAGCTTCCAGTCACCCTCAAATAATTCCTTGCTTATAGCTGCATCCTTCCAACCTATGGCTCTGTTGCATGTGGTTTCTCTCCCTCTGTGCCTGCCTGTGTCCAATTTTTCTTCTTCTTCTGTGGACAGCAGTCACTAGATTAGAGCCCATCCTAACCCAGTATAGCTACATTTGGACCTGGTTGTATCTGCAAATACCATAGTTCTAAATGAGGTCATATTCTTGAACACTGGTAGTTAGGACTGCATCATGTGTTTTGGGTAGACATAATTCTACCCATCATGCAGCCCCCAAGAACCTCAAGAAGTACTGGGAGTTCAGAGCTCTGGGGGAGATACAATGTGATGTCCCGCTCCCTTCTGCTTTTCACTGTACCCTTGAATGGGTTCCCCCAATTTGAACTTTAGCTTTCCCATCTGTAAAACAGAGCACACCTAGCTCACAGAATATTTTAGAGATTAGTGTGAAAGAAATGTCATAGAAGGATGCATGTTAGTGACATAGCAGTTATTAAAACTGTTAAATGAAGGCATCAAAATCAAATCTGTTCCTGAGCTTCTATCAGTAGGAAGGACCACAGGTATGGTTTCCTTAGCAATGGTGTGAGTTCATCACGAGCCACTGCCCACCTGCTGCCTGGCTCCAGGGAAGCAGAAGCAGACGTGGTTAGAGATGTGTAAATTCAGGCTCGATTCTAATTTAACAGAGTCAGATCTATAGTGTAGGAAGATCCCCAGGTGACTACATATTCGCATTATATCAAAAGTGCCCTTTGGCAATCATTTTCTGACCCTACCTGCCTCATGCTGACCCTGTGTGCATGTAAATTCCCAGCTCCCTGGGTATACCAGCCAAGAACCCACAAACCCATAATTCCCTCTGGAGAGAACTCCTCTATCTAAGAACTGTTTGGATTCTTAGAAACTGTAACTAAATCCACTCACTTCTGACTCCAAAGAGATACCATGGCAAGTCACCGCTCCACTGGTGGCAACAATACTGATGAGGTTGTGAACTGGAATGTAGCTTGTTTTTTCTGTGAAAGCTTGCAGGTGGGAAACACTAAATCAATCTTGTGTCCAGGTCAGTGGCAATGAATACTCACCAGCTGGTGGCTTCTCTTCCCAGAAAAAGTGATGGCAAGTCTACGATTCTTCTTGCCAAAAATATGGCATATGGGGCCCAGGACCACAAAAATAGATTTCAATTTAGGAGAGAAATGGCCCATTTCTTGTACCTTCTGTAGGATTTAAAGGAATTCTAACTGAAAGACTTAACCAGAAAGACTATAGCCTTAGCTACCAATATCTGAGCCAGTTTGAGCTGTTACCCTTTTTGAACCTTCTCAAGGGTCAAATTCCTTGTGTCCAATTTATGATTACTGGATTTTTTTTTCCATTGATCAAGCTACTACTATTACTTTTTGGTACAGGATTTTAAATAAACACTCCACGGATTACCTGAAATGTAAAGGTTGTTTAATCTCCAACATAGCAGATCCTTGTCCTACTTTATTAAACAAATAAATTCATCATAACATATTTAAGGGGAATGAATGCATGCTGTAATTTCCCCCTCAATGAACCATATTTTTCCAACTTTAAGGACTGTATTAGTAGAACATATGAATCCATTATTTAAGCCCTTATAATCAGCTAGCTGAAGCACCTCTTTCTCAATGAAAATAACCTCTTCTACCCAGTGAGAACTGTCCCTTTTCACACTGATTTTGCTCTTTTTTGTCACTTTTCTTGGCAGATCTGTAGTTTCCATTCTGAAAGTTTAAGTGGTTTATACAATAGTTTTATGGAGGAAACATCAAATTTCAAACATGTTCATAAGAAAACTTTTCCTTTACATAAAGTTCCTTGCAATTTAAAAAGAAATAGTGTGTTTTGGAGGGGAGGGGATGTCTCTCCATAGAGAAATAGCAAAATATTTTTTGAAATCTTTTGAGGAATGTCTATGCAACTCTGGATATAAACACATTGTTTCAGCTGTGTTATTTATAACACAACTGCTCTGTGTAGCAGTAAATATTTCTTACATATAAAAGTCTCATGGACCACTATCGTATGGTTTACTGAAGTAGTTAAATGGCTGTATCTGCTGACTGATTACAGCACATTAAATATGGTCAGCATGCATTTGCAAGGACGTATCTTAGGGTTTGATATGGTATTGTGTACCATTGAACTTAAGTGATCCTAATGAGAAACTATTCTTTTCTGTATAGTAATAATAACTTAGCTGACCACAATTATGTAAGAATGATAAAAGGTCACAGACATATCCTAAAATCTTTCAGAGTAAGGAGATATTTTCTTTGTTTCAAAGTTAAAATTAGGTGATAACTAATGAGAAAGATGAATGCAATGTGATAACCAGTTAGGCTCTCACAATATTCCAGAGGAAAATATATTTGCAAAACAGCAAGGGGACATGATTAGTTATTTGTAGATGCGTCTGTTACCAACTCATACATAAACACTGAGGTTGGGGCACATAGCAGATTCATTTTCCTAAAGCTAGAAGTAAGGAAAGCATGGGAGAGGGAGCCATTTCCTCTAAGATGTACGGCAGAACTAACTCAGTTGTACTTTTGAACCCTTTTTACTCAGGGCGGTAGCCTCTGGCCCAATTTCCCGGGACCATATGAAAAAAGAGCAAAAAGGCTTTGAAGAGATAAAAAAGAGAGAGAAATATGGCTCTCTCTGAGTCTCTCTGAGCAGGAAAATCTGAACTGCTATATTTCAGAGCACCTAATCTTTCTAGTAACCCCTAGATCAGTGGTGGTGATTCTATGGCACACGTTTTCTATATGGCACATGTATTTATTTTTCTTTTAAGACAAAAGATGTTAAGGTCTGAGTTTTTTTTTTTTTCCTAAACTAAAACCACGGTATTCAGTTTTAATTGCAGTGTTGGGACTTTGCAATAAATAAGTGGGTTTGGGGTTGCAGTTTGGGTACTCATCTCTAAAAGGCTCCCCATCACTGCTCTAGATTCTTCACCTCTTAGGGGAATGTTTCCATGCAATGCTCCCAAAGTTAACAATCTTGCTTAGGAGGAAGGAGGACAGCTGAGTAGAGAAGAACCTTGGGATCCTCACAGAGGTCAAGTCCAACAGCCAGATGCTCAGTAATTGTTTCCTGTTGTCTCTGAATAAACATCCAAGAAGCTCTAGCAACACACCACCCATGTGCACTTGCTGCCATAAGGAAGGTACTCAGGACGGCATACTTCAGCAGCCCAGGACCTGATACACGCACGGTTACTTTACCTAGTGCAATGAATTGCAACACATTCCAAACGCTGGAGAACAGAAAACAGATAGTCCAGACCTAAAAGACACCATCCCTTAGTAGGTCAGCTTCATCTCTGGAATCCCCTACGGCCCCCAAGACAGGTTTACTTTAGAAAGATTTTATGAGACAATTCCTAATAAGTGGATAGCACCTGTCTCATGACTAAAATAATTTATTTCTGTATCGTATCTTCTACTGCATGTCTTACAAAAAAACAAGGCAATGGAAGATAGAGAAGGTAACACATGAATATTTGGCTGAAATAATAATAATACCAAGTACTTACTGAATATTTGATAAGTCCAAGCTTTTAGTAGGTACTTTATTTATGTAAGTCTCAAAACTACTCAGTGGGTAGGTTCTCTTGTTACTCTGAATGAACTCTTAAATAAAGTGAAGTACAGAGAGGTTAAATAGCCTGTCCAAAAGCTCACCTTAAGTGGCAGAGCTCCCCCACCTTTCGGTTCCAAGTCTCACTTCCTAACACCCCTTCCTACACATGCTGTATATACAGAGATCAACTATAACTCACAGACTGTAATGTAATGAGCTATAATTACACACATGTAATGTCACAGATTCTTCTTTAATCATTTGTCTCCTTCCTATTCCTTCTTCAGTTCCTGCCACCTTTTGTCTCCTTTTCTCTTTTGTTCATTTACAGCAAGTACTTCCAAAAAGCTGCAGGAATTCAGCAGCCCTCCCCAGTGTCAATTTCCTTTCCTGATTTCCTGACTAGCCTCCTCCTCTTCTAACAAACACAGCCAGATGCAGGGGATCTTAGAAAACTCAAGGTTTAGTTCGGAAGTCTCAAGCCCAGGCTAATAGAGAATTTTCCAGTCACCCTGTGGGGAATATTTGTTTACCTTGTTCAGAAACACATGGGATGCAAATGTTCACGTCTGTTTGCACTCTGCTTATGGTACGCAAGCTGTCTCCCTCTTACTGTCCATTCTAAAATGCCTGCTTCTTTGGCCAGCAAGTCCTACACTCATTCTTTAATGAAGGGTCAAGATACATCATTGCCCTTGTTTCTATTTCTTTCTGCCTTCAGAGAAAACTTTTCAGAATATGGATTAGAGTCTATAAATTGAACATTATCCAGTACCATTTCCAGCAATGGCTAAACCAGTGTCCAGTACTTTATACATCAATGTCTTAAAGCCTGGGGCATTCATCAAGAAGTAGAAAAGCATCTGTGGGCTTTTATGGAACAGAATATATGGTGAGAACATAGCAGTGATTGCCTGAGTTTGCTTATAAGATGTCACAGAGGATGCAGAAATAGAATGAAATAAACACTTCCAGTCCATCTGGAACACACAATGCAGTTCATTTGGCCATCCTAATCCCATGGGTTAAACCATTCTGCTCATTGATTTTATTTTCATGTTTGACTGTCTTACAGAAATTGATATCTAGGCTATATTTACAGGATATCTTTTGTTTTGTTTTGTTTTGTTTTTGTTTTTTCTCCGGTACCAGGAACCAAACTCACGACCTTGCGCTTGCCAGGCAGGCGCTTTGCCGCTGAGCTAAATCCCCAGCCCCTATTTACAGGATATCTAACAGCCTGTTGAAAAGTAGATGGAGTCATTTAAACTGATTCTAGTAACACTTTGATTAAGTAGTGAGCAAGAAAAATCAGGAGCTCAAGGTTTATTGACTTTTCTGGCTGACTTGGGGTTACCTGATAACCTGGCTTTGTTTCATTCCCCACAGTTGAAATTCTTTTAGAAAATATATCACTCCACTCTGTTTATTTGGTGAAACATGCTGAGCATTATTTAATCTGTTTTCGCTCAAGCAAGAATTCTGAAAAGAACTTGGTTCATTTTTCTGACCAGTGGTGCTAACCATAGAAAAACTCTGTGTGTGTGTGTGTGTGTGTGTGTGTGTGTGTGTGTGTGTGTGTGTGTGTAAGGTTATAATGCTTGATATCTTCTTGGAATTGTCTTAATATTTTTGAAACTGGATTGTTCTTTCCCTTCATCCTTTTCAAGATGGATGATTTGACCTGTGTCTTTCCTGCCCATCTTTCAAGGATTAATTATAGAGAGCCATTTTTTTTTTCATTTTGAAATCACCCAAAATGGGTAGAAAATATTTTGAAGTTTCCCATCTTAGAAAACTAAGATCAGACGTATTTCTCTGCCAGTATACACAGCCACGGCACAGCACTCTTGATGCTGGCAAGTTTGAAAGATGAAATCAAGCTGTGGCTATAGCAGGTCACAGATGATGTGCTTTGGGGAGGTGATTAAATCACATACTCAGTGGCGATACTGGGAAGTGAGAGAAACAGGAGGTGGGGCCTCGCTGAAGGGATTGGGGCTCGGGCATGTGGCCTGGGAACTGTATCCAGTCCTCGAGTCCTTCCTCTCTGCTCTCTCATTTTCTCTGCTTCCGGACAGCTGTGAGGGGAGCAGCTTTCTTCTGCATGCCTTTCTGCCATGATGTTTCTGCCTCATCTCTGACCTAAAAGCGGGACTGAAACCTCTGAAACTGTGAACCAAAATAATTTTTTCTTGCTTTAAATTGTTTATCTGAGACATACTGTCACAGTGACAGAAAGCTGACTAACACAGCCAGGTCATGTCTTCCTGGTACAGTTGTGCATCTATTGTAGACCTAGAACCTGGAGTAGGACACAGATCATATTAGGGATCTGGTAAATATTGATTGATTATTGTTGTATTTCTCTCAACAAGATAGGTAATTGTCATTAGAATAGTTTGAGTTTTACAATGATGGAAAAAGGTTTCAGGAAATAGTAACTGCTAGAAAAGAGGTGTGAGGTTGAAGCTCACTAGCACAGCACTTGCCTAGCCTGCATGAAGCTGTGGGGGGTTTCATTCCTAGCAGAGACAGACAGACAGAGAGACAGAGACAGAGGGACAGAGAGACACACAGAGAAAATATGAACATGAACATGAATATGAAATGAATGCTGACTTTAGCTACACTAAAACAGATTTTCTAGGATAGTCATGATATTCAGAATTTCATATGTTGCTCTCATTAAAAATAATCAAAATTTCCCCTAAAATAGAGTATTACATTCACCAAACATCACCTAAAGCTAGATGGCTACTTTTATTCACTGAAGTGATATGAAAATCTGTTGTCTTACTATAGAGTCAGTGCAAAAAGTATGGAAGTTTCAACTTTCCTTTGAAACAATACAGTCTCCTTGCATACTACAATACAGTCTTGGAAAGCTCTTTCATAAAGGTCTAAGAATTTCACTGAAATGCAAGTTCAGGGTTTTGATTTCTCTAATGAAAAGGAGCAAAACTGGCCATTTCAAGTCTCAGAGCAATTTCATGTTGGAATGATAGCTCATCCTGTGAAACTGGGGCCACCAGTTGAGTTCTGATATACTTTGAGATTCTGAATTTCATTGTGTTATATAGAGGACTTGTCTTTAATGAAGATGATTATAAAGATTGAGTAACAAAGGAGATGGGTGATAACAGTGTCTTATTAAGTGTTTAGCACTGTGCTAAAGATTATCCATACTTTTTGCACTGATTTTGTAGACATTTTAAATGCAAAGAACCAGAGGCTTAGAAGCCTCTCAGAAGGTCACAGCTTGTAGGACATAGCTGGAATTTCCAACCAGGATTTGGGTAGGCTTTACCTTAACCGCAATCTCACATTGCCTCTCGCAGCAGTGACCCAGATAATACCATCTCTGGGGGAATACAAAGGCTGAAGGTTAGACATTTTCAGGAAACTCCCCCCACCACCCTGGGTCATACATTTTTCTTTGAATTTAAAGAGCAGCCTATGATGATATTGTTTATTTAAGATCTCTCCTCCCAGTCCCAAGCTTGCATTTCTTTCTCAAGGGGTCCTTCTTGCCTTGGTTTTCTTGTGGGGAAGGAAGTTTTTTCTTTCAGCACTGGAAAGAAAGCGACCAAGCTCTGGTGTCAGGAGTATCACTGTCTATGGGTGCTTCTCAGTCTCCTGAAATCTAAACCTGCGTGCTGCCAATTCAACACACTCGTACTTACTGAGAACGTCATAGGATTCACTGCTTCTTGCAATAAGCTGAATATTCACGGGAGTTGGGAAGATGGAGTTTCAGGGGTGGTCACTGACAATTTTTTTTTTAAAAAAGGAAAAATGAGTCACAGAGATGTTCATGGCCTCTTGGGACTTACTGCCCAGCCCTGCTTAAAAAAGTTTTTTTGGATGAGAATTAGCTTTGGCCCCTGATGTCAGTCATGTAACCATAGTTGAGATGAGATGAGAACATCTGAAATGGCATTGGATATGTTCCTTAAACTCTCTGAAGCACAGGTGTCTTTTCATAAAATAGGGATAACATTGGTGCCTAACTTATGTAGCACTTTGGAAAGATTAAAAGGGTGGGTGAGGACAAAGGGCTTTATCCAACTAACCTTTTAAGTGCTTAACAACTGCTACAGTCAGAGCACAAGTATCTGTACGGTTTGATTCACTAGCTAGAATCCATAATTAGCTTTTAACAAAATCAATACTTCACTTTTTAACTTCTAGGAAACAAGAACTATCAAAAGAACATTTTCTAGGGCACAATGCTGATTATTTACATAACAATTCATACTACGCAGTTTTGGGGACAAACTGTGCAAGTTAACTCACTTTGGGGATATAACAGGTTTGGGGGGTTGTTGAGTCTTTAAGTTTCCTGGAAAACGTGCAGTTCTGAATGATTGCTGCTAAGTTCGTGTGATAATTTACCTGTGTTGTATAGACCCAGGTGTATATATATTCGTGCATCTCATTCGGGCATGGATCATCTCAGTTACAGTCTTTTTAATAGAATAATTTTAATAGTTGTCCCACGCTTCCATTTCCTTTAGGAATATAAACATGGATCAATCATTTACTGCAAAATTGAGCAACAGATAAGTAGGGGATGACTTACGTCAGGTGATCCAAGTGACATTCCAATTTATTAAACCAAAATAGAAAAAAAGAATATATAAATAAATACACATCTAAATTTCCAATTGACTTTGGAAGAAACAGGATAGTGCTACAGTTAAGTTTCCTGGGACCAGTGATTACCAGTTCCAACACTGCACAGAAGTGAGAGAGATCATACGTAAGAGTAGCAGTGGCCATTGATTTTGTGTGTGATGCTGTCCTGTGCACTGAGAAATTGTCATTTTTGCCCTACTAGAAGCTGTCAGGTCTCCTTTTTGCCTTTTGGATCCAGTTGAGTGGTACAGCCTCTCAAAGTACAATATTTCAGCACCGCACTGCTACAGAGATGGGACCAAAGCTAATGACAGCAGCTTGAGTAGACAGAAGGGGAAACACACTGCCAGTGACTTAACAGATTCTTCTGGATGTGTGAAGAGGCTGGGCTAAGGTGTTCTGAGATCTTCTGAGACCTCTTTAGGGACAGTTTTCTGTCCAAAAACCAAGCAACTAATTTAGCTTTGTTTATAGGGAGTCTGACAGCTTCAGAAGGACCCTCATGTCATGGGAAGAGAACATGTAAACACAATGTGTAAGTCTTCTGTATGTGTGAGACTCTCTAAATTTCTCCAAGGAGAAGAATTGTAGCTAAAATAAATTGAGGACAAATTTTATCAAATGCTACTCGGAGTGCTTTACTGACATTAATTCCTTTCATCCTCTAAACAACCGTACAGGCTGGTACTATAATTATGTCCATTTGCCAGATGGGGAAACTGAGGCATGGTACAGTAACTTGCCTAAAGTCATACAACTGAATGATTTCTCTCTTTGTGCCTCTTTCAGTCTGTCTTTTCCCTCTGCTCTGCCTTTTACTCTGGAGAATATTTTGATGCTTATTTTTGAATTAGTATCTCAGGCTTTTCTACTATACAGTAAAGAAAGGTTAATTATTATTTCTTTTCTGAGATACACAGGAAAGACTGGCTTCAAATTATAACTTTTTAGTGGTCAATATTATGACACAAAGGTGGGACAAGCTCCCAGAAAAATTGTAAGACATACATTTTACTTTGGAGATGGGGGTCAAAGATTTTTTTTTAACCGTGAAACTACTAACACATTTAGAAGAGTTGCAAGAGTAGTAGTATATAATCTGCCATCAAGTTTCAACAATTGTTAACATTTTGCTGTATTTGTTTCACCTGTATTTATGTATTTTTGTCTGGAATGATTTTAAGGTTAATCATAAATACCGTGATACTTTACTCCAAAGTATTTTTGCTTATCACAAAATACAGACATTTTACAGCATAACCATAATGCCACTATCATATCAAACCAGCAGTAGTTATCCAGTATCGTTGAACTTCTTGACTATGGTATCACATTTTAAGGTCTCTTTATTCCGCCTGAAGGAAGGTAGCTCCTCTGCCTCCTCAGCCGGTCTCTGCAGACCCAATGCCTATAATGTAGCTAAGTGCTCATTTCCACAAGGTCCCAGCTCGATTCTAAGCTCCTTTAGGAATCTCTCAAATTACATCACAAATGGTCTGCCCCTGAGTACAGAGGTATGGGCAATGAGATGTGTCCATTAGACGTTACAGCAGACAGTGTGTTTAAGGAAACACTGCAAACCAATCCCTTTAAAATCAGAATTTGACAAATATCCTTAGGAATTTTTAAACAGTCTTAAATTTCTTCAACTTAATATACTAATCATAGGGTTAACAGTGACCCATCATATCTTAGCCAGATTTCACACTTGCATCCAAATAACAGACCAGAAAATATGGAAGCCTTGTGAGCTTAATGCTGGACACAGGATTGTTGCTCCGGTCAGTCCTTGGTGCCGGGAGCGGAAGAATCTAGCCCGCTCAGGTTAATCATTCTGTGAATTTCCCTATCAGTGAGAGAACAAAGACAGCAAAGATGTATTTCAGTTATTGAGGCCAAAGCCATAGATGTCTTGTTTCTTCCACCAACTCATCTTCCTGGAAACATCCTCAGCCATAATCTATTTCAAGTGCACCTTTCTATTCTTTGAGTAGAAGGTACTTTCCTAAAGCCAGGCATGGAATGGCCACAGGTCTTTCCACCAGTAGTTAATCAGTTGTTTTTCACATCCCTCAGATAATAGCTGCAGTTACATTTGATCACTCCTTCTGAAAAATAAACACCTCTTTCTTTGCCTAACTAGAAGAACTGCACAACAGCTTGGAAGATCAGAGGCTGTTCATACCCAAGCATGCAGACTGGGGCTGAACTACCCTTCCTCTTTGAAAGTATTTCAGACAGCAGGAGGGAAATCTCAGGCTAAAGCAAAATGTTAAAGGCAGAATTTTAAAGAATATGAGACAAAAATATTGTCTTAAACTTATACTATTCCTAAGTCATGGAACTACCATCTGTTACCTATGAACCTACCATCTTCTACCCATTCAGCTATTATGCTTTGAGTATTAGGTAGTGTCAAAAGTCCTGAAAATAGTATGGTGATCAATAAAAGACACGATAAGTTTATAATCTAGAGGGAAAACAAAAAAATGAATTATAACTAAATTTGAATACTTCTGAGAATGCTAGTAGTATATGATGGAAAATAAAAAAATATTCTAATGGGATACAGTGCAATTGTGAATGCAGGAATGTTACCTTCTAGAGGTTGTCAAGGAAGACCTAAGGAGATGACATTCAAACTGAAACCTGGAGGTGGGAGACATAGCTCATTAGTAGAGCATTTGGCTGGCATGTGTGAGGCCCTGAATTACATCCCCAGTGTGAGTGTGTGTGTGTGTGTGTGTGTGTGTGTGCATGTGTGTGTGAGTGTGAGTATGTGTGTGTGTGTAGGGGGAGAATCCACCTTCAGAAATATTTGGGGAAAGAATATTCCAGAGCATCAGCAACTTACATTCAGAGTGTAGCTCTGCCCCACAGCCTCATTTCCTCTCCTAGGTGTTTCTCTGACGTGGGTTCTACAGAGAAGTAACTCTCTCTGTGTGATCTCTGGGGACTGCTATAGCACTCTTTCTTTTTTCTTCCTTCTAATTCTATGTTTTCTCAATCTTTAACACTGTTTCTTTGAATAAATTAGCTCCCAGGCCATCATACACACATTGGCATGAGCACACAGGGAAAAAAAGACTTGCGTTAGAGAGACAGGAAAGGCAGTAGGCCCTGATGATCCTGCTGACTCAGGGGATAGTATTTACATTTTCACTTCTACCAATCCCTGCACATCAATGATCACTCTCTGTTTAAAGGTAGCTGAATATCTGTCAGAAGTACGCCCAGCTAGTTTGCAACCATGGGTTAGACAAGTTACTCAGCTGACAAGCTTCAGTGTGTGAAGAGAAACAAGACTTAGACCAGGTTAGCCAATCACCTGGCAGGCACTGTCCATTTCCTACTTTCAAGAGACATCACCAGTCCATCCCAGCACTTCTCCTTCTGAGGCCTGAGATGATGAGTCACATAGTTTAAAAGCCAAACTTATAAAACAACTGAATAGAGATTGAATTTCTAATGCTATTTCTACCCTTAAGGGTCACTGAGAAAGTACTCCTGAAGGAAACACTGGGACTGCAGCCCTTTCCTGTCCCTTTGCCATGGCTGCTATGAGGTGGTCAGCTTTCCTCCACCTCATGGCCCTCACCATGATGTTCTACCTTGCCACAGGCCCAAAGACAATAGAACCAACTGACTGAAACCATGAGTTAAAATAAATCTCTCCTCCTTTAAAGATTGTTTTCTCAGGTACTTTCAGTAACAGAAAGCTGCCTGACTTATACACAAACACATTTTTTCCACAAACTGTCTATAAGCAGCTATTAGATGGTATGACACTAATTCACTTAAATACTTTTATATGTTTCTTCTAACAACTTTGTCTTAAAAAAGCCTCAATGCTATTTCACATCCATTGCATTTTGTATGGATGCAGTAGTATTAAATAGAAAGCCAAAAGTGATTTTGAAATTATAAATACATTCTGAATACATAGTTTTCTAAAAGAATATTATTTTCCTAGTACTGTGCTAAATCACAGATTTACTATTTTAACTTAAAAATATTTACTTGAAAAAACACTGAAGTTCACTGTTATTTTAATTTCATTATGCAAAGTTGTTATTGTTAATATTCAAATAGAAGAAGAAAAAGGGACACCCTATCACCAAGAATTTGAATGTTAAGAATGACATATAAGATCCAAGTTTTAGGTGTGAGCTGGTCACTTTCACGCATGGTAAAAGTATATGTATGAGATATGATTTACATTTTTCCGGGGCTGGGGATTTAGCTCAGCGGCAAAAGCGCCTGCCTGGCAAGCGCAAGGTCGTGAGTTCGGTTCCCGGTACAGGAGAAAAAAAAAACAAAAAACATTTTTCCAGTTTTACACACATGCCCAGTCTAGCCACAACAGAATCTGACCTATTAGACTCTAAGCTCCTTGAAAACAGAGATCTGTTATTCTCCTTCTATCCCCAACAACCAGATTTAGAACTTGGTAGACATTTGTTATATTAATTAAGCTTTGTCTAACTTCTGTTTTCTGTACTAGATCCCAATGCTTCCGTTGTCTACAGCTAGGATCCCAACATAGATAGCCATTTTTAATCCTGAACAAAATCGCAGCTCTAACGTCCTCTCTTTGTCCTACCAGACGAAACTATGTTGGATACCAAGAAAGGAAGGGAAGTTAAGGTTCCCTTCATCTCTTCCCTCCTCCTAAGCCAGAAGTTTTCCCAGTTTTCCTCTTTTTTGAGTCTCTCCTAGTCCTCTGAGATCTGCAGTCAAAACAAGAGGCTACTAAACCAGGTACGGTGGCCCACACCTGTTGTCCCAGAACTTGGAAACCTGTGGCAAGAAGATCACTGGGCCCAGGAGTTTGGGGCCAGCCTGAAGAATATAACCAGATTCCATCTCAATAAAAAAAAGAAAAAGGACAACTGAATTTAAGGAAAGCCTGTCACTGCATACATATCCCTTTCCCAGATTTAAAACAAATAAATGAAAAACTAGCTCTTGCCTTAAGGTGCCTCTGTATGAATATGGCTAAATGGCTGTTTTGTCCCTGTTCTCAGCCCTAAGGGAGCACAGTGTGAGTAAAAGCACTGACAGCTCTGTGAGATACTTGTTCTAGAACTGCACTGTGGTTTTGACTTGGAATTCCATATGACACAGAGTCCTAATGATTCTATCAACTTCTATTTTTTTAATTTATTTTAAAAAACAAAAGAAGGAAAACATATTAACGAACAGACATTTATTTATAAAATAGCATAAGAACAAAACAAACAATACAGAGTTACAGACAAAGTTGTAGGAAATTAACAATTGATGTTGTATTGCATATTGATATCTTCAGAGTGGTTTCTCAGGAAAACAAATAGAGACATGCAAGATGGATCAAATAAGTAATCATTAACTGTTCCTTTCAGCAAAGTGATAGAAGTCAATAGTACAACTATGTTAGCTATCCTGCATATACACACACATGTAATTTCCCCTTCTTTCTTTTCTCTGTTCCCTCACCCCAGTTGCTCTTTACTTTTGAACATTTTCCTTCCATTTCACAATGTCTGTCACACCTCCTAGTTTTATTTACTCTTTCAGGTTCTCACACTAGTGAGACAATACGTTGCTTACACATGCAGGTCTGATTTATTTCACTTATGAATGTGGTCTCTAGTTGTGACCATTTACCTGTAAAGGCCTTGAATTTATCTTTCTTTATAGCTGAATAATATTCCATTATATAAAAGTACCACAATTTTTTTATCCAATCCTCAATGGATGGACTTTTGGGTTGCTTCCACAATTTAGCTATTACAAATTGTGCTGCTATGAACGTGGGTGCACATATATCACTGCGATATGATGTTTTCAGATCTTCTGGGAAAACATCCAGAAGGGGAATACCAGGGTTGAATGGGACTTCTAGACCTAGTTTGCTGAGGAATCTCCAAACTGATTGCCACAGTGGCTTCACCAGCAGTGGGGAAGAGTTCCTCTTTCTCCACAGCCTCTCCAGCATTTGTTATTGGTTGATGTCTTAATGCTAGCCATTCTTACTGGGGTGAGATGGAATCTCAGTGTTGTTTTAATTTGCATTTCTTGAGTGATTAATGATGTTGAACATTTTCTCATGTTATTTATTTGCCTTTGTATTTCTTTATCTGAGAAGTGTGTATTCATCTCAAGTGCCCATTTTTGGATTGAGTCTTTGAATTTCGGGAGGCTGATGTTTTTCAATTCTTCATATGTTCTCGATAGAAGACCTTTGTCCGAGGTTCTTTCCCTGCCCTTCTCTAGGTATACACCCATTCCCAATCAATTCTCCAAACTGCTATTGGAAATTTGAACTACTGCTGAACTCTTAGTTCATACTAATATCTACACCCCTGTATATGATATAAAATACCCTTAGCAAATCTTATCACTCTAAGAGACTAAGGCAGAAGGATCACAAATTCAAGCTCATCCTAGGCTTTTAACAAGAACTTGTCCCAAAGTTTTTATGTTTAATTTTTTTGTCTTTTTGAGACAGGGTCTCCTTAAGCAGTTCAGGCTGGCCTTGAGCTCACTTTGTAGCCCATGCGGGTCTTGAACTTGCCATGATCCTCCTTCCTCAGCCTCCCAAGTACTGGGATTACAGGCATGTACCACCACACCCAGCCACAAAATTTTTAAATTAAAAAATGTAAAGGGGCTGGGGATTTAATCTAGTGTAAAGGCACTGAGTTCAATCCCCAGTATTGAAAAAAACCCAAAACTATAGCCTTAATGAGGCTAATCTCCCTGTCTCTTTTCTAGTATCCTTTTTCTCCCCCTCTGCATGAATCCTATATCAAATTTCTAATCTTTTGAAATTTACTCTAAACTTTAAGATTTTTCAAAGAACATACCTTCGCCAATGCAGTGCCTCCACTGGAATCCTCTTCAGTGCCCATTTCCTCTGATGCCTAAGCCTGCCTGAATACTATACTGCTCTGGAGGCAGCTCAATATCCTCCTCCTTGAGATGTTTTGAGCTCCTCAACAGTTTTCCTGCCACTTCCTCCAGGCACAGATTTAAGCTGGTGCATCTCATCAGGGCTGAAAATCGTCATCCGCACTACTCACTTCTGGTCACTCAGCTATCTTGGCCTTTGAGCTTCAGAGTTTTGTACCTATGGCTTGTGCCATGAGCTAAGAATGTACATGGCTTCTCTGACCTCCTTCCAATCTCTGCCCAAATATCATTTCTGAAAATTAACTACCTCCTACATCAATAAATCTGTACCTATGAGTTCCACATCTGTTAACACACACAGATCCTGAAGCTCATCCCCTGAAAAAGCCAACGTCAGAGAGATGAGCGTTGGGGGACGGGGGGAGAGACAGGTTTTATTCAGTGGCCATAGAATGTCATCATGACTTTAACAATGTTAAAATGGTGCAGAATCTCTACCAAAAAATAGAGCAGGCACAAGAACCACCATCAAAACTGTTACTAGGAATTCTGGGGGCAATTTACCATGGTGAGTTTACCAACTGATATTTTCTGGACCCGTTTTCCAATCATTTTTTTCTGATCCCAAAGAACACCAGGGTCAGGCAGTATTGTAAAAGAAACTCATTTATTTCTGGGTCCTGGGCTTAGAGCTCTAAATTGACCAGTCAGCTAAGATGCACCCCATAGGAAATAAGACTGAATTGTCCATGTTAGATTTCAAGGAAAGAAAACAGAACAACAAACTGAAAGAAATCATAACTGAACAAGATGCTCTCCTGAAACAAATTCCCTCAAAAGATAAAATGGAAATATAGTCTTTCTTTGAGTGTCTCTCATAACCGTGGCACCACGGTGACCCACACTGGGTCCAAACAGCCACATCAGACTTGAGGGCTCTTTAGTAAGACTCGCCCATATACGGTCCATCATTGTCCCTAACATACCATGTTTTCCCTAACCAAAGGAGCGGGAGTTAGTGCTGCAACAAAGCACTTAGAGAAGAAGGGGATATTCTTGAGGCAAGATCAACCTAGGCAGCTGCTGGGAAAGTCCCTGTCAGTCCAGGAATTAGAGGGCTCACAGCACTGACACTGGACAGCCCGGGGGAATCATCACACATTAACACAGAGTGTGCAGAGAGAGGCCTGAGTGTCAACTTCATCCGTGAAAGTCAGAGGGGACGAGGCCTATAACCGCAGGGCCCTGTGACCTCCACCTAGGCCCCTCGGGCTGATTTCCTGGTGGTGTTTGTGATTGCAGTGCTAGAAGATTCTGCATGTGTAAATTCACCTACTCTTCAAAGCTGATTTTTAATTCTGAAATCAACATTTGCAGTACGTTCAAGGTCATTCACAGCGTGTACGGAGCACCAGCATGTCTGAGTCACTCTGGCCACATGTTTCCAGCTGACACAAACAAGGTGACACTGCCCTTTAGTTTCAGCTCTCATATGCAAACAAGCATCCTTTTCTCAATGTAGCACTGAGACTTATCTGGGGGATTTTTCTTGATTTTTCCTGTGATTTCGTCTTTCGAAAACTACCCGCGGGTGTATTGCCAAAGTGCGACCTAGTGTTCCGAAGTGCAGTAAAGGTCTCGTATACCTAAATGGAGGGAAGAACTATGTATGGGAGGAAAGCTTTGTTCATCATTAGTTCTGAGTTCAATGCTAATGAATCAACAGTGTATATTAAAATATTTTTAAACATACATTTAAAAATGTCATGACTAGAGGCTTATAGTACCTAACTATTTCTTCTAGGAACAATTCAATATTTGCTAATTCAGTGAATGTGAGAACTTGACAGAATATAATTCTGCATGTTTTTAAAAATTATTTGTCTTTATCAGTAGAATTTAAGGTCCAGATAAACTGGGATTGCACTCGCTTTGTAACATACAGTCCCACTGCCTATAAACTCATCTGATACATAGTAGGTGGTCAATAAATATGTGTTGAATTTCAATGAACCAGAAGTTGTTCCAGGACAGAGACTAGTTTTCTCTGCCATGGACTACTAGTTTATGACCAGGCTACTAGCACCCTGTGAGCTCTTAGTAAAGATCAGAAAAATGTATAAAAGAATGAATAAACAGAATGTGGATCTCCTGTCCCCAAATACCAAGGTTTAGAATTCAACAGGCACTTGTCATGCAACAGCACCGAGTACTCTTCTGCTGCTGTTTTATCACTAGTGCTTTATTTTTAACATTACCCCTAAGACAGGCTTTGGTGCGTAGCCTCAATCTTTGATGGGTTATTGCACCGCATCCATAATATGCTGCAGAAGGCTTGCATCCATAATATATCGAAATTGCAAAGTGCACAAAAGCTTTTCAAAGCCCAAGCAAAGTGCATAATAAAAAGTCTTTTCTTTGATACAGTAATTTAGGGCATTTTTTTTCCCCAATGCAACACATATACAACTTCAGTCAAATTACCCAGATTTTAGCTTAGTCAAGCTGAAAGATATTTCAAGACAGGGATTCTATTTGCTTCAAATGCATCTTCTAAGATCTGTGGAAACCTCTGTTTGATGCTTTATATCTTCTAGTACAAAACAGATAGTTTAAAGAAACACTAGAATGTTCATTTACGCTTTTTTGGTGGAATTGAAAATTGATCTCTCAATTTTAGCCAGGTTGTTTTGGCCCTGCCTGGATGCTAAAAGGGGAGCAAAGAATGTTGTAATTTAAAGGTTACAAATGAATTCTAAGGAGCTATATTCATGGTTCACTTTGGATACAAAATCACCAAAGATGATTCTGAAAGGAAGGGAGACCAAATCGCATGAGAATTCCTGAGGCCCTCCTACAGCTGACAGTGACTTCAGAGAGCAAAGGCTCCTCTACAGCACATGTTTAATGAATATTGTGCATAGACACGTATTATACACTTCCTATGCACGCAGAAGATTGTCTCTGCCATTCTAACGTTCGCACTTCTGCTGCTGGAGACACCGTGAGAAATTCGGTTTCACCCTCGTTAAGCACAAGGATGGCACAGGAGAGAGATGGGAGGCAGAACGGGGAAACCTGAGCCATCTGGGAAACAGAAAAGTACTTGCAGCAAGTGAACTGGAAGCTCAAGCTGGAACAAGGAGCAGGGGAGCAACAAGAGGGAAAAGGTAAAGAAGAAAGTTCTAGGGAGGAAATGCGAGGCTCTTTTTCAAAAGCGTAAATAGTTCCCCTGAGGACTTGGAGTCCCATTCTCTAATTTAGCATTGAAGGCCTTTTAGGAAAACGGTCATTAGAAAACTGAATAACCAGAGGAATTTTGACTAAACGATGCTTTTATTTCTAGTTCCCTGAGTTTAGAATGATAACGTGCACACATATGGAGGTCATTTATCTGGTCCTGTCTCTCCTTCCAGCCTTGAGCTCCATCCACTCCTCCCTGCTCCTCCCCGAACCCCTCATTGGAAGCCCAGCAAGCTTTCATATCGTCCTATATCCTCCCTACACTTCCTCATTTTTCAGTGCCCAGAGCAAATATTCCTTTTAGTAAGAAGCCCACCTGGGCCTAGTGCAATATGCCCCTGTCAAGGCATTCATGAGCCCTTACGTGTTTAAGCACTTTTCACAGGCCTGAAATCATTTTCTGTACTCTCACACAAGTTCCACTCTGTGCCCCTGGTAAAAGCAGGGGAAGCACCTGATACCTTTTTCCTTAGGTTTTGTAAGCTGCTGCTTCTTTCTGCTATCGCCTGCAAATGTACTGATCTGGTCCCAGAAGCTCTGCTGTCCCACTGTCCCTTGAACTGCCCCTCATTTAGCCTTTCTGAGCCCTGCCAATCTGCTTTAGGGATTCCTCTCTGCATAAGGAGAATCATAACGAGTCTATGATTCGTTTCTTATTCCTCCACAGGAAGTAGAGGGAAAAAAAAGAAATATCAACCCCTTGCTGATGGCACATGGCATCCCTATATGGTAAAATGTTAAATCACTTAAATTATACAATGAACAAAAAGTGAACCCACAGCTTGTAGATTCCCAGCCTGTTTTGTATGGCTAGCTGCTGTGAGAGAAACTGGCATTTAATAAGTGCTAAGTAATATTTTCTTACATGGACAGTTGAATACATGGACAAATATCCAGATTTTGGAGTTTTTGCGACTAAATTATCATTAGTGGTGAGTTGGAATACTGAGCCGTTCTACTGACTGATTACATGTTCGCTCCTGCCAAGTTCTTTATGTTAACAAGTGCAGCTAGCAGACATGAGGACAAATAGTCTAGAATTCTCCAGGGAGGCTGTTGCTGAGGACCTGGGGTGGGGAGCAAGGGAGATGCAGTTTGTTAGTTAAGAGTTGAACTGGTTAGACTGAGTGCCTCATTCTTTGGTAATCATGTTCTTTCTTCAGCTTTGCATATTGTTGGCTACATAATGTGCTACTCTAATCAGGTTTTAAAAGGCATTTGAGGGAATCATTACCAAATAAATTACTTTTTCTGAACAAAATACTGTAGGTTTCATAGCTTTATTTGAAATCTCAAGCGAGAAGAGTTGAAGGTAACATCTCTTTTCCCTTTAAGTACTCGGCTAAAGGTGGCTGACAAATGAAATAACGAGACAGGAAGCAGACCACTGATCACAGAAGCAATTACGACCAAGTATTTCCTTTTCTTTTAGTAACTGCACACCAAAATATGAAGGACTGCTCTCGGTTGAAGAGTTTTTGAACAAACAGCAACTAGAAATCATGGTTGACAGGAAAACAGCCAGGGAGGAGGGGTACACACAGTGCTTAAAAGGAGTTCACAGAAAAGTTAACCGGGACAGAGTTTCACCCCACAATAAATCAATCTTCCAAAGTTTGTTGAGCTTGACAACACACAACTGACTAAAGAAGCATCATCAAGATTTAAGAAATATCATGTGTATTTCCAAAGCGTGCTTTTGTGTAGTGTAAAGGGATTTACTATAAAAGGAGGAGAAAATGGTGCAGAATAATCAAATGAACTTGGAAAACAGTACAGATAGTATCAAAAAGCTGGGAACTGAGAGCCTAGAGACTCCAGCTGACCTCTACTTTGTTTCTGGGGTTTTTGTTTTTGTTTTTTGTCTTTTTGAGACAGGGTCTCACTATGCAGTGCAAGCTGGCCTTGAGCTCACTTTGTAGCTCAGGCTGGTCTCGAACTTGCAGTGATCCTCCTGCCTCAGCCTCCTGAGTGCTGGGATTACAGGCATGCGCCACCACACCTGGCTTGTTTCTGGGTTTTGCTTTGTTTTGTTTTCTACTTGCTAAATGTCTAATATGAGTTAAAACTATCTACTGAAAACTGAATATTCTCAATATCTAGAACAGAGACAACAAATAATAATGTTCAATGAATATATGTTGGGTGGCTAAATGAGAAATGAACTTTAACCTGAAACACAGAAGTCTGGCTCTAGAAATAGAATCTCCACTTGTTGAGGTGACATCCCACAGTCATTATGCCTCCTGGATAAGGCAGGAAGGTATTGTCTGATTCATTCATACTGTTCCTTAACAGCTTACATTTGGTCCACTTCCCTCTTTTATTATTATTATTATTTTTTTGTTTGTTTGTTTTGTTTTTTGTTTTTCTCCAGTACCGGGAACCGAACTCACGACCTTACGCTTGCCAGGCAGGCTCTTTTACCACTGAGCTAAATCCCCAGCCCCACCTCTTTTATTACGTACAGAACAAATTATTGTATTAAGAGGTCTGAAAAGTCCCACAAATGTCTATGTATATATGTGGAAAGGTGTCAGGTATTATCTAGATATGAAATTGCTGAACCAATGATGTGCTTATTTTCTTTCACATTTTCTAGTTATTGCTAAATTTATATTTTCTGCCATTGTGGACCTAACAGTCCCCTCTTCCATATACCCTCAGGAAAATTTATTATCTATGAACTCTTTCTTTATAATCACATCATGGGTATAAAATGTGATCTTATTGTTGTAATTTGCATTTTTCTGATTGCTAACGTTGAGAATTTTTATTTATTTATATTTCTTTATCTAAAAATTGCCTTGTGTATCTTTAACCCATTTTCTAAAATAAGAGTCTCCATTCATTTGCTTAAATTAAACAATTTTTGGTATCAATCTTTTGTGAGCTAATATACGGCAAATATTTCCCCTGCATCATTCCTTTGTCATTCAGTTATGTTAACGTTGATTTTTCAGATGGCATCTGGTCCAGCATCATTTGCTATTAAAAAATTGAGAATTAAACTCCATCAAAAGAAAAAAGATTTATAGGAATTTTGCTATCTTATTGTGAGAAAAATTATATAGCAATGATTACCAAATCAGCAAAAATAAATTTTAAAATACGTTATATGAAAAGTAGTTTGCAAATGATTATGAGCAGAACAATATCTTTTGTATGTTTTAAAGGATATAAATCCATATTATCTACAGTTTATGACCAACTAAATATGAGGTACCAGGAAAACACGTATCCACTTCTGGACAGTAACTGTGGTGGGGGGCAAGGGAAGAACCGGGGTGGAGGGGAAGAGTGGGGAAGCTTCAACTGTACTTATTTCCTGTCTGTGTTTGGCAGATAAAAATAAAAAATGCTGATATATTTACATACATTATATTCAGGGATATGATATACTTTTCAGTTTATCTTTTATGGATGTTTGAATTACCTCATACAAACACTTCCATACATCTACATTAACACACATACATTTAACTTTCTTTTTTTGAGACAGGGTCTCACTTTATAGTTCAAGCTGACCTTGTACTCACTTTGTAGCCCAGGGTAGCCTTGAACTCATGGCAATCTCTCCTGCATCTACCTCTCATGTGCTGGGATTGCAGACATGTGCCACCCTTCCCTGCTACACTTTTAACTTTTTAAAAAAAACCCTCTAGAGGATACATGCTACAGTATATAGCTAGTATACTATAAAATTTCTTGTTATTTACTATTTTTTTTTTTTGGTACCGGGAATCGAACTCAGGTCCATGCTCTTGCCAGGCAGGTGCTTGTGCCGCTGAGCTATGTCCCCTGCCCCTTGTTATTTACAAAATAAAGAAGTTAAAAATTGAGTGGGAGAGAGTCCTCTTTATTTAACATTTCTCCAAAATAATATTTGTGAGATTCTTTCCTTTTCCATTTTTCTATACTTCCTTTAATCTGGGCTACAAATATTCCACAGAATATACTTTGAGAAACAAAATTGAAAAAATTAAGATGGAATCAACTATATTACTCAAAGTTAGTGTCAACTTGAGTGCTCATTTTGACAACATACCGAGAATGAGCTGGAGGATCTGACCTTAAGTAGCAAATGTACACTGGTGATGCATTAAAAAAAGCCAGCTTCCTTTGCAGTAGTCACTGTAAACTCCAACTCCTCAAGATACCTTGTTTCAGTAGGAACAGTGCCATTTACCACTGTTTTTTAAAAGCTATAACATTATAACTATAAAACACCAAAAGCACAAACTAAAAAACACATCTAGCTACTATTAAATGGAAACATATTTCTTTAACAAGCATTTCACTGGATAATTATTATGAGCTAAACAACTTTCCTTCCTGAATCATAAACTATATTGGTATCCCAATAAATGGAAATATCAGGATCCATAGGCACTTATTTTACATAATCATAAGACTAAAATCCTTCATAAATAAACATTATCGTACATTGAACATTGCTGCACAAAATATATAAACCACTATTCAAGGAACTGCATGGATTTCGTTATAATTTTGCTGGGATGTATCTAAGAAATTCTGCAAAAAAGCACAAAGAGAGCCTTATCATTTGTATTCAAATTTGTAACTTAAAAATTCATTTATACATTATATTCCCTAATGAAAAACTGGAATAATTCAACTATTTGCACTATCGATAGTCCAAAGGGTAAGAATTAATCTCCTCATTTTACAAAAGCACCAAGAAATTCAGCATCGTGGCACTGGGCTAATGACACCAAGGATCTGCATCAGAACCACAAGTCCAGCTACATCCTGGGTTCCTTACTTACTTTTCCTAAAAGGGAAAGTAGAGACTCAAGCATGATGTAGCCTAGGTCTAGGTAGATGGGCCTTCCCAGCCTCAGGTTCCTCCTAGGTACAAAGGAGATTGGAAATGGTGTACATCTTTAGGCTGTCTGAGAACGTGAGAAGGTAATCCATGCAAAATGCCAGTAAATTCCACTGTGTTCTGCAAAACATAATTTTTAATATTTTTTTTTATTTTTTATTTTTTTTTGGAACTGGGAATCAAACTCAAGACCTTGTACTTGACAAGCAGGCACTTGTGCCACTGAGCTATATCCCAGGCCCAATTTTTAATTTTTTAAAACATGACTTGATCTTGATTTTAGTTTAACCCAAAGCAGTTCTACAACATAAGGATATTATTTTCTAAGCTATTATTCATTCATGAAAGACTCTTCCTTAGTGACTGGTGCATTGTAGTAACCCATTACAAGGATGTCAGTTACTTCCTTTTTACTAGACAAGTATGCTTATATGGGACACCGTCTTTGTTAATCACACAACAGAGGCAGTCTCAGATATATAGGTTAGTACAAGCTTCTCAGTTCTTTGTTTCCTTCATTTCCCCTTTGATCCTGAGAATAATTAGCGAGTTGGCATTTGACAAGATATGATGTGATTAAGATTTGCAAATGTCACCTGAGATTTTCTGACTATGACACTATAAAGAAATATCTTTAGAAAGTTTTCTCCTTGTACCCAAACCAAACATACTGTTAAAGACTAAATATAGTAACAACAGATAAAGACTTTTTAGAAGACTTGGGCATTACTGAACTGCGGCCATGCATTTATTAAGCAAAGATACATCAAGATTGGAATCGCATGACTAGATGTTTTAGGAGACTCAATTTTACATAACTCTATTTTTCCTTTCATTTTAAGTTAACAAAATGCAATATGATATGACAGAGAAATGAGCCTTCCATCTGAAATTCCCAAGAAGGAAAGTCCTAATTTTGAAATCAGAATATAAGATCGGTCTGCTAATACAGTGCATAGTACTTTGAAAAATGTACATATACATATATGTATCTATACCAAGCTGGAAGCATCACTCGAAGGCCAGATGAAATTCTGCCTTAGTTTGTAATGCAGCTTCTCAGTTTCTCTAAATTCACATAAACTCTACTTCAGTGCCATATGGGAGGCCATTAACACATATTTACTAATAGTACGAGGATTCTGATCACTCTACCAAATAGAAAAATAATTTGTTCTACATATAAAAAAGAATGCAAACTGTGCATATTCAGACACTTGACAGATTTAAATGAGCATCAAGCCTTAATCAAACTAGTTCTGCAAATTGCCATTTTAAATGTACTGATGATAACACTATAAAATTAGATCTCTAGTCATTTGGTTGTGCAATTGAGAACTGGAGAAGGCCTTCTGGTTGACCTAATCCCTAGTCAACCTAAAATAACTCCAGTGACCCAAGATAGACCTTTCCCAAGCAGAAGACATTTGTAATGAGATGGTCTAGGAGAAGATCACATGCTGAAATATAATGCAACTTGGATGGACTCCTTAAGCTTAGGGTTGGCTAATTAGAAAGTAAGTATGGTAACCATTAATACATTTACTAACCTTACCAACCAGAAACAGGGAGGCTGGATACATCTCAGAAAAAGGAACTGGGATGGTTTCAGTATCACTGGGAACTGCAGATTTTAGTGGACAAAATCTTAGAAATATTTGGAGGAATCCAAAGTTGTGTGTGTTCCTCCAAAATGCCTCATCCTACCTTGACCTTGTATCACAAGTGATCACAGATCTAGTTCTATCTTTACCTGTGCAAAAAAGGGTCACTGCCACAACTGACTCTTTCAATTTTTTTTTCAGGCCCTGCTGCAAAAAAGAAGTATGTCAGTTATAATAACCTGGTTATCTAACCTGTTCCATTCCATGGAACCATGGAGGACGAAGACCCTCAGTCATTCCGTCACCCAACCTGGCATGGGACTCTTTTGGTCCTGCCCACTTCCAGTCACTGGAGGAGCTTCCCCGGCTGGGAGACCAATGTTAGAGGATCCAAGTGTCCTAACAGCTGCTTTATGAAATATCTTTACTTTATCTTGGCTTAATAAGTCACTGGCATCAGCACTGCCAATGAGGCTGCATTTCTGAACTTTCCCTTCCAAAGGGAGAGTTGAGACTCAAGTCCCACCCAGGCTCTTTAGGATGAACCATGGAGAGCCACAGGACTGCTGTGGGGCTGACCCGTCTTTCTACGTATGTCCTTCAAGGATGCAAGGTTTTGAAATTTCCTGTACAGTTTGTGAGGACTTTTGCACTTTGCCATCTGACGTCTTACCTCGGTTCACTGTTTGTTTTTGAATGCTGTTTTCGTAGAACCCTATTCTCTCATATGGTGGAATATTTGGGAAAATTTTAAAATTATTAAAATTTTAAAAAGATCTCGGCAGACAAAAAAAAAGACATGCATACATCTGTACATGACTGTATCATTATGATTACAGGACCACTGGAAATCATGCTATTTTTTTTAAGACAAAAAAGATATTTAAAGACCAAAAACTGTGCTGAGAAAATATGCCCCACCTATCTTTGGTTTATGATAGTTATACAAAAGAAAAGCATTGGTTACATGGAATAGAGGTCTTGATCTTTGGAATGCATGCTAGTAATGTATTTTACAGTACATGTTAATAATTTATGTTCACTATTTGTATTTGTGTTCCTTTTTGTTATTTTAATTAGGGTATATGGATATTTTGCAATAATTTTAATAATTATTAAGCTCTCTGAAGGAAAGAATATGGATTTTTCATGTCTTGAGGTTTTGTTCAGGCCCCCTCTGATTGATCAGTGTGATAAGGACTTTAGAAAAACAGCATGTATGTTTTTTACTGTTTGTAATAAGTACTTTCGTTAATCTTGCTGCTTATGTGCCAATTTAGTGGAAAAAAGAAAATCCTTGCTGAAAACCTCCCTCTTCCCATTCTCTTTCAGTTCTGTGATATTGTCCAAGAATGTATCAATAAAACACTTTGGTTAACTTTTTTATTTTCTGCAACAAATATTTTTAGTCTTTTTCTCCCTTTAGTTATACATTATTTCAAATCCTAAACTGTAGATCAACATGGACAGCCAAACTTGTGAAAGTAACACACTGTAGCTCACAACAACCACCGCATCTAAAATAGAAATTAAAAACCAGTGGTTTCACATTCTATCATAGCAAAGGAATAATCACAAAGCCCAAGCATTTCTTCTTCTTTATAATTAAAGCTGAGTCTTGACAATCTTTAGACAGTAACTCAGAAAATTGCTCATCGAAAGCATCAAAAGTGGCAGAGAACGGAAAAAAATAAAATATTAAATGAAAAGCAGTCTGGGGCCAATTTATTGAAAAGATACACATTTCTGAAAACTTTAACCAAAGACATAAATAACTAAGATATATGATACAATGCATTTGTTTACAAATGCAGGTGTGTCCAGGTGTCTAGGTTGTTGAATCAAGATTAAGACTTGGGATTCTCAAAACTCAACAATACTAAATATCACCATAGATCAACTGACAGTAACTTGGGTGTCAGGAAGACATACACAAAAATAGACATAAGATTCTGTATTTACAGAGGATAACCCCAGTCCTTAGCATCCTAGCTGGGCTCCACAGTCTGATATGTTATTTGAGTGATCCAGTATTCTATGAATCTTCTACCATGACGACGAAGCCCACATCTTCTTCCTACTATTGGCACCTGCCAAATGCTTTCTTTTTGTCCTCAGCTCCCTTGGCCCAAGCACTGTGTTTACAGAGATTAGAAAATTAATTTTAATATCAGACTCAAGGAAATAAAATGTTTTTCTAATTTTCCCTGTCCTTTAAATACACTTCATGGCAAGCGCAAGGTCGTAAGTTCGGTTCCCGGTACCAGAGAAAAACCAAAAAAAACAAAAACAAACAAACAAACAAAAAATACACTTCAAACATGCCATAGGAGTCGTGGGGGGGGGGTGTCTGTGTGTGTCTGTGTGTGTCTGTGTGTGTCTGTGTGTGTCTGTGTGTTATTAGGGATGAAACCCAAGGCATTTGCACTTAGTTGTATCTTGTCTTGGTTACTTTTCTCTCATTGCTGGGACAAAATACCCAACTCTGAAAATTAAGGAAGGAAAGGTTTATTTAACTCACAGTTTGTAGAGGTTTCAGTCCATACTTGGTTGGCTCTGAGGCAGAAGACAGCAAAGCAACAAGAGCAAAGGGAGGAATGGAGGCAAGCAGCCTCTTTCCCTCCCTTACATTGTAAACACTCTACTCCCACCAAGGAGGCGTGTAGCACTCACATAGTCTTCATGTCCTGCTCTTCCACAGGTACAGGATGTATACAAAGTAAGCACCCTGACTCCCTGCTGAGTCACTTAGCCAAACCTCTAAACTACCCAAGTTGATACAATGTATCAACCATAACACTCCACCCCTTGTCAACTTGGCAATCAGATACATTTCTGTAAACCAGTTTCCAGATACAAAGACATCCTATTACATTAGAACCATAATATTTCACCCCACAAAGACTCATGCACAATTCTTTTATGCAAAAGGCACTCAGTCCATCTGCAAGAGTTGCCAAAGTCCTAACAGCATTGCTGAAGAGTCCAAGTCCCAAGTTTCCTCGGAGTTGTAAGGCAAACTCTCAGCTGTGAGGCCCTATACAAATGAAAAGTTAAACACTTGCAACATCTAATGGCATAAAATAAGCAGTACCATTCCAAAAGGTACAAATGTGGGGGAGACAGAGCATTGGGACAAAAGCAAATTCAAAAATCCAGCAGGGTTAACGTTACATCCTGTAGTTCCATGTCCAGCATCTGAAGCAATCTGTGACATATTGTGAGCCCCAAAGGGCTTGCATGAGTCCACTCCTATGGCACTTCTGGTGATTACAGCTTCCACTGCTTCTCTCTTAGGCCTGCTTTGCTCCCTCCTTGCAGCTTTCCTTAGATGATCCATGGTCCTGGCTTTTCTAAACTTCTGTGGTCTCCAGGGCACCTTTTGCTTCACACTCCAGCTTCACACACTGCCCCCTGAGGGGCACACAGCTTGGCCACCCAGGTTTTCTGAAATCTGGGTGGAATCCTCTTTAACCTCAGAACTCTTGCATTCTCCATGCACATAAAGCCAGGGCCACTTGGATAATGCCAAGGTCTGCTGCCACCTGGAGCAGGAGCCTCTCTCTTGGCCACAAGGGTCAAGTGCCTGGATCACTGGGCACCCTGAATCCAATTCTGAGGAACTTATTCTCTATGCTGCCACCATTCTGGAACCTGGTGCTCTGCAGCTTCCTTCTTAAGGCAAGGTCTTTCACCTTTGCAGTTTTGAGGCTGCAAAGGGTAGAGACTTGCTGCTTGTGAAGCCCTGGGGCCATCTTTTCCATCCTCTTCTTCCTTTTCAGCAATGGAGAGCTCCTCAGCTCTATCTTTGTAATCCACAGCTTCACTGGAGCTTCTTTTCTGGCCAAACCCACAACATTTTAAATCATCCTGCTGGGCTCTTTGCTCTTGATTCTCAATATAAAAGCCCCCAACAATAGCCATGCCACTGCCTCAACATTCGACTGCCTTGAAATTTCTTCTGCCAGATTAATCAGTCTGCTGCCGCCCTTAATCTCAGTCTTAGGCAAAGTCTCTGGACATGAGTAAAATGCAAACAAACTTTCTTCAAAGCCATAACACACATCATCTGGAGTCCAACCACCAAGGCAGTTCATCTTCCCAACAGAAACCTCCTGAACCAGGTCTTTACCGGCACAATTTCTATCAGCCTTCTGGTCTTCTGAGCTCGGACCAGAATCTCCCAGACAGAACAGCTGAAGGTGTTCTAGCACTTCTCTTTCCGGCATCATCTCCAAACCTTTCCAAACACTTCCTACAAGCCATTTCCAAAGACTCTTGAACCGCATGGTCAGGTATAGTCACAATAACAACCCCACTCCTCTGGTACCAAATTCTGTCTTGGTTACTTTTATTTCATTGCTGGGACAAAATACCTGAGGCCCAAAATTAAGGAAGGAAAGGTTTATTTAACTTAGAATTTGTGGAGGTTTCAGTCCATACTTGGTTTGCTCCAAGGCATAAGATAGCAAAGCAACAAGAGCAAAGGGGGGAAAACGGTGGCCAGCAGCCTGTTTCCCTCCCTTACATTGTAAACAGGCCACCCCCACCCAGGGAGGGTGTAGTCACACAATCCCCATGTCCTCCTCTTCCACAGGCTGAGGATGTATACAAAGTAAGCACCCTGGCTCCCTGTTGAGTCACTTAGTCAAACCTCTAGACTACCCATGTTGACACAACGTATCAACCATAACATATTTCCAGCCCATTTTTAAATTTTTTATTTTGACACAGGGTGGAGCTCAAACTTGCAATCCTCCTTCCTTGGCCACCTAAAGTGCTGTAACTAAAAGTATGCATGCATCACCACATCTGGCTGGGAAAATATAAATCAAAAAATGAATTTTGAATTATCCACATTTCTCGAGTTGTAAAGCCAAACAAACTGGTATAAAACTGGTTCCCCTTCTGACTAATTATCCTTGAAGAAGTCACATAAACATTCTTAATTTTCCATTTTTTAGCCAGAAAATAATTTAATGTATTACCTACCTCGTAAGGTTATGAGGGTTGAGAGAGAAAATTCCTGCAAAGGATTTAGAATAGTGCTTGACCAGTGGTTAATTCTAAACACACGCTTGGTACTGTAACCAACACTACCACTACCACCAGCACCAACAATGGCATGGTTGTTGCACACCTTTTACACTAAATTAAGTGTGCAGTGCCCTCACACTTCAAACATAAAAACAGAATCTGTAAAATAGTGCACAGAGTAATTTCTTTTAGCAAGAAATTATCTAAGAAAATTTCCCAATTATTCAAACATACAACCAAGAATATAGAAGTAGAGAAAGCAATTCTGTTTAGGTCTAGAAAAAGCTATTTCCAAAGACCTTTAATCTACCCATTAATTTTCCAGAGTAAAACTGAGATAATAATGATAATGACAATGATAGACACTTCTAGAATTCTGTGTATTAAGCACTGCTGTTTACATAGAATGTAGACTTTCTATGATCTGGGTATTATATACATTAAGATGTATTCTTTCTTCATAACAACACACTCAGTCCTCAAAATGAATTTTTAAACATCTTCAAGCAAATGGGATTAAAGTAGATCTGTAGCCCCAGAGCAGACATAACAGAAAATATCATCAATATAGTGCTACAGTTTAGACCTCAGGTGTCCTCCAAAGGCCCTCGTGTTAGAGGGTTCATCTTCAGCATGACACATTTGGGAGGTGATAGGAACTTTAGCAGGTGGAGCAGGTTGGAGATCTTTAGGTTACTGGGGGTGTCTTGAAGATGACTGTGGAATGGGGCTCTCTCCCTTTTTCTCTTTGCTGTCTGGCCATGAGGTGGAAAGATTTGCTCTGGCCATGGTGTATTGTCTCACCAGAGGCCCAAAACAGTAGGACAACCAATCATAGCCTTCAAAACTGTGTGCACAAATAAATGTCTTCTTTATAACTGATTAGCTCAGTCATCTTGTCAGTGTCGTGGGAAGCTGACTAACACATCCAGGGAGCATAAGGAGAGCCCATTTCCCTTGCAATTACACAGGTCTCCTTGCTCCTTTTCAATTACAACAAGCCTATCTTGCCTCGAAGTCATATCATCTTCCTGTCTTTTCTAGCACTGTCCCCTCAAATTTTTACATGATTCAGCATCCTCATTCATGTAATATCTTTGAAATATTACCATGTCTGCAATCTTTCCTGACCATATTTTAAAAAGTCTTTCACCCAGCATCCCTGTGAATCCATTAACCTGCTTTACATTTCTTAACAACACTTATGATTCTCTGATTTTACAGATTTGCTCTTTTAAATTTAGTGGGCCCTTTCAACAGTACAGTTCAGATCTGATTCTTTGTTTTATTTCATTTTGCTCACTATAATAGCCTGGCACTTCAAATAATGCTTGACAGTAGGAACTCCGTAAATATTTGTGAATGAGTCACAAAACAAAGAATGAATGGCCAAAGTGCATGAGTTGAACAAGCCACAGGATAGAAGAGCCTCTGCCGACTGGGTGCAACCAGTTCCACTGGAGCTGAGACTTTACTGACAAAAATGATGTAAGTCCTAGACAGGCATAGTGACACATGCCGGTACATGGGGAGAATGGGGCAAGAGGATCTCAAGTTTGAGTCCCACCAACTTAGTAACTTGGCAAGAACTTGTCTCAAAATAAAAGGTAAAAACGGGAGTCAGAGGAGCTGAGATGTAGCTCAGTGAAAAAGCCCTGAGTTTAATCCCCAATACTGGGGGGGAAAAAAAGACAAAACAAAGAAAGAGGCATGTCATCAAGAGAAAGAGAAAGGAAAAGTGTGGGGGTGTCATACTAGGCTTTGGCAGTAGAGGAAGAGCTACTTCTGTGAGATGGAGTTACTTTTCATCAGAAGATGAACCAGGCTTTAGGGCAAGTGAGGCAGGAATTCACTTCATGTAGAGAGCTGGATATACTACATCAGAAACGTTGGTGTCTGCAGAAGGAAAGGAGAAGACAGAGACAGGTTATGCTGAGAAGGCACCAGACTCCAATGCCAGAGTTAGAGGCTCGAGCTACACCACTTACTGGTGTCAGAGGATGAAATTATTATTTAAAGTATGTGGTACTAGGGATTCAATGCAACTTTAGCACTTCTGACTTAGGTTTGATTTTTTTAGTTTGGGGTACTGAGGCCCTGTGCAACAACTTAGTCAAAAGCAATAGGACTAGGTGGAATGATGCACACTTGTAATCCTAGCAGTCAGAAAGCTGAGGCAGGAGCATTGGCTAGAGTCTGAGGCCAGTCTGGGCTACACAGTGGGATCCAGGCCAGCCTCAGCCTCATAGCAAGACTCTGTCTCAAAAAAAACCAAAACAAAACAAAAGAAAAGAAAGAAAGAAAGAAAGAAAGAAAGGATAGAAAGAAAAGTGCAATGGACTTCTATAATTCTTATTTAACATGAGCTGTGCAATCTCAGTTAATCTATGTATCCTTGGGATCATCTCCTTTTTCATCTTTGCAATGGGCATTGGGCATTAATGCAAATCTTCCATTAATCAGCTGACATCATGTGGGCCTGTTCAAGGATGTTAGGTTTCACCTGAGAGTAGACTAACCAAGACCTAAGATGATCATTTAAAACAGCATTGGAGAGGACCGAGATCCAACATAGGAATGAATTGCTCTATTGCTGTCACCACAAGTGATGCAGCCTAAGGTAACCAGCAGTGCTTTTGGCACCATTTCCCCAAAACAAAAGCAATCAGGCTCTCCCACGAACTAACATCCTACACTCCTCTGTCAATTGCTTTGGCTGTATTTTTTCCCATTTGGCATTTTCTCTATCATTAATCCTCCTATAAAATGTGCTTTATCATGCTGCCTTCAGAGTCTGCTTAGATCCTGATACTCAGACCTATTCTCAGCCCTTCCAGGCTCTGTGCTGGTGGAAAACCTGCTTTGCCAATCTGTAGCTGAGCTGTTAACCACATTCTGAAAGATGATAGAATCAGAGTAGGGCCCTGGAGCTTTCCTTCAGAGTCTTGTGATTTTGGTATATTCATCAGCAGAAGATAGCTATGGTGAGGTCATTTTGTCACTTAGAATCCCCAGAAGACCACAGGAGCAAATAGTCTTTGGTATTTTCTCTTGTAAAGAATAGTAATAATAATAACAATAACAACATAAAAGGAAGGGGAATCTTGTGAAAATCAAGGTACTTGCCTCTGTGGCATTCCACTGACTGTCTAGCACAAAAAGAAAAAAATGAATTCAATAATTTTATCACTTAATCAACTCAGAATGTCTTCCAGAGCTTGCTTTTTTTCTCCCCATGCTTGGTTAAGACATCTGTCTGACAGTCTTCACTGGATCCTGCCAAGCAATCCAACCAAGCTCACACATTATTTCCCACATATCTCTTCTTTGAAATTCTTGATGTCCTGTACCCATCTCCAAACCCTGAACGCGCCTTCCATTCTCCAGTTCTCCAGAGGAAACAGCAGAACCCATCTCGGAACAGACTTACCTTTCCACATACAAACTCTTCGCCAGGGCCTCAGCTCACAAGTTGGTTGCTGACCCTGAATTTGATCTGATAGCTTTTGCTCAACCATTTTTCTGGGCTATCCAGTAATTTGCGTAATGGTCAAAGAGGTACAGGCAATTTCAGCACCTACCCTGCAAAAGCACCCAGTTCTCTCACATGCAGCCTGAATGGTATTTGCCTTTTCGTGACCGTGAACATTCACTGCTTTGTGTTTCACACACCACTGTGCTCCTCCTGCCTTTCTCAGTCTCTCATTTTTCTTCTTTAAAAGAGGTCAGTAAATCAGCCAGTGAATACAAGGTGGCAGCAAAGTGCAAATTCTTATTTCTTTCCTATCATGAGTATCTTATACAAATGCTTCTCAAGCTGTAATGCACATAAAAATCACCTCAGGATCTTGTTGAAATGCAGATTCTGATGTCACAGGGGGGACTATGGACACTGCATTTCACCAAGGCTCCCCAGGAAGCATGCTACTGTTGGATCCTGAGATAGAATTTGGTTCTCCTGTACCCTGACTGCATGTTAGAGTCCCCTCAGAACTTTAAAATAAATCCATGGGCAGATCTCACTCTGAAGAGTCTGATTTAGTTGGGCTGGGGTTTAGCCTGGGCATTTTTTTCTCTACAAACTTCCCAGTTGATTTTAATAAATAAATTTAAGATTAATATGACATTCTAATCTAAGGAGTCTCCAAATTCACTGAGCATCAGAATTTCCTAGAGCATTCGTAGAAACACACAGTGCTGGGCTCTGTCCTTAAAGTCAGATTTAAGGGATGTGGAGTGGCGTTGACAATTTGCATTTGTGTTTCTCAGAGGATGGTGACACTACTGCACCCAGTCCAAGAACCATACTTTGGACAAATCCAAACAACTAAATCCTCTTTCCACATAAGAAAAGATGTGAGCAACATATATTTCTGTGGACTCTAGCACATTTTGCATACCTGCACTCATTCTAGACTTCAGCCTTCCTGACGCTGCCTTGTGGGTCCCTGTCACTACTGTTCTGTCCGCTAGGTCCTCCTTGTTGGTTCAAATGTGTTCAGAAAAGCAATGTTTTTCTTTCCTAGCCCTGAGGCGGTACAACAGACCATTAACAATGCTCAGTCAAGAAATATTCTCAGCACTTACAACATACCAGGTAAATTCTTGGAGACACAGAAGTTAGTTAAGAAGCTAAGTGCCCTGCCCTTAAGGAGCTGGCAGGTTAGAGGCTGGGTCCAGGAATGACCTCTTCAAGATATGCGAGCAGAATCACCTCAGAACACCAGCTCAGAGCTGTGCTCTCCTCATCGCATTTCTTCTGTCGTTTGCATTCCCCCGTTTCCACTTGGAAAGCTCGGACAGGCCAATCCTTTGTTTTGTTTGCCACTTCAGGATGCAGAGATACAAGTAGGCACGTTCCCAGCTGTCCACACACCTGGTTCCATAGCTGACAAACTGCTTTGCCTCCAAACTGTAGGAAACCATTTACTATGAGAAAAAGAAATAGTGTTTTCCCAGAGAGCAATTATTCTAATCTTTAGCCATCTGGCCAGCTACCTAGAAGCATCCATGTCAGATAATTGGTGTATTTTTTTCCCCCTTTTTCTCCCAACAAACTGCTCTCTCGAGAAAGTGCTGCCCATAGCTACTGAGCAGAACAGTGACAGAGTCTGTCTTTGTAACTGCCATCCTGCCAGTGGACATTTATTAGTAAGAAAAACTTCATCAGGCAAATCAGGAGTTATTGAGCCAAATGTATAGAACTGCTTTGCCACTCCTCAGACCTCTGGTGCCTGGAGAGAGCACTGAGGTAAACTCGCTGTGTACTCAGAATCACACAAAGCAGTTCATACAAACTATCCCACTTAATCCTGAAAGCAGCTCTGCAGAATGGGAAGGAGGACTAATATTCACTGTAAAGACTGAAAGGAAGGCAAAATGGAGAGATAATTGCCCTACTGTCAGGCTGTTGAAGAAAGGCAGAGCTGGGATTTGAACTCATATCTTACTGACTCTGGACTTTATGCTATGAATCACCAAATTATAATATCCAGAACACGATTTCTTTTCTTTTCAATGGTGCTGGTTGTTGAACCCAGGGCCAGCCACATGCTAAGTATGCAGTCAACTGATCAATACCCTCAGCCCCAGAACACAATTTCTTATTTCCACAAGAATAATAATAGCAATCAGTACATGTCAAATAAGCCCCTAACCAGAATGAAATAAATTTTTTCAAGAGAAGCACATATAAAATGTATAATAATTATAAGGTAGGTTATTAACAGCATTGTAGTCAGGAGGCTGAAACAGGATTGTCTGCAAGTTCGAGGCCAGCCTGAGCTACATAGTGAGTTCAAACTACATAGCAAGACCCAGTCTCAAAAAAAAAAAGGTCACTATTATCTTCAAAATTATCTCAGCTATATAAATAATCATATGCATGCCCAGAAAACCCTTGAAAGAAATGTACAGAATGAGTTGTACAATTATAGTTATTATTTAGCCTTCATTTTTTTCTTTACTTTCCATTCCCTTTGCAATAAGGAAGTGCTATATTTACACTCAGGGGAAAGTTAGTTTCAATTTCATCCTATGGATTTTTGCTAAGATGACCAACTATGAAAGAAACACTGATACTTTTGATTATATTAAAACTGAGGCTACTATTCATCAAAATATCCATTAAAGAAAATAGGAAAAGGGCTGGGGATTTAGCTCAGCGGCAAAGCGCCTGCCTGGCAAGCGCAAGGTCGTGAGTTCGGTTCCTGGTACCGGAGGAAAAAAAAAAAAAACCAAGAAAATAGGAAAAAAAAAAAAAAAACTACAGCCTTTGAGAAAGCATCTATGGTATATACATAAATCAACAAAAGAATGATACTAAAAATCAACATTAGGACTAAATATGCATATGCACAAGGAATTATATATATATATATGTGAGTATATACTGACTGTCTGTGTTCCCTCTAAAATTCATGCTAAGGGGCTGGGGATCTAGCTCAGCAGCAAAAGCGCCTGTCTGGCAAGCACAAGGTCATGAGTTCGGTTCCCAGTACCAGAGAAAAACCAAAAATAAATAAATAAATAAAATAAAATTCATGCTAAAACTCTACCCTCTGCTGTCCTGACATTATGCTATTAGGAGGAGCCTGTGGGAAGTCATTAGGATTAGAAGTGATCATAAGGATGGAGTCTTTGTGAATGAGTTTGCATCTTTGTAAGAGATACCAGAGAGCTGCTTGCTATGCCCTCCTCTCCACCATGGGAAGGGTACAACAAGAAACTCCCTAACTGCAACTGAAGAGGCTCCTCACCACAACCCAAACATGCTGGCACTCGTCTCAGACTTCCCACCTCCAGAATTGAGACATACATTTATTTTGTTTGTGAACCATCCACTTTAAGACATATCATAGCAGCCTGACCTATAACATGTGCATGTAAGTGGACACGCATATGTATATATGGAAGACATACACATATAGAGTTCAAAAATAAGGAATAGGTATCCTAAATCTTATAAACTGGGAAGATAAAGACAAATAAATGAATAGAAAAAGAGCAGCCACCGGCATTTCATAGAAGAGGAAACCATATGACTGATAAACATAAACATATGAAGAGGTGCTCAGCTTTATTAGTAATCAGGGAAAGTAATACCACAGGGAGAGGACATTTTATACCCTACCTCATCCCATGGGCAATGCTGAAAAGAAATGTAAGTAAAAGGAATCTCATATGTTGCTGAACCAAGAGTTAATCAGTTCCACCACTGGGCAAACAATTTCCATTTCATAAAGTTGAACATTCACGTTCCCTAAAGCACAGCAGCTTTATTGCTCAGCATTGACACTATTTCTTAGGATGCCCAGGAGACACATACGTGGATGTTTGCAGTAGTACTGCTCCTTTCAACAATAACCTGGAACAGCCCGAAGTTCACTGACAGGAAAATGGACAAATTAAATCTCCATCACTCGTGCAGTGGAATATTTACACAGCAGAGAAAGCCGTGAAGTCACTTGGATAAGTTTTTGTAATGATGGGTGAAAAAAGTAGTCCAAAAGAACTATCTATAAAATTAAAGACCTAGTTATCTCTTCAGGAAAATGGGAGGTAGTAGAAAGAAGAAGTACATAGATAGGAATTGTTAGGAGTATTGCGGTCCTTAGGTTGGGTGTATGTTAGTAAGTGCTCACAAAACTGTTTAAACATAAGCAAGGGCACACATGTACCTGCAACGGTGGTGCTTTTTGAAATGAAGATGAGGATGATCTCAAAATATGTTCATAAGCATCAGAACTAAGATTCCATCCTTCCCACTATACATCTATATGTGATAATATTACTGTACTTCTCAGATTATTTGATGAGCCACATTCTTTTTCTTTTTTATTTTAAAGAGAATAGTAAAAACAGGAACAATAGTAAAATACCAGCATCACAGACAAAAACAAAACATTAAAAATGATACAGGATTTCAAAATAAAATGATAGGAATTAACAGCAGTTGTTGTATCACGTATTGTGATCTTCAACGAAGTTTGAGGCACATTCTTAAAAGTAATTTTGGAGTTAGCCAAGCTTCATCACATCCACTGTCATTATCTCCTTAAATTGGTTCTGTTAGATGATGATGCTACTCCCATTTGACAGAAGAGGAAACTGAGGTGCAATAGGGTTCACTAAGCCAACTACCCTAATTTCACAGAGAATAAGGGATAGAGCCTAAGCTAGGATGTTGGCTTTGCCAAGACAAAGTAGAATTCTCTTTCTAAGGCATCCCACAAGTTCTGTAAGAGGGACATGAAGGAGTATGCATGCATGAAAGAGAACGGGCCACCAGGTCAGTGATGTGCCGATCACCTGGATCCTTTTTGCTTCTCATGTTACTTCCACTCTCTTCATCAAAAAGCCACGAATAACACAAGCTGTAGCTTTTCTCTATGGCACAGAGAATGTCATAGCCCTTTCCAAGCCTCTATCTTCAAATTCTTAGTGGGAGGTGCTACTGCACTTTACTTCAAAGCATGAACATTATACTTTCATCTGATGACACCCAAAAGATTAAGATGTGGCATCGGGCTGGGGATTTAGCTCAGCGGCACAGCGCTTGCCTGGCAAGCGCAAGGTCGTGAGTTCAATTCCCAGTACCGGGGGGAAAAAAAAAAAAGAAAAAAAGAAAAAAAAAAGATGTGGCATCTTGGCCAGCTGGAGGACCTCATGTCCACAACAAATCTCATTACAGAGAAACAACATGCATAGGAAAAAGCAATTTGAACACAGATCAAACTCTTCGCTTGACCCTGACAAAGATAACCAACATCCCAGCTTTGCCTGGAACTCTCCTTGCTTTGGCATTGAAAGTGTAGCTTCTTAGGAAATTGCCCAATCCCCGCCACACTGGGTGCTTGGTCCCCTAACCTTGACTGCCTCAATCATCCCATTCGGATGTTATAGACTCTCTTCTTTCATATATGAAAGAAATACAAAACAAGTCAAGTTAAAGCCCAGTGGATTCACAGGTGAGCAAGTTCATGTCTGCCTTCCAGGAGGACACTTCACAAATGCATGCATAACAATTCTCAGCTGCGTATTCTCCTTATAAATATTTTCATTCCATATTAACAATGACATAACTATGAGTCACTGAGATGTGTTACACACACACACACACACACATATATATATATATATACCCTTATTTTGAACAAAGGCTCCAGTCCGAAGTTTGTAACATTTAAATAGTCAGACTATAACTGTTACCAAATCCTAAAATTATGTAGTTCATTTCCTTTCATTTTTGAAAAGAGGTTCTGTTATGGTTGATACATTGTGCCAACTTGGGGAGTCTAGAGGTTTGGCTAAGTGACTCAGCAGGAAGCCAGGGTGCTTACTTTGTATATATCCTGAGCCTATGGAAGAGGAGGGCATGGAGATTATGTGAGAGCTACACACCCCTTAGGTGGGGGTAGCCTGCTTACAGTGTAACCGAGGGGAAGAGGCTGCTTGCCTCCATCTCTCCCTTTTGGTCTGGCTGTTTGCTGTTTGGCTGCCATTCCCCCCTTTGCTGTTGTTGCTTTGCTATCTTCTGCCTCGGAGTCAGCCGAGTATGGACTGAAACCTCCACAAACTGTAAGCTAAATAAACCTTTCCTTCCTTCATTTTGTGCGTTGGGTGTTCTGTCTCAGCAATGAGAGAAAAGTAACCGAGACAGGTTCAAAAGTACAAAAACAAAAACCCACTAATCCAATGTTACGTAAAGACTTCTCATAAATTGTCATATCAAGAGAGGAAGTCCATACCTGGCCCCAGATCATCAGCCACTTTGGTGGAGTGGTTTGATGTACCAAACCTGTTGCTTTGCATTTTATCTGAAACAACCAGGTCCACTACATTAGTGAAGGTAAGGAGCATCTGGGAAGGCCTGGCAGTAGGGGTGTACCTGGTTCACAGCACACACAGGTGAGGAAGTCATTGGAACCAACACATTTGCAACTTTTTTTCACCTTAGGGTATCAAACTATCATAAAGGTGTTTTTAAGGGAAATTTTGTGTAGGGGATATTTCAAAGAATATGAATCATAAGAAGGAATGTATACTACACACCATCAACCCCTGCTATCCAACACTCATCAGTTGATTTCTCTACAACACTAGTTCTCAGACTTTATAGAATATCAGAATGCCCTTGGAAATTTCTGTTATCTGAATGTTAGTGTACCCTTTTCTCCAGAATGATGTTCAAAGCCTCACTGTCGAGTTGATAATTATTAGATTTTTTTGAGAAATGATTAGGCCTTCACAGCTGTCATTGGTGTCTTTACAAAAGGCACCTGAGAGCTATGCTGTCTTTCCTTTGAGGATACAGAAAAAAGGAGATTTCTAAGGAGCAGGAAACAAAACCCACCTGACGGTGAGTCTATTGGCAACTTGGTCTTGGACTTCCAACCTCCAGCAGTAAGAAAATCAGTTTTTGTTGTCATTGTTTACAAGTCATTCCATCTATGGTGTTTTGTTATAGTAGCCAAATGAACCAAGAAGACTGTTTAAAGCGAGGGTGATGGGCCCACCCCATCATCTGGTTTAGTGCTGCTGGAGAAGAGCATAGGACTCTGCATTCCCAACATGTTTTCATTGCTGACTCTGTTCAGAAAGATCACATTTTGAGAACAGTACTCAAAAGGGGGTAGGAAAGTAACATCCTTCCCCAAACTCAGGTTCTCACATCAGACAAGTCTAACTTTACATTTCCAGAGGTAATTTAAAGAGCTAGAAAGATTGTCAAAGATTCTTACTAATATGGATTCTGCCCTTCTATTCACAGTTCTACCCAGAAGGTGACAAAGTGAGAGCCATGTGGAAATACAAACACTTAAGAGTATGGTCTCAAGGCACAGCCATTTACCTAAAAATATCTTAAATTTATCCTTCTTCACAGCAGAGTAGTACTTCATAGTCTTAAAAGAAAACCACATCTTCTTTATCCATTCATTAGTTGATGGTCATTTAGGTTGTTTCCAAGATTTGACTACTACAAATTGTCCCACTATAAACATGGATGTGCATATTTCGCTGTGTCATGATGTTTTTAATTCTATCAGGAAGGAAACAAGAAGAGGAACAGCTGTGTTGAATGTAACCTCTAGTCCTTGTTTTGTGAGGAATCTCCACACTGATTTCCACAGTGGTGTACCCAGCCTACACTCCCACCAACAGTGGAGAAAGTTTCCTTTTCCCTCACAGCCTCTTCAGCATTTGATATTGGTTAATTTCTTGATAATAGTCATTCATTCTGGGTGAAATGGAACCTGAGTGTTTTTTAATTTGTATTTCTCAAATGACCAGTGATGCTGAACATTTTTTTCATATATTTATTTCCTGTTTGTACCTTTTCATCTTAGAAGTGCACCAAAAGACCTTACTCTAAAGCTCTGCATCATTTCCAACTTTTTAAAATTATTTTTTATGTGTTACCGTCTTTGATTTTTTAATGAATCTTACATTCTTATATCTAATAAACTGATTAACTTCACTGAAGATAGCAGTATGTACTTTAGCAACCATTATAAGTTTCTATCATTTTGTCTTGAGGTCACGTATTGTTTTTGTTTTTGTGTTGTTTTGATTTTGTCTTCATTGTTGTTTTGTCAGTTTTTTAAAGTTTTAAAATAAAAAAAGAAATCAGACACACACGTTCAAACACCTCATGGTTTCTCAGGTGTGAGCAAGTAAAACTGTAAATGAGGACCAAACTACATAATACGTGTTGTGAAATAGGAAGAAAATGTTCAAATGGGAAGGGGAACTAGAGAGGGGGAAGGGTGGAAAGAGAAGAAAGGAAAGGAAAAAAAGAGAGAGAGAGAAACTAAAACTAAAATTTTTGTAAATAAGAAGGGGAAGAGGGGCTCAAGGGAGGGGAGAGGATGGGAAAAAAAAGAAGAATCAAAATATATCATGTACAAGTACAAATTCCTTATGATAAATAAGATGATTCTGTATACCTAAAATGTACTGATAAAATTAATTTTAAAAAACAAAACAAAGTCCAATGTAGCTATTGGATTGAGCTCATGATGCACATACAGGTGCTCACATTATAATTTTTCCATTTTTCTATGCCTCAACATTTCTTATTAAAATTTTAGAGAAATATTCAACTTCCAATTTGATATTTTTGTCATGTTTGTGTTGTTACATAAACTTCTTCCTTTTCAGTGGATTATACTTTTCCTCCAGTATTTCTGAAGAGACCACGTACATGAAATAATACAGGAATGTGCTGCATAAGGGCACTCCTCTCAATAATGAGCCACGGAGTACTGCAGTCCTGCAGGATTACAGTGGAAGGAAGCTCTACTCACCACTATACCAACGACATACGAACAAAAACCACCTTCTCATGAGGAGTATAAGTATTATGTACTACATACATACACTAATAAGATAAAATAACTTACAAAATGAAAAGACAAGAATAGAGATCAAAACTTTCTATTGCCAGCTGGGCGGGGTGGCATGTGCCCCTAACCCCAGCACTCAGAGAGGCTAAGATGTGAGGATTGCAAATTCAAGCCCAGCGCAGGCAACTTAGTGAGTTAGGGAAACCCTGTCTCAAAATTTAAAGTTGTAAAAGGGCTGGGGATGTAGTTCACTGGGCAAGCCCTGGGTTCCATCCCTGTCCCCCCAAACTCCTATTGCCTAGTGAAGTGACAGTTGTACCAGCATATGTTGTAGCATAGCATATTATTCACATATATAGCCATGCTAGTGTAAGCAAGCAAACATACTGCACTGCCAGTTAGAAGTATATAACATGTACAATTATGCACAGTATATAATACTTAATAATGAAAATAATGACTAGGTTGCTGGTTTATGTATTTATTGTACTATACTTTTTATAGTTATCTTAGGGCACATTGCTTCTACTTATAAAGCAAATTTCACTGTAAATGTACACGGTGATACCCCAGCTGCAGTCTCCTACGTCATGTTTTCTGTGTCCCTGGACTGCTTCGAGAGGCCATGTCAAGTGAGCGACCAGGTTTCTGGAACTGTGCTCCAGCGTGGTTGCATGAGAGAAAAAGAACCTAAAAAATTCAAATTTAAAATACTCACCCAGCTGTAACAAATAGGATGGCACTGGCTACAAGCAACAGAAACTTCAGCTACCACACAGGAAATTATTTTTCTTTGGAAACAAGGCAGAGTCTATAGGCCAAGAGTTGAGGTCAAGAATAGTGTAAAGAATCGGGGCGATTTTTCTTTTGCCTTTTTCCCTGCTGTGTCTTTCATCCTCCCATTGATGCAATGTCTGCTGTATCTCCCGACATGACACCCACATGCCAAGCAACAAAAATTTTAAAAGCTAGATACTCTTCTGAGGTTGTTTAGTTAGGAAGAGAGCTCTTTCTCTCAATGGTCTAACAGCTGTTTTACTCCAACCATACGCCCTTGCGCCTTCTGAAAGGTGGTTGTTTGTTACCGCTACTGCGTCTTGGCTGAGAAACCGCTCTCCCAAACTAACGTGCCAGGAGATGACATATAACTCCTCCTAGAAACTTCTATCATCCAGAAGGTAACAGCTAGGAAGGCCTTACCACAATCACCAGTGCCAATACGAGAAAACTAAAACTCCAAATAACCCATCCAGTTCCGGAAAGCCCGCCTCCGCTATTCCACCTGAGAGGGAGACAGGCTTCATGTGTCGACTCCGAGGAAAATCGCTTCTCCTCAATGAGAATTGCACAGAGCACAGGCCTGGCAGGCTGTATTCCACAAGGCTGTCTTTGGAAGCCTACTTAAATGGATGCCATCCCTGGAGCTGCTTAACTAAAACTCACTACAGAAAAACACTAGAGCGGGCCAGAACCACGCCAATCCATTTTGCACAGATCGTTAGGCAGTTTTGAAAGCCTATTTGCTCTCTGGGTAGCAGCAACTGCCCCCACATTCGCTCCCATTCTGGATCGTACTTTACCGCAAACTGTGCAGCCTCTGTCGCTGGCACACGAGGAATCTCAATGAGACATTTGGTTTCAGGCTGCAGTTCGCATGCCAAACTGTCTGGGAACATAAAGGAGCTCCGGTCTCTCTGCTCCTCCCTGCTTTACCCGACTCTCATCTTCTTTATAGCAAAATTCAAACTATGTGTAATTCTAAAGGGTGGTGCTGTTCTTGCCCAAATGGAAAATGTATTTTCATCCTCATCCAGACACCTCTACCTTATCAATCAGCCTTTGCACAGAGCATATACTGATTTAAGATTTAAATTTCTTTTACTGAAGTATGCTCTCTACTTTCATTTGCTAATCATCATAAGAGACTTTCCAATAGTCCTTCAAAACTGAAAAACAGAAACTAGTTATTTATTCAGTTCAGCCCACCCTACAAACCATTGAAGTACTCTAATATAAAGGTATCAGGAAGCCGGGCACAGCAATGCACACTTGCAATCCCAGCCACATACTTAGGTTGCCGAGGCAGGAGGATTCTAAGTTTGAGGCCAGCCTGGGCAAATAGGGAGACTAAATAAAATCATAAAAGTAAATAAATGAAAACAAAGGCATCCATGAGGCCTATGTATATCTAATGCCAAGTTGAATGTTTGCCCTTCCAGCCCCGTCTTCTGCCTCCCGTACTGCCTGTTCTGCTCTGGGAAGTCAGCAAACGCTCGGTGTGTGTTATGTTGTGAGGAGACCACAGGAGAAGGGAGAACATCTCAGAGTATTTGCTGCAAACAGCCGCTCTCTTCCATCCTCCTTCTAAAAGGAGGGGTAGAAAAGCTGAATAATTTCCCAGATGCTTTCAAATTAGTTTTCAGAGGGACTGGGGATTTAGCTCAGTGGCACAGCGCCTGCCCGGCAAGCGCAAGGTTGTGAGTTCGATTCCTGATACAGGAAAAAAGCAACAACAAAAAAACCCCAAGAAAATAAACTAGTTTTCAGGATTGAAAAGCATACATGTGTCCTAGACAGAAAAATGAAGTAGATAATAAAAATACTTTGGGCTGGGGCAGTAGCTCAGTGGTACACCACATGCACGAGGTGCTGGGTTTAATTCCCAGTACTACAAAATTTAAAAGTTCATCAGTTGTTCTAATTTAATAAATTATTTGTGGAAGGTGAGAAAGAAGAAAGGAAAAACATTAAATGGTAGGATAAATAACAATTAAGAAAGTAGTTGGTTTAAACCTAAGTTTACCGGGAAAATTGGTAAATATAAGTGAATTAGGTAGCCAAGTAAATGAAAAAAAAAACTACCAAGTGATAAAAAGCTGCTTACAAATGACACTCATTGGAGCTTTTCTGATCCTCTTCATTGGCGCCATAGCCAAAGTCCCTTCCTTCCCTATTTTCTCTTACTTTCTAACTGTGTCTTCTAAATCTGCCTGCATCTCACCAGGAAAAAAAAAGTGACACTCCGGGAATACAGGGCACAGACTGACTGCAGGTTACAAGACAGCGCAGTCAGCTGAATGATGGCCCTGAAGATGTCAATTCCCAATCCCGGAACTTGAAAATGTTACCTCATTTGGAAAAGAGGCCCCTGAATGTGTAAGTAAGGACTTTGTGTTGGAAACCTTATTCTGGGTTATCCCGGTGACCCCGTATGGCCAGCACCCATGTCCTTAAAAAGAGAGTGGCTAAGGATATCTGACGCACACAGCCAGAGTGGAGGAAGCAGTGCTGCATGACCACCACAAAGCCAGAGACTGGAGCGAGGCAGCTGTAAGTCCTTCAACGCCAGAGCAGACAGGGGCAGGGAAAGTGTTCCTCTCACCTCGAGCCTCTCTCAGGAGGAAGGCCGTAAAGACACTGAATTTTCTGACCAGTGACTGTGGACATTGAGACTTCAGAACTGTTGAGACTAAGTGTGGTTTTAAGCTACCAGGTTTGTGATAATTTGGTAGTAACTGATTAGGCGTTACAGAAAATTAATTCATACAGAAAATGATGAAACTTTTGAAACCAGTCAAATAGTAACAGATATATGAGATGTGATCAAAATATATGATAAAAATGTCTAAATTGAAAAGAATTATTGATTTGTCTTTGTTTTATTTTGTTATTATTTTTTCTCTTTAAAATAAAAATAGAATTATTTGAACAAGATCTCCCTACTTCCCATCATTTGTCTTCTTTTTGCTCTTTATGTACTAGGTTTCTCATACAAGGAAAAGCATGTGGGTGTGAAAGAGAACAAGAAATGGAAGGGGAAGGGGTGGAAGGAAATAGGTTAGGGAAAAAAGAATCAAAAAAACACAAACGGAGATTTTGGGGGGTTTTTTTGCTTTTGTTTTTGTTTTGTTTTGTTTTTTGTTTTTTTTCCGGTACCGGGAATCAAACTCATGGCCTTGCGCTTGCCAGGCAGGCGCTGTGCCACTGAGCTAAACCCCCAGCCCCCTACACAGAGATTTTGAAAATACGAATGGAATCAAGAATGAGAGGGAGCAGGAAGGGCTAAAAAGTTAAGCCGTGCTACGTACATGTGCCAACTCCCCATAGTACAGGTAATCATTATGTACTACAAACATGGACCAATAAAAGGAAAATAAAGTTATAAAAATTTTAAAAATTATTATAGTAACAGACACATTGCCATTAAATCCCCTCAGAATTCTCTCCCTTGCTATGAACACACTTAGCTCATTATTCTTAGTCCTTTCTGAAGAAGTTCTGAAAGTTTTCTTTCATGTCTTCAAGAGCAGTATTGAAAAAGAAAGTGAGTGCTGCTGCTGAGTGCCAGCCAAAGGAACGGCATAAAAACATTAGGTGTGTCCTCATCCACCTTTCTCACTGGATCTGACACTAGGACTCTGACTCTTCCCCAAAGTCAAAATGACCATCAAAGGTAAATGTTCTGAGTACTCAGGACCAGGAGGCAGTGGCACAATGCAACTAAAGACACTAGCAAAAGAGGACTCCAGAACTGCGTCAGACAGTGGCAAGAACGATGGGATAAGTGTGCTTGAAGTGAGAAGTAGTTTGAGGCAGATTAATGGCCATGTGTCCTTTACTAAAATATATATTTTTAATTTTAAGCATTCACCATATTTTTTCTCACATCTCAGAACTATACTTGTATCTTCCAGATTGCTTCTTGCCTGAGATGGATGAGTTTTGCTGTGCTCGAAGGAAGATAAAGTATGGCTATGTTTGGCTCTCTTTGTCTTTTCTCCTAGAAAATGCCACGCAGTTTTCTTTGAGCAGCTTTTCAGGTACCATTTTTCTCCTTTGAGTGCCAGGAGCAAGTCTTCATAGTGTCAGAGTGAGGCCAGAGCACAGAGAAGAAATAGGCAGATTACAGCAAAGAGCCTGAATAATCTAACTGAGTAACCTAAATAAACTGAATAAACTAGAGGCCAAGATATAGATGAGCTGGATAAGCCTCAGGAAACTAAAGTGCAAATGACAGAGGACAAGTCCCGGAGTAAACTAGGAGAATCCTGGAAAAACAACAATGCAAAGGACAAAGGACTCATAAAATCTGCTGAGGACGAGAAGACTGGCAAGCGGCCTGGCAGTCTGCATTTTTGTGCATCCTCTGCCTCTTTTTTTGCCCTTCTTCATGCCAAAAAGTTTTGTATAAGTTCTAGATTCAGGAGCTTCCCTGGTTCCTCTCTGCCCCCTCCTCTAGCAAGGGCTTTACTTTGTTCTAATAAACCACATCTTGTACCGTTCATTCCCCAATGTTCTCTTCTTGGCTTCATTCTTCATTCACCCTAAGGGCGAGAACCCAGCAAGAGAAAACTGATTACGAGACGACACTGCCCACTCTAGCAGCTGCATCCTCACATTCTACTTGCTACAGGGGAAAGATTGTAAGCTCCTGTCTCCAGTGGTGGCTCCAGAGATAACAGTAAGACGACTGGCTCTTTATTGTCCTAAGATCAGGAAGCAATCCATGTTCTGTGCACAGATGCTTACTTTTTTTACAATTTGGAGGGCTCTTAAAGCAAAGGAATGTGCATTGTCAACATCAAATTGTTAGGGCTCTTCCGAGAACTTAGAACGTGTCCCATGGAAGGGCTGCTTCTTTATAGTTCACTGGTACAAACTGAGGGAGCCATTCCTGGGCCCAGTCTAGAACCAGGCCTCTGTTCTGACAGTGAGCTTGCAAGCACCTAAATTTTTGCAATAAATATTTTCCTGTTAAAATAATGAGATATTTTGGCAAGAAAGCCTGATTGATACACCCTGGAAAAGCCACTTCCTCTCCCAGGCCACAATCTTTCCTTTTTGTTTAAATCAAAGAACATTGCCATTTTTATGTTACAGGAACCGCAACATAAACTATAGGTGCTCTTTGACTTATCATAAGGCAACGTCACAATAAACCCATTGTTAAATTGAAAATCTCTTAAACCAAAAATATTATAGTACACCTAACCTTCCTAACATCCTAGCTGAGCAATGCAGTAGAGTACTACTCTGTAGAGTACTACTGTAGAGTACTACTGGTTTTCTTTTGTTATCTCAGGGCTTGCGGTCACTACCCACCACAAGAGGAGTTTTCCATGTATGTATTGTTCATTCAGGAAAAGATGCAAAATCAAAAATTCAAAGTACAATTTCCAGTGAATGTTTGTTGCTTTTGTACCACTGTAAAGTTTAAAAATTATTCATCAAATTATCCTAAACTAGAGGCTATCCATATTTCATTATACTTTGCTTAGTTGGAACAAAGGTGCTATTTTCCATTTCTGTTTGTCATTTTACCTCATTATATGCCATTATTCCAAAGTATGGCAATGCCTTCTCTTGGGAATTGTGTTCTGAAGAAGCTGCATATGCTGTGTGTTTAAAGGGGGAAAAAGGACTTTCTCCTAAGGGAATCCTATCATTTTCTACTCCATTAGTATGTTCACAATTCCTGCTCCAGGGAGCTTCCTGAGATAACACTGTCAGCTCTCTCAATCTGTGGGCCACATGAACGTATCATGGATAATGATACAAATGAAAAGTCCAATCACTAAGTTGCCACACTACAAACAGAATACCAGACAGTGGGGCATCTTAGCCACTGTGGACTTAAACTCATGCTCCACCAGGAGGAAGAAGAGGGGAGTCAAGACACATTAGACATGGTTTAGACATGCAGCGTCCCCTGAAAGCCTCAGGTCTCGGGAGGTGATTGGATTATGAGGTTGCCATGCTCATTAGTGGGTTTGTCCACTTATGAGTTTGTGGCTGACTTGCTGTGAGGAGGTAGGGCCTGGTGTTGCATCACTGTGGGTATGACCTGGAATGCTGTAGCTCTTCCCTGTCTCCTCCTTTCTCTCTCTGCTTCCTGACCTTCCCGACTAAAGCAGCTTTTCATTCACCACATCCTTCTGCCGTGCCATTTCTGCCTTGGAGCCAGCTGACCATAGATTGAACTGTGAGCCAAAATAAATTGTGGTTTTTGGATATTGTATCTCAGCAATGAGAAAGTGACTGAAAGAAATATTTAAAGTCACATGAACCTAGTTCCGTCCAGATATCACTAAGTTCATTGCCCACAAACTATCTACCATAAGAGACACTCATATGAACCCTTTCCCTGCAATATATGGCTATGTTACTTTCACAAGGATGGTGCACCATCTTTCCATACCCTACAGTATCTCTAGCACCATAATGGTCATATGAGAAAGTTCAGCAAATACTGATGAACAAATGATACTAATCAATAGATGTCCACCATTCCCTCAAGATGCTTTATGTTTCATACCAAATACTTACCAACCACTTGGAATATCACAAATTAGAAAACAATATTTCAGGATTAAATAGCATTTGGGGACCACCCAAGATCTACCCTACAGTGGAGGCTTGAAATATACCTTGCAGAACCTAGGTAAATAGTCACTTAAAAAATTGACAAATGTGCCCTCTTCCACCTTGAGTGAATTAGGACTTTCTGAGCATTCATTCCCATAGATTCACGATGCAAATGTAGTGAAGGAAAATGATGCATTTGCTTCATGGGCAGCACCAGAAGTTCTAGGAGGGAGATAACAGTCTGTTTAGACAAATACTGATGAACTCAGTATTTACTTAAGGACTGTGAGACCTCATGAACAAGTGCTGTTGGAAATAAAAGGGAGAGAGGAAAGAAAGGAAAAGAAAAATATGAGAAAAGAAGGAAAAAATGGAAAGAAAGCTTTTTTAATTAAGGAGGGGAAAGGAGGTTAAGGGGAGGGTAGGAGAAGGGGGCAAAAGAATCAATATCAGTGTACAGGTAAAATATCAATATCACATACAGGTAAAAATTTCCTATGATGAATGTGATCATTATGTATATCTAACATGAACCAATTAAATTGATTAATTAAAAAAGGTGAAACCAGATATCTCATAAGGAAGAGAGAAAGGACAGAGAAAAGGGAAGAACAAAAGAATACTGAGGAACCAAGTTGGGTACTACACCCTAAACTGTGGATATGACTATGGAATAATTAGAAATAGAAAACACAGCAAGGAACTTGAAGTATTTTTAATGTTGAGGATTAAATCTCTCTTTTAAAGTCATTAGCAATTTAAGAACACAAATACTTTGTAAGTGAACTATCTTACTACCTTTCATGTCATCTGCTATTGGTCTTAGTTCTTCCCTTGGGAGCACACCAATCTGGCTGCACCCTCCAACCCATGGCCTCCGTCAGATGGGCTTCTCAGCTCCATCCCACACAACTTTCTCTCAACATAGACTACTCAGATTTGTTGCTACCACAGTGTGTGTGCCACTAAACAAACTCCATTGATTAATTCTATGACAACATTCCATCAGCACGGTCATCACACAAGAATATTAGGAAACCAGCAACAGTTGCCATCCACTCTTATTCTTGGACTTGACTATCAGAATTTTTTCTGAACCAATACTCAAGAAATTATACTCACCACTCTTAAAGTTAACCTTAAATTGGCCCATAATCCACCCAGTTGAAATCATTTAAGAACCTAACTCTAGTACTTAAGATTTTTAGAATGACCTCAAAATTCCAGACATTTGCTATTCATGTTGTCTCTGGCACCCAAGATCCTGTGGCACAAACCTAAAGAATGTCTCTTTGAGTTAAACATTCAGTCTTAGGTAGAAGGCTGTACCCTACCTCAGTACTTGCCTCAGATCTCCTGTTTCTTTTATCTGGCTCTAAGGTTAGCAGACCCAGTGTTATGGCTTGTATTTAGATGTCCCCTCAAAGCCGCATATGATCATAGGTGGGGAATTTCCGGAGCAGATCTAGGGTGTGTGATGCTGGGATCACAGATGTGATGCTGGGATTGACTCACAGTGAAACGCTAGGATTAAGGGTGTGAGTGCCTGGATAATACGTAAGAGACAGAAAGAGGGTGGCTATTGTTGTTTGTCACTTGCTGCTTGCTGCTTTGCTTCTGCCCTACTTTGCTGCTTTCTGCCTGCCATTAACTGTGATGCCACCCTGCCTTGGGGCCAGACAACTATGAACTGAAACCTCTGCAAACTGTGGTCCAAATAAACCTTTCCTCCTGTAATTTGGGTGTCAGGTATTTTGTCTCAGCAATGAGAAAAGTAGCAAAACATCCAGGAAAAAGTCTCACATAACATACTTCAAGATTTGGACCTGACAGCTGTGTCAGGAGTGGACAAAGTACCAGAACCTCCCTTGTGGTGAACACAGAGCCTTCCTTGTAGAAAATACAACAGTCACTAAATTGATACTCCATAGATGCCTCCATTGCCAGCCTCCTGGTTTTAGTAGGGAGGATATATGAATGAAACTTAGTACCACCTCTAACCAGGATAATGTCCTCTCTTTCATGGGAATGCAGTATAAACTTGCTTCCCAACACCTCCTTTCCTGCTGCTGACTCAGGAGACTTGTGGGATTGGCCCACTGCCCTTCACAGCTTCCAGAGGTTTCATTCAGGGTTCTGTCGCAGAAAGGCTGGGTCTATGACAGTCTGAGGAACAGAATCTAAAGAATCAAAAGAAAATGAAAGAAGTGAAAATTGCAAAATTACCTCTTGGTAGCAGGATGATGTTTCCTTAACCACAGCATCAATCCCAAACTAGTTTACATGTGCCCTTTGCATTTACCTATCTCTCCTCTTTGGAATGTCAATATTTTCATTTTGTCCAATGGCTTAAGAAATATACTAGTATCTTTGCTTTCTTTCTTTCAACTTGATAAAGAAAACTGCTTAGAAAGACAAGGTAAATGGGCTTGTGGTTTAGCAGCTAAAGATTTTAAGCCAATCATACAGGAGCAAGAGTATATACATTATGCCTTCCTTCTGTGAGCACAAAAAAGGAAAATGTGGATATAGGCACAGGACAACACTGAACACATGGCAATAGCATCAGAGACTAGAGTGATACACACACAAACCAAAGAATACAAGAGCATGAATGAAATGGAAATCTACCTTTCACCACAATCCCTTCCAAAAAGTAAGAATTTAATAATCTTATCTTCTGCTATGTGGATCTTCCTGGTCAACTTTACTTTCTCTCTGTGAATGAAATAACTAGTGAATAGGTTAAAAACCATGTCCACAGATATAGTAGAGTTAGAGCTTCAAAATCAACCTGACACACTCCAAAGAGACTATCAGAATCTATAATACACATTAAAAGACAGATAAGGTTTGCTGAAGAATTTGAGGACTTTCTGGGAAGCTGGATATGAGAAATAAAATCTTAAACATGAGAAAAAAGAGAAACAGACTTATGAAGTTTGATCAGAAGATATGGTGAATATTTATTTTTTTTTAATTATTACAGAAAAAAAATTGCCATTAACTCCCCTCAAAATACTCCTTACTTCAAGCATCATTATCCCATCATTCTTGCCACTTTCTGAAGCACTTCTGGAAGTCCTTCATATCTTTAGATGTACACTCATAGCTTCCTCCATGTTCTGAATGGTCATTTGGACTTCGGGCAAGAGCCAGGAGTGGCTCAGTGCCATATCCAGTAAATAAGGTGGATGCAAACACATCGTAATATTTTTGTGAGCTTCTTTCCATTGGATGGCTCTCAGCAGCAGCACCCACCGGATCTTTTTATCACATCTCCTGAGGACAATGATGAAAGAGGACTTCCAGAACCACTTAGGAAATGGCAAGAATAATAGAATGTGTATGTTTGAAGTGAGGAGGAGTATTCTGAGTGGAATATTGGCTAGGTCTTCTAATGCAAGGACTTTTTAAATTTAAAGACACACCATATAGTTTGAGTAGTCCTGTATGTCAGTACACAGGGTGACAGTAGGTGGAAGCCTGTATGAGGCATCTGGAGAATGGGAAAGGCTAAAAGTTACTTTTAGTCTGACAGCTTCAGCTGTCGTCCTTTGTGCTGTCTGCTCTTCCTACCAAAATCCATGTCAACACTTCCAACTGCCTTCAAGAGAGAGTGTTTAATCTTAAGTGAGCATGATTCATGAAAGCACCCAATTGCACTCAAGCCTGCTAGCTCCCTGGGAAAGGGGGTGGGCTGCCTTCATTCCAGCCTGCAGCAGTGCCCTGGGCAGTGTGAGCGGAGACTCACAGGCTCAGGAAAGCCAGCTGTCTTCTGATGTGTGCTCGCCTTTGATTCACACACAGAAGCGTCCTGGCTCCTAAGCCACGAGCACTGGGAACGTGGAAGCATTGATACAAGTTGGACGTGATGATCAAGTTTTAGAAACATTATCACACCAACTCTGAACGTATTATATTCATTCTGAAGCAGAGATAGACAAAGAGGAAGAGAAAACTAAAGCCAAGAAGATATTACATTTATGATATAAATAAGACCCACTCTGGACATATTTTCCATACAATGAAAGTGAGACTCACATGAATCTGATTTTGGTTCTGTCACTAACAAGTTGCATGTCTCTAACACAGGCCCTACACAACTTAATAGTGACCAGCTAAATGTAAGAATCAGTCTCCTACTTATCCCTATCCCCCTCTTCCCACAATGGAGAAGTGCACTTTAAAATGAGCACATACAAAGCTGGGCATAGTGTTGCACACTGGTGATCCCAGTGCTTGGGAGACTGGGGCAGGAGGACTGTCGTGTGTTCAAGACCAGCCTGGCCTACATAGTGAGTTCAAAGCCTGAACTACATAGTGAGACCCGGCCTCAAAAAAAGAAGAGAAAATCATTCAGAAATTGCATCAGTAAGGGTCATGTCTGTGCTCTCTTAATCCCAGTCCAGTCCATGGGATTTTGTACTTGCCTCTACTCCCCTAGAAACGGCATCCTTTCAGGTATACTCAAGGAAAAGTGATGCATGAAGATTTTTAAAAGTAGAACTGTTTAATCTCTCCCTTTTAAGCTGTAAATGTTAGCTAATGCAATTTCCAGAGCAATTTTTCTATGTTACATCCTATGTACCACGATATGGAGAGTCCAACGGGCTACAAGAGACTAATTAATACCGCACAAGGCAGCACACTCCCAAGTCAGGTAAAGTAGGATGACTCACAGACCATAAAAGGCCATTAAAATATAATAAGCTAATAGATGATGACTAAATTTGCATATAAGTTCAAGGACAGTGTAACTCAATTTAAAAATCATAGCTTTTTTAAAAACTTATTTTGTTCCACATATTAAAATGAGAGAGAAAAAGAAAACATCCCTCTGTAAGTTGGCTATTACAGAGGAGGTTTAGAATTTAAATGACAATAAATCTTTTATGACAGACCCAAGGGATAGCTCTCCTGTCAGTCTCCAGCAGGAACTCGCTGACTTATATCTTAAGGCAAAATTTGTTCCCTTGTCTGCTTTTGTTCTTTTCCTTTATTCCCCTCTCTCGGACACTTCTTTTTTGTACACAAAATGCTCTGGGTCATATGCAGGGCTCTTCTAAGGAGACTCAGCAGGCCTCTGCTTGGATCGTGTGTGTGCCTTCCTCCTACTGACCCTAACATCTGTGATTATGCATTGTGCAGAACCCAATCTAAGGCACTGAAATTTGGCAACCATGATGAGTCAGACATACCTGCAAATCCCGACTGGGATGGAGAGGATAGAACCTGGGCCAGTGAATCCAGGAGTCATGAGGCTCAGCTTGGGTCAGAGACAGGAGCAATCTCTGGCTTCGTGCCGTCCTGATACAGTGACAGCAGTGACAGGAAGTACCTCATTGGGACCTTTTTTCTGGCAAAGAGAATAATGTGAAAGTAATACAAGTTGAAAGGAATGTGGACAGAGGAAAGGATCACGGACCAAGAGATCTAATGCCTAAATTCAGAGCACCCTCTTTCCCACTTGCACCTCATGAACTCAGATGTGTCCTCACTTCTACAGGTCCATGCTCATCTCGAAAGGTTGAAAGGATTAGATAAAATATTACCAGGGAAAAGCCATGCACAGCTCACTCAACAGTGGCTTTTAAACCCTGATCCTCTGCCCCTTGTCATTTAAGGAATTAAGGATTGTATAAAGCCCTCCTGAATAAAGTTTCAGATGAAAATTCAATACTCAGATCAATTTTTCTGCGAGTACCAATAAAGTTATTTTCATACAGAAGTTGGGGTCATGGAAATAGAAAAGAGAAAAACTGGGGGGATGAAGAGATAAGAGGTCACTGAAGAGTTGCATTCAGTACGGGTTATAGGTACACATTCAGTGAGATGAACTGTGCTTCCACTGTGCCTGCCAGGTTCGTACAGAGCAACAGGAAAACAAAGACAAATAAGTAGTCATCTCTGTCCTCAAAATATCTGCTTTGGTGGTACAGACAAATGCACCATGGTGGTAATACAATGTGACAAAGCTGAAAGTGTGACCAACAGTTTGGAGAAACACAGGTAGGGAACAAACTTCCTGGGAGTGGGGACAGTGATGATGACAAACCTGATCTTCCCGCAGGGGTCTCTCTTCTTGTGGATGGTTCCACCACTGGTACACTAGAACCTGGTATCATTTTGGGTATTCTGCTGGAACACATACACAATTCTAGCCTAACTTCGCTGCCTAAAGTTCCATGATGAACTAACTTCAAACCTTCCATTATGCCCCAAAGAGAACAGCAAGTATCATACAGCAAAGAGACTGATGAGGAAATGGGAAATCCTGCAAAATTTTCTGGAACAACCCTTTCACTAACACAGATAGTAGGGAAAATGAGTACCAGAAAGTGACAGTGGAGAACACATATGTTCACATAGAAGGTCCATTTGTTACCTCCACAGCCAACCTTCAAGTTTGCTCCTTTGTGTCTGCTCATGTATCAGACAGTGGAAGACTTTGTAATGATTCTACAACGTTTTGAGGATTCGGTATGAGTTCAGTAAGTTTTGATTTTTGCTTCATTGATGCATACACCTCTTGATGCAATGCTTGATTAAGTGACATGTGACTGGAGTTGCCATTTCTGAGGAGCCAGTCAGCAGGGATATGTCCCATGCTTTTGAATAGAGATTCTTTTTAAAGTCACAAAATAAAAAGCAAACGATTCAGTAAACTATAAACTTATCTTTATAGCAAAAGTAGGATACTATCTACCTCACTAATTGGATAATCTGGCTACTTCTAATAATCTATCCTCTGAATAAGATGCAGTTGTTAACTTGTTAAGAATGACTAGAGGTTTACTAGCAGTTTTGTAATTGGTATCGAAATAGCTAATAGAGGTATACCACTAACCATAGTTTAGTAGACTGCCAAATTTTAGTATCATGTTTCATACCTCTGGATCAGTTAATATACTCTACTCAGTTCTTTAATGGACATTGAGGATGGTAGGTCTGTTTGGAGGAATATGGTGGGAATGATTCATGAGGTTACCCATGTAAGATTCATAAGCTGCTTACCCAAATAAGAGCTAACAGACTACTGGATACACTTTGCAGAAAACAGATTAAAGGGTAATTAAAGGTGATGTAGCCAAAAGGTAGAGCTGCACTGTATTCTTGTTTTTTAGGATTTTAAGTATAGTCTTGCAACAAAATGGCATTTCAGTAACAACAGACTACATATAGGACAAGAGCCTAACAAGATTTTAACTGAACTGAAAAATTTGTATTGCTTAGTAATACTGTGGCCATCTTAATGTCACTAGCACAGCACATTGCTCACAGGTTTGTCATGTTGCTAGTATAAACAAACCTACTGCAATGCTGCTTCTATGAAAATATAGCACATACAATTATATATAGTGCATAATATGTGATGATGATAAACAGCTGTGCTACTGGTTTGTGTATTTATTGTACCATATTTTTTACTATTATGCTAGAATGTGCTTCTACTTGTTAAAAATTTACTGTAAAAATTTACTGTAGAATATGCCCTATTATGGCTATAGAGGTTTCATACATCTTGTGTTTATCACATTTCTTGATTGCATCTTAAGGACATGTGGAATGATTGAGCTGCATTTACTTTGGGTCAAGTATATTCTATGATGTGCAAGAATGCCATATTTCTCAGGACAGATCCCTTTCTTAAAGTATTGCACATGTATAGTAGAATCAGGATGAGTCAACCAAATCCTTAGGAGAGCAGAAGAATAAATGGCTGATTGGGATAGAGGGATGGAAAGGATTGCTCTAAGAGAGAGCCAACTTTCAAGCATTAGCTGTACTCAAGCTCGTCAGAAGGAGATTTAGTTAATTCAAATGGACACTTAGAAAATATTTACAAATTGCTTATCATGTACTAGTACATCAGAGAAGCATAAAAGTATGAGATTGAATATTGGTTTGAAAAGGGGCCACAAAAAAACCCTGCGTTTTATATAATTCCGTATTAGTAGGTTCAAATTCCAAAATACAAGTTCAGGTTCTTTAACTTTGTCCAACATAAGGCTTGTAGTCTCTTTATGTTTGCTGTGCTTCCCTTCTACCACTGTATATATCTAGGCAACAAAAAGGAGAGATTAAAGGAGCTTAAAGTATGAGGAAAGCTCTGACCACTTTTGGAAACGCTCCTATGTTGGAAGCTTGTTCTCCAAAGCAGTAATTTTGAGAGGTGGGACCACTGGGAAGGGCCTGAGTCATTAGAGCTCCACCCTCATGTATGGACTAGTCTGTTCACGGATAAAGCCTTTCACAGAAGTCATGAACAAAATGATGTTTCAGTAACAACTGACTGCACATATGACAGGCCTCATAAGATTTTAAGAGAACTGAAAAGTTCCTATTGTGTAGTGATATTGTAGCTATCTTAATATTACAGCACAGTACATTGCTCACGTTGTGAGGCTGATGATATGAACAAACCTACTTCGTCATAGACATGGCTTGTTATATAAGAAAACGCTCTCTGCTTTACTCGCTGTCTCGCCATGCCATTCCTTCGGCCATGCTCTGATATCTCCAGAAGGACCTCACCGGATTCCAATGCCATGCTCTTAGACTCCCAGCCTGCAGAATCATGAGCCAGATGAACCCCTGCTCTTCATAAGTTACCCAGTCTAGGGCATTCTGTTGCAATAGAAAATGTAGCGAGGCAGCTGGAAAGGCCTCACACTGCCCCTCCCCAACTCCAGGGGATAAGAAAGATATTGGAGATTTTATAGCCCAAGAGCCAGATCCTGAAAAAGAAGCCATTTGTAAAGCTTCACTGGAATGCCTCCATGTTTTCTCTCCTCCTCTCAAGTGGGATTATTTTGAGTACACTGGCACCATCATTTCAAGTTCTTGGATTTCCTCTCAACATTGATACCCTAGTTATTTCATCTTTGCATAGGATCTCTCCACTCAGTTCCTTTAGATTCTGGGCTCTTTTCCAAAACACATGGGTGCTTAGATATAATTTTTCACTTGGCATGTCTTGGTTTGGTTTTCCTCAGAGGCAGAAAAAATAATAAGAAGGCTAGGAGTTTATTTTGGAGGCAATGTGACAAAATACCAGTTGTGGATGGAGAAGCAAGATGAAGAAGAGGCAGTCACAGAAGGCAGGTCCTCAAGACAGTCAACACTGGGCGCAAGAAGAGCATAACTTCAAGCAACTGTGGGAACCAGGAGAGCTGTGCCTCCAAATCAACCCACCGTAGGGCCAAAGAGAACCCCATTATTCACAAGCTGTGGCTGGCCTCAGGAGACATTCATTTTGGGGTACTATCACTGGTTATGCAGAGCAGAAGAGGCTCAGCCTTTAGAACGAACCTTCATGTGGAGAAGCGGAGGCACCTTGAGTTAGCTAGAATGTACTACAGCAGCATAGCACAGAAAATATAAGCACAACACAAATATTTTTGCTACATTTAAAATCGACATTCTTCCCCACCATCACCTTCAGTAGTTGCAGAGTCAAATATGTACTGAAACTGTATAGATCTCACTACTATAAATGTCCTCCTGCTTCATAACACATACATTCAAAAACACACATTGAGGAACTATTGTGTCAGCATCATAGAATCTGGAGGCAATATAAGAGTCATGGCTGGTAAAAAGTAAAATAGAAAAGAAAGAAAATGAAAGACAGGGCTTCGAAGATTGATATTCTTTCTCCAAATCCATTCCTATTACGCCTACCCTTCCCAGCACCAGTTCAGCTATAAAGTCTTAAAATTGTCATTTTATTCATCTATACACAGGCCATTTGGACTCTGATTTTTGTGCAAGATGTTTACAGGATCAAGGATTTTCAGAGATTCTTTTCTTCGGATTTGCAGAAATAAATGGTGGAGTGTTACAACAAAAATGCACGTAGACACCAAGAGCACTGCCAATGAACAGCCCCAGGTACTCCCTGAGTTGCTTAGCAACAGGCTTTCTGAGACAGCAGCTCCACCACCGCATCTAAAGGAGCTGCAGTCTTACTCAGTTTCCCTCGGAACTGAAGCTCCTCCAGGTCACTTTGCTATAACAGCCCCCCATTACAGGATATTAAGCCAGGTTTCTCTGTGCTTTGCAATTTCTGTTCACTAGAACTAGCTCAAACGTATAGTACCTAAGCACAGGCTCCCTAGAATCCAAGTAATTTGGTTAAAACTCTGGCTATGTAAGAAAAGGGATAGAGGGGGCTGGAGATTTAGCTCAGTGGCACAGGGCCTGCCTGGCAGGTGCAAGGTTGTGAGTTCAATTCCCGGTACTGGAACCCCCCCCACACACACACACACACAAAGGGAAAGAAGCAGGGAGCAGGTTCTCTTGCTTTGGCACAGTCACATGACATACGCAGGTGTACCTGGGCCCAACCACTGCCCTTGAAGGATGCTGCAGAGCCAGAAGTCCATGCTCACTATCAGCCAACTACCCACAAAGCCAACTGGTGCCAAGGGAGCCTTGCTGGTGTTCACTCTGAGTCATTTCGCTTGACAGTGGAAAACACAATGTCTATATAAAACCTTAGCTGAGTTCACAATGAATTACATTAGGAGAAAAGATATAACACTCCAATATCAATTAGCAGTGAAGGCAAAAGCATCTTGGTGAAGCTGTATCTCAATCTACTGTTTCAATGTCACCACGTAGGTGGAAGTGACAAGGAAGCATAAATCATAATGAAGATTCTTGAATTGGACACCTGTAAGCACTATGAATTCATTATGTCTTCCCTTTCCTTTGCTGAAACAAAGTATTGAGTGATTTTGAGGGACAACTGTGACTGGGCCCGATTTGTCCTTGGCCCTCCACCAAGAGAAAACATCACTCACAGCAGAAATGGCCTTGTATGCATTTGCCACAAACAAGGATGGACCAATGACCACATTGATCGTGGTGTTGTTTTCACATTATAATGTCCCATAACTTAAAGGAGAACTTTGTGCTCTTTTCTACTGAAATATTTTTCTCCATAGGAGGCCAGCTGTCCCAAACAACCACCAGTAACCAGCAGGGTAAGTATGAAGCTAGAAAGAACAATGCATTGAACGCCTATCTACAAAGGACATGGTCTCTGCTGGGCACTGTGGACAGGACAATAACAAAAGCATTTTTCTTGTTCTGAATAGCTCAGGGTGTAACAGAGAGCGCAGGGCAGGGGAAACTGCCATCCATCCATAGGCAACATGTAAAAGCGGCAGAACATTACAGAGGGTCCTTCCTTAGCAGTACCAGGTTTTTATTACAGTACATATTGTCTAAGTCCCACAAGTCTGCAGGCAGAGGATAAGAGTCTCATTCCACAGATCAAAAACTGGGGACATAGAAAAAATGAATTTTCAGCCAGTGTACTTAGCACTATCACAAATGTCGTGGAGGTATTTATGCTTGGACAGATAATATTTTCCCTAGGGAAGTCAGTCTGAAAAACTTAACAAAAGAGAAGTAGAAGTCAACGTGCCATGACAAGATGACATTAATTAAGAGAAAAATCAGAAGGATGTTCCTTCATGAAAGTGGAAACAGCACACACATAGACATGGGCTCATGAGAAAACAGTGTGTCCCCGAAAAAAATTCAGCGACATTAAAGTTAGACTGTGGAAAGGCATACATACACAGCAGAGGAAATGAGAGGTTTTGTGTACAGTGGGAACGCTAAGTACTCACAATGAGGAGTGTAACACTTTAAAGTAAGGCATCGGGGTACCCTGTTGCTTATACAGGACTTATATGGCAGAATCAGCCAACATGGGGAGAAATTATCAACCGCCTATGAGTAAATGCCCTCTTGAATTTGAAAGTAGCATCTACATGATACTATCACTGAGCCTCTATGACATGCTGGGCTCTGGTGGTTATGTAGAAATCTATTTCTCTAGATGCTCTGATCTTATAAACCCCTAAAGAGATTTTTCTACAACTAGATAGCAGAGGTTTAGATTTCTTAAATCTCTCACTCCTAGGAATAGGAGTTATGCTTGGAGATAAGAGATGCTAAGATGCCCAGAGGATTGTGTTGCCATCTTATCTCTGTAGGTGGGTCACATCCAGTTCACATAGTTCCCTGCATATGATGATATATGAGTAAGTAACTATTAATTGGTTAAACTGCACTAATTCAGATTGTTAACCTAATTAATGTATAAATTACTAAGAACATCAAATTGTAAAGACAATGTTACATTCTCAAAATCAGATTTTTCCCAAAGTAAATACTGTGAGATTCCAGTTCTACAGAGTATCTGCAAAGTGATGATGAAAAGAATGACTAGGATGAGCATTAGGATTATTTGAATCACCTATTGCTTTATGATAAACTGCCCCAAACATATTAGCATGCAGTAGCAACTACAAAGCGAGTAGCTCTTATCTGAAATGCTAAGGACCAGAAGCAATTGAGAATATTAAATGTTTTCCACATTTTGAAATATTTGCATGCACATAATGAAACATCCTGGGATGAGACTCAAGACCCATGCATTTGTTTCACATACTCCTTATTCACATAAGATGAATTAAATTTCATATAATAATTGCAATAACTGCAAACACAAAAAAAATAACCTTCTGGTATAGAAATTTCTACCTGTGGCATCACGTCAGTGCTTTAGAAGTGTTCAGTTTTGAGGCTGGGCATGATGGTGCATGCCTGTAATCCCAGCACTCAGGAAGTTGAGGCAGGAGGATTGTTGCAAGTTTGAGGCCAACCTGGGCTACAAAGTGAGCTGAAAGCCAGCCTGAATCGCATAGAAAGACCCTGTCTCAAACAGACAAAATACAACCCCCAAAAAGTGTGAGGTTTTTGGGGGCTGGGGATTTAGCTCAGCTGCAAAAGTACCTGCCTGGCAAGGGCAAGGTCGTGAGTTTGGTTCCCGGTACCGGAGAAAAACCAAAGGGAAAAAAAAAAGTGTTAGGTTTTGGAGCATTTTACATTCTACATTTTCTGACAAAGAACGTTCATTTTCTAGCTTGTGTTTGTGACTATCTGCGGAGATAGGACTTACTGGGTGACCTCTGTTGGCACCCAGGCTGGTCTGTAAGGTATAGGCTGCTCTTACTTACATAGCTGATTCTTGGGTGAGGGTGGCTGGAAGACTGAGCTGAGCTACTCTTCCTCTCCAAGTACATGCACAGTGATCCATGGGATCGTTCCAGTGGGATAGTTGGAAGGTAGAAACTATGGTTGCTTAATGGCAAATTTACTATTTACCACAGCATCACTCTAACCATGCACTGCCAGCCAAAGAACTTACATGCTAGACTAGACACAAGGAACAGAAGGAGGGAAACTATCACTGGGTAGAGTCTGAGGATTGGGATCAACCCATCCCATCCATGGGGTAGGTTATGGTGTAGGTTATGGTGTAGGTTCATTGACTTTCATCACACGGAAAGGATTTTCAAGATGTGTCAGTCAGAGGCATAAGGAGGTTTATTAGGCAGAAAGAAGTACATATTCAAAGCAGAATGTGAAGCATCAAGAGAGAGGAGCATTGTGATTGGAATCTGGGTATGTTCACATTGTCCTGGGGGCTTTCAAGCTGGGCAATCCAGGTTGTATATTCCTAAAGTCAGTTTATTCATTTAGTGGCTATGCTAGAATGCAGACCTTTTATACCTTTGAGGTGGAGATAAGCCTCAATGAATAGTGCTGCTTAAAGGTCTGGTGGAGGAAGAGTAATTTACAGATGAAAAGCAGGTACTCAGGCCCCAGTTTACAAGCTTATTGTATCTTTAAAATCCTTTGCAATCTTTTAAGTGAGTTTCTTGGAAGGTAAAGGCATTGTGACTTAGGCATCCTGTCGCAACAGCACATGTTGGGAGAGATGCGTCCATGGGTGAGCGGGAAAGGAAGAGATGGTACCGCAGAGTCAAGCTTCCATGATGGTTGGCAACTGCAATGACGGTATCATTGCTTCAGGGCAGGGCTCAGTTTGCCAAGCTTTATCAGGAAAAATGCCACAGGAAACATTTTGGCCTTCGGTGACTACATATAGTCTGTTGAATATTTTTTATGCTTTAAAAGAAGCTTATTATTAGATAATAATGTAAAATTATTTTGTTTAGCACCAAAACAAAAACAGATTCCAGGCAGGACCTGGGCCAGGAGCTGTGGTTTCCCGTTCAGGGGAGGGGGTTCATGTTTAAATAAACTTCTAAGGCTGTGCACTCAATTTATTTTGAGAGCTTCATAGCACACACTAACACAATGACTCTGAAAAATCCTAAGTCTGTTTAATACTACATCTTAGAAAATTATATTAACTTTTTCCATTTAAAACCAAATTTAACCTTTTAGAAAACATGCTTCTATAGTACGTAAAGTTAGTCTGTGACCAAAAGACTTAGAACCTAAAGATTTTGTTTAATTAACAGATTTTTGTACTGATTTCTATAACATATTACTCAGATATGGGCAACAAATTCTCTCAAGTATCTAAAAGTATTCTGCGAACTCCTACCATCTTGCCTAGTGAAACTCTGTATTATCTCTACTGTTTTATGGAAGAATTATTTTCTTATTCCCTATAACGGTTTGAGCAATCTTTCATTCTTACATCTGGTAAGCTGAGCAATGTAGTTGAAGATAGAAATATGTAATGTAATAACCACTGTTGATTCACATCATTTTATCTTGAGACTGTATCACTTTGAATGTTCTTGCTTTGATTTGTTTGAATTTTTGATACTGGTATGCTGCTACTGTTCTATTTCTTTGTTTGTTTGTTTCATATTTACTACTCTATTTAAAATTAAAAAAAAAAACAACTATTCTGCCCTTCCCAGTAAGTAAAATCTCCCCTCTAGAGTGATACTTTAATGATATATGCATTGTAAGGATGCCTGCTGTCCCTAATAAAAAAATTTTATTCCAGCAAATGCCCCAAATCCCAAGGATTAAAAGAGAAATTCAAACAAAAAAAGCCAGTGGAACGATATTAGAACATCATTGAGAAAAGCAGGTAAGACTTGGATTTGGAGCCTCAAGATTAGGTCACACAAGAGCTAGGAAAGTTAAAATACATGACTGAGTTTTTCGTCTTAATTTCTGTACACATTGGAGAGGTGGAGCTACTTACCTTTCAACATTGTGAGGACTGAAGGGAATAAGACCTTATACTTGCAGAAATATTTCACAAATGCAAAGTCCTGTGGAAATGTAAATCGCCAGCATTCTACAGAAATGGCATCAGCAGTAAAAGTGGTCTCACAGGTTAAGTAACTTCTGTCTTATTACAGTTTTTTTCCATTATAAGCAGTCAGTAGAAGAACTGGGTGGTGTTCTGGGTTAGACTAGATTGCCTAGGTTTGAATCCTAACATAGTGTCTGTGTAACCTTGAGCAAGGTTATTTGCTCACTCATTTGAGCCTCAGTTGTCTCATATATGACAATCTTGCCTGGTTTTAACAAGGACTAAATAAGTAGGAATGTGAAGTGTTTTAGCAGCCAACCTCTTAGACAATCAAGTATAATTATTAGCACTACTGAAATTAATAATTATTCATTACTGTCTTGTAGGAATATAACTTTAGATTCAAAGATTGATTTTCCAGTTTTGTCCAAAATTATTCTCCAAGAATAGGATTGATAGTGGTTATCAATAAAAAATGATATCATCAGTTACTACTTACATAGTATTTACTGTATTCCTGTCTCCAGTGCAGGATATTTGCATATATTAGATCACTTATTCTTACACTATCCCTGAAACATAGCTATCACCATTATCCTGCTGGAGCACAGAAACACTAAGTGATTTGCCTGCAGTAATACAGTGGTCAGCAGAGGAGTTCCTATATGAACTCTGAAAGTCAGATTCCAACGTACAGAGTCTCACCCACTTCACTGTATAACTTCTGAAAGAAGAAAGATCGAGAAGAGAAGGTGAGTCAGGTCAGAAAGGAGAAACACACTGTCTGGTGCCTTTAGCCCACAGGAAAGAGCTGATTCAGTCCCTGGTGTTCAGCATTCCTGTCTAAGATAAGCCATAGCATGACTTCCTTCCTCAGTGCACGGGTAGCAAATGGCTTTACTTTAGACCAAGTGTCACTAGCAGCAGGTTCCCTGGATAATGTAAAGCCCTTTCCAGAATGATTTCATGTCTTTGAAACATTTTCACACCCTTCTAAGAGCTAACAGAACCCAATACAGCAAAAAGAATATGGGAATAGAGCAATGTGCTGAGAACCACTTGGGGCGCAAAGATACACACGTATGTTGCAGTTACTGTGGCAGGCTTTGTACACGTGGGGCAGGCTAATCTCCCAAGCTAGCATTTCCCAACAACCCGCCAAACATACTAAATTTTTTTTAAAAGTATAGATCCTATGAGAATAAATTTAATATAAGCCTTACTAAAATAGAATTAGAAAGTTAAATCTGCAAGGGATTCTTATATGAAATGCATTCATTGATTCAATAAATATTTACTGAGCATCTGCTGTCAGCCAGACACTGCTGCAGGCACTGGAGATTCATCAGCAAACAAGACAGACTATCCACAGTGCATTCACATTCTTCCTGAGGAAATCAAGTAAAAACAAACAAGATAACTTCAGGTAATGCGATGGACATACACTGTACGCAACATGGTGATGTGATGAGGTATGCCCTCTCACAAAGACAGCTGTATAAAAAAAATGCTTCAATGCAGCGGCCTAAGATAGCAGCTATTATTTTGCATGAATTGAGAAGCAAACTAAGCAGTTCTGCTGATCTGGACCAGGCATGGATGATCCTAGTTGAGCTCACTGATGAATTGAAACCAGGTAAGAGATGGGCTGACGGCTTGCTGCTGTTATAGGGTGGACCAACTAATATGTCTGGAGGGTGGCTGTGTGCTGGTACGATGAGTTGGCTGGACATGTGTCTCTCCACATCGAACAGCTTAGCTTGGGCTTATTCATATGGGGAACATATGGTTCTAAAAGAACAAGAGACATATGTGTGTTTTCTGGAGGCCTATAGCTAACACACTGGAATTTTGGCTGCTTATGATTGACCAAATAAATTGGCATGGCTAGATTCAGGGGAAGGGAAACAGACTTCAATTCTTGATGAAAAAAGTTGCAAAATTATACTGCAAAAGTAAAGTTACAGAGAGGAGTGAAGGTTAGGGACATATCTGCAATAAATCTACACAGTAATCAAGACAGGCCTTTTTGGAGGAGTAACATTTGAGCTGAAGCCTGAGAATAGTCAGACATACAAGCAGCTTTTGGTGGGCAGCGGGAGGTTAAGTGCAAATGTATGCACACACTTGTGCTCAGTCATATGAAATATATTTGTGTGCATATGAATGGAACATCCCACCTCCTACTAATGAGCCCAGACTATATGCCTCTTTCTCCTACCCTCTCTCGTTAATACAGGAACATATATACATTGACATAGAACAATCACACCTATAACTTGATATATTCCATTCTGACAATCTGGTGTACTTAAGAACAGTATTTTAAAACTATAGATCCTTAGGCCTCCATCCTAGAAATTCTGATCTAGTGGATGTAGCTAGGGCCTAGGAATCTAAAATTTATCATTTATCAAGGACTCTTAGTAATTGGAAGCTGGCTTTTCTATATCTAATAAATGAAGAAATTATGTTTTAATTTTTCTTGGTCTTTGGATAATTCACACCTTCTCCCTCCTGAGGCAGCTGGTGCTGTGACTAACTGACATTCCTATTCTAGACTAACTGGTCCCTTTTAACAAAACATAATCAAAAGAGTGTGGGTAATCTGATAAGAAATAAAAATGAATTCACAGAGTAGGAAATCAAAACCTCAAGATAACATGTGTAATTCCCTGCTTGCCATTCAAATAAGAAATTTTTAACTTTGCCTGCTGTCAGGTGAACCATAACTTAGGGAAGCACAACTGCAAATATCGAGTCATGGCTAAATGAATTCTTCACAGAGTTTTTCAATGCTGGCAACACGTTGGAATGATTACTTTTCAAAGAGCCATATGATTGTCATGAACCATGAAGACCAAGATCCACTGAGTTAAAGACTTGGACTAGAAATTTTGAAAGTAACACAAAACCCCCACTTCAGTAAAGTATTCGGAGCAATTAGCTACAAGCGCAAACACACAGCTACTGAGGAGATTCCAAACCTAGAAGCCCAAATTCCTACTTGGCAGTCAATTCTTCTGTGATCTGCCACCAGTTAAGGTTCATGTGCCCTGTAAAATCTTGGGATAATAAATTACATTTAGTTGGTAGTATAATAATTTCATTAACTTACCAGTTGCCATAAAATGTGATTTACTTTTTAAAGTAAATATGGCACTGTGATATGACTACCCTATAGGGACTAGTTTTCATTATTCCATTTTAAAATGCCACTTTATTTTGCTTTAGAAAGGAAAAAAATGTCACTGAACTATAATCTACTACATCATTGCAGTAAGATATGATCCATATGATCAGCCACATTCATAAAGGATAATATGAGGAATATAGGGAACATTCATACTGAAGGCTGATAGACTTTCACTTGAATCCTGTATCCCGTGTGGATGACTTAGGGACACTTTTCTCTTTGAGTCTATTCTGTCATTGGTAAAATGGCATGGCCAGAAATTACTCAGAGCAGGAATCAGTGACCTTTTCTATAAAGGCACAGATACAAAAAAAGGTTAGGATTTGCGGGCTAGACAGTTTATGTTACAAGCACTCAAGTCTTCTGCTATGAAATCATGAAAACTTTACAGACAATTCTCAAACATATAGAATGTCATGACCCAATATAGTGTTATTTGCCAAAGCAAGACACAGGCCATGGTTTGCTGAAGCCCTACTTATGTAATATTTGTTAAGCACTTAATGTAATGTGGATACCATATAAGATCGGTACATGGTAACCACCCCTCCTGTGTGGGTCACAAGGAATATGATAATAGGGATAATGATAAAACTGATATTGTTCTTACCATTATCCCTGTCAGAGCTGGGAATCAGTAGACATGGATTCCTGTTCTTTTGAGCTCAACTTACTGTGATGTTTGGTTAATTTATTTTCTCTCTGTAGATATACTATTACAGGTACTCAGGATTATGTCACTAGGGTACATTCAATATTTCTTCTGGAGCCATGAGCATCTGTTCTAAATGTCACAATCTACTGGAAACTCACTAAAATATGCAGCATTTTCAACTTCATGACTTGATTCCCTTCTTCCTATGAGCATCAGCAAAAACTCTGCATAATGCCAGGAAAATGGTTGAGTGGAGAACAGCACAGAAAGAGCATCTCTGAGATTTGGAGTCCAGACACTGGAATATAGCAATGTGAGGAAGAGAAGAAGGAGGGAAATGTTTCCTCTGGATCCAGGAAGGATCTGAAGTGAGAGGTGAAGCCCATTGGAAGTGATAAGAGAAAAACTTCAATGAAGAAGGAAGTGACAGGTGTAGACTTCTCCCTGAGCCCAGACCCACTGAGGGAGAGGAGAGGCAGCTCAAACCTGCAGACACGTGGTGACTGCTGGCCACCCCAGAGGCCTCCACAAACAGATGCACCAGTGGAATTAGGCGTGGAAGTGGAGGACTGCGGTGGCTGGTGAGGCCTGCAGGTTTGGATGCCCCACAGGAGAGGGTGATTGACTGGGAGCCATCTTGAAGAGGACCAACAGAATTTGGAACTCAGAAGGACTGCTGGCTCCATCTAGCATATGTGCTGCCGAAGCGAGCACATGCTGGCTCCATCTAGTGGCCCCCAGCTGAGTTCAAACCTATAGAAGGTTCATCAACTGCTGCAAGTTGAATGGGTATGGTTCCAGTCTCACAGTCAGAAATCAGCCCAAACTTCAGGGGAATAAAGGTACAGGTTCACCGGGGTTGTGCACTACCTTGTCCTAAAGCTACTATTGGCTTGCTGGTATTAATTAACACAGATTTGAACTCCGCCCACATTTTCCACCAATAAAAGCAGAGATATACCTTGAAGCAGACCTTTCTTTTCTTTTGTTCTCTCTCTCAATTTTTTTTTCTTATTCTGTTTTATTTTTTCTTTATTACTTCTTGTTTTTTATGAGTGTGAACATATTTCTAGTTTTTTTGTGGTTGTTGCTCTGTTCTATTTTTATTTCTTCCCTCTCTCTTTCCCTCCTGTCTGCTACACCAGATTCTCAAAGTTTGTATGATCTCCTTTCTCCTCTAGCCATGCTTCTAATCTCTTCCTCTTCTGTTTCTCTATTTCCCCCTTATGTCTTTCAAACTTTCTCCTGTGAGGGCAAAGTTGTCATGATGAAGACTTATTTACTGCATATAATTTTCTTGTTTGTTTTAGACTTTGTTATATAACTACAAATCTAGTTCATGTGGTTAAAGGTGGCAAATTAATAGTTAATGGAGGCAGTCAGTCCTAGATGCTGCTAGCGCCTGATCACAGAATTTTGGCTCTCATGGTTTGATGTTTTTCTTACTTTTCTTATACATCTGCGGGCACCTAGTTCAGGGAATCTGTTCACCCTGGACAGAGTTAGAGAAGTCCGACCAATGGTGCCCAACGTTGGGCACGAACCTGAGTATGAAAGTGGAGACTAAGGTATTAAAATGTCTTTGAGACTAAGGTATGAAAATAAGTCTTCGAGACTAGGGTATGAAAGCAAATCTTCGAGACTAGGAAAGGGAATTAAGGGAGTTAAGTCAGTGCTGACCGAAGAAGAGCCGAGACATGGGAACTTGAAAATGAAGAGTCTTCGAGACTACGGAAAAAGGAATTAAGTCAGTGTTAAGCGGACCGGAGAAGAGTCGACGGATAGATTCAGGAGAAAAAAGTATGGTTGCCTGCTAGAAGAATTAAATCTCTACATGAGCCAAAAAAGAGTCAGATTCGATCTGAATCTTCGGGTGGAAGAAATGAGAGAGATATCACTACAGCATCATCCCCAGACACCAACCAAGAACACTCAAAAACACAACCCCCAACCTGGGGACAACTTAAGAAATTAACCCATGATGCCGAGAAGCTGTGGGTTTCCACTGGACAAGACTTTACTGCTGCTAATATGTTTCTAGCCATGTTGGCTGTAAGAGCCACTATGGTAGACACTAACTCTACAGAATTGGGCATATATGCCTGCACCAATTTATGCTAGTGAATCTGGATGGCTTCCTGGTCCATATGGCACATGGGGAACATTAATAACAACAGAAAGTCACCAATATTCTTAAGAGGATAAAATGCAAAGTGTACATATTCTTTGTAGATAAAAGGTTCTATTCTTTCCAAAAATTTACTAAGAAATCTCTGCTAATTGACGATGAAATCTGACTAGTCTATTAAAATTATAAATTTCTAAAATTAGAATTAGTGTAATCCAATTTAGTCAAAAATAGATTTGAGTGCACCTTGATTTTGTAAAGATGTTTGTTTGTTCTGTGTACTTGTTTACATGTTTGTCTGTCATTCAGTGAACTATGGTTCCCTTTTATTTTGAGCTCAACAATTGGGTTATAGATTTAAAAGCATGCTTTCATCTGAGTTACCAGCTGATTTAAATGATATCAAAATTAAGATATTTTAACCACAGTCCTTAGGATGTGGAGAAATTATTCGGTAGAACTCCAATTGGTGAATAGAGAAGTGGCCAACATTTATTCATTGACAAGGAGCACACCCTCCCTCCCCGCCCCCCGTGATCTCCATAGTCTCTTGAGAAACACCCCAATAATTGGATCAATCCATCAAAAGAAGTTTTTCAGTTAATGTATTCATGATTCTAGATCTACAGATCTTCCAAAATGTAAAACAAAGACTTTATCATGATAAGATTTCCTTCAGATTAAGACCACTACCTTTAACAAAAACATGTGATGTGTATCCCAATAAAGGACAACAACTTCTTATGTTTTAGATTAAGATAACTGGTTAAAAAGGTCAGGTTATGTCAAAATGAAAATTTAAGTATGTTACAAAATGTCATCATGATTGTCATGCAGCAGTTATGTATGGTTTTGATTTCTAATTTTCTGGATATATGTAACTGTTGTTTGTTAACATTCTATTAGGATTTATGTTTTAGGATGTACAAGATTGTTAGAAAATGATGACTGACCACTGTTATGGACTTTGGACTATATTCTTATTTTTCCAATTTTCTACTGTCATTTTACATGGTATTGTAATTGTACTTTGCCTGATCCTCTTAGTCTAACAAAGTTCATTCAGAAAATGCTGAGAGAAACAGAAAGACAATTGGCAAACTTCTTGCTGATGCTTCAAAGGATTGCAGCAAAACAAAAAGGGGGAAATGTGGAGGAGGATATTATTTGATTAGAATGCATTGAGGATACAATGATTTGTTTGTTAGAGTTTCTTAAGATAAGGCTTTATTACACATTCTGGATTAACCTTGAGTTTAAGATCCTCCTATCTCAGCCTCCTGAATGCTGGGATTATAGGCATGTCTTGGTGATCTTTTAATTATTCTTATTAAAATGTTTGGTATTCACCCATTTGTCCTAGCCAAGTCCTTGGTTTTGCTCAATAAAAGATGACTGAAAAAAAAAAAGTTAATGGAATATTACTCAGCTATAAAGAAAGATAAACTTGAGGCCTTTGTAGGTAAATGGTCACAACTAGAGACCATACTCATAAGTGAAATAAATCAGACCTGCATGTGCAAGCACCACATTATTTCACTAGTGTCAAACCTGAAAGAGTTAATTTAAGCTAGGAGGTATGACAGACATTGTGAAATGATAGGAAAGTACTCAAGGGTAAAGGGCAACTGGGATGTGGGAAAAGAGAAGGGAGAGAAGGAAAAATTTTGTATGTATGTATATACAGAATAGTTAACATAGTTGTTCTACTGTCTTCTATTTCTTTGCTGAAACTGTCAATAAGTCCTTGATTGATCAATATTGCATATCTCTATCTGTTTTCATGAGAAACCACTTTGAAGATATCAATATGTAATACAATAAGCACAGTTAATTTCCTACCACTTTGTAACTCTGTATTGTCTGTACTGTTCTTTTGCTATTTTGTAAAAGGTTGTCTGTCTGTTAATGTTTTCCTCCTTTTATTTTTAAAATAAAAAAAAAATAGTTACCTTGGTTTGTTATTTTTGAAGCTACGTTTGACGCTATTGTTGTTGCTGATTGTACCACTAGCCAAAGTGACATAATTGTTCTAACCACTTGTTCTAACCAGTTTTTCCTGGTATACAAAGACTGAGATTGCTTAAGGGTCATAAAAAAGACCAGTGCCAAAAGAACCAGTTTGGGCCTGGTAGGTACAGTTTCCTATCCCCAATAAACTGAAGAGGTAGGATCTTGCAACAAACTCAAAACCCAAAACCCAACAACCCCTAGAAGACAACTCAGAGAAGTACTCATTTCCTAAGAAACCTAAATACCAGAATAAAGCTACTCACCATAGACAATTACAAGCATCAACCTAGGAATTAAAATTTTGAAAAAATAGAAAATAAGAAGACACTTCAACAAGATCCAACTTGATCCATCTTACCAAAGACAAACCCAAGGGGCAATGAGATGGGATGATCCAAAAGCCACCAACCCAACCACATGGCCTGTCTGAAGTGGAAACAGCAGAACTAACAAGGCAAATGAGCAAGGCTCTAGGAAGAATCAAGTCAGGAATAATTTATCAGATAACTAGAGATGGTGACTGCAGTGAAAGATATGCTTAGTGACTCTCGAACAGATACACATACAACAGTAGAGGAGCTTAGAAAACTGATGGAAATCATGAATGTCCAACATAGCATAAAAATGAAATCCATAAAACAAATTCAAACAGATGTCCAAGAGATGAAAAATTCCATCAAAAGTATATGCAGCAGGCTGAGCCAATGTGAGAACAGAATCTCAGATATAGGAGAAAGGACTGTGATTAGTGATAATGAAAGGAAAGAGTTTTTAAACATAGCAAAGAACTATGAGCTGATAGAAGAGGCAAAGAAGAATAACATAACATTAATCAGAGTCAATGAAAAAGTAAGAGATAGCACAAATGACAAAAAATCTGTTCACTGACAACAGGGGAGAAAACTTCTCTGGCAGGGAAAAGGAATTTGGCATAGTAAGTAAGGCATATAGAACACCAATTAGCCAAGATTTTAAAAAATCTATACCAAGGCATATATTAGTCAAGATCCCAGAAATTCAATATGAGAACAGAATTTTATAAGCTATTAGAGAAAAGAAGCAAATCATCTATAAAGGAATGCCCATCAGAATCACAGCCAGCTTTGCAACACAAACCCTCAAATAGAAGAGAGCTTGAAGTGAAATATTTCAAGTCCTAAAAGAAAACAACCTCCAACACAGATTGATGTACCTCATAAAGCTACCTTCCAAAATTGATGGAGAAGTGAGATACTTCCATGACAAAGAACACCTGAGGAAATTCATGAACACCAAACTAGCGTTCCTATATGTTCTAAAGGACATTCCAGAAAGAGAGATCAAGGACTACAACTCCATGAAACTCAAAATAATGAACACACCAGGCAAGAAAAACAAGAAAACAGAAGAGGAAAAACAGAGAGGAACCAACTAATAAAGAGAGCTACAGACCAATCACCCTAAAGAACATAAGTGCAAAAATCCTCAATAAGATGCAAATACAATGCATCAACTAGATTATCTAAATCATCAACTAGATTATACACCATGACCAAGTAAGATTCATCCCCTGGATACAGGGATGATTCAACACACATAAATTAATAAATGTAATACACCATATTAACGGGCTCAGGGAGAAAAACCATATGATCCTCTCAATAGATGCAGAAAAAGCCAAATATTTATGATTTTAAAAAATCTTACAGAAAATTGGAATAGATACTCTTTATCTCAATCTAGTAAAAGCCATCTATAACAAACCAACAGTCAATATCATACTTCATGGAAAAAACTCAATGCTTTCATTCTAAAAATAAGAACCAGACAAGGATGTCCACTGTCACCAGTCTTATTCAATATAGTTCTGGAAACAATAGCCAGAGCAATTAGACAAGAAAAAGAAATAAGGATAGGAAAAGAAGAAGTTAAATTATTATTTGCAGATGACATGATACTCTACATACAAGACCCCAAAAAACTCCACTAGAAGACTTCTAGATTTAATAACCAAATTCAGTAGTGTAGCTATATACAAAGTCAACACCCAAAAAACAATAGCACTTCTGTACATGAATAAAAAAACTCACTGAGAGAGAAATTGGGGAAGTAATATCTTTCATGATAGCTTCCAAAACTGAAGTACGTAGGAATCAATCTACCAAAAGAAATAAAAGCCTGTACAGTGAAAACTACAATACTCTGAAGAGAATATGAGAAAATGGAAAGATATCTCTTTCTCACAGATAGGAAGAATAAATCTAATGAATATGTCCATAATTTCAAAATTATTATACAGACTTAATGCAATCCTGATAAAAATTCCAATAGCACATCTCACAGTATTTGGAATGACAAGAGACCTAGAATACCACAGGCAATTCTAGGCAACAAATATAAGGAAGGGGGCATCACAATCTCTAACTTTAAATTGTACTATAAAGCTACTGTGACCCCCAAAAAATGGCATGGTACTGGCAAAAAAACAGACTTGTGGATTGATGGATTTGATTAGAAGATGCAGAAACAATTCCAGATATACTTAGCCATCTTATCTTTGACAAAGATGCCAAACACATTAACTGTAAGAAAGATAGCCTCTTTAATAAATAGTGCTGGGAAAACTGGATTTCCACATGCCGAAGAGTAAATTTAGACCCATATCTTTCACCATGCACTAAACTAAAATCAAAATGGATCAAAGATCTAAATATTAAAACAGAAAGATAGAAGATAGAACAGATAGAACTCTGGAAGACATTGGTATAGGCAAAGAATTTATGAACAAAACTCCCACTGCACAGGAACTATCACAAAGAATGAACAATTGCAATCTCATTACAAACTTTTGCACAGCAAGAGAACCACCAACAGAGTGAACAGACAACCACAGTGTGAGAAAAAAATTTGCCAGCTGTTCCTCAGACAAAGGATTACTATCTAGTGTATATAAAGAACTAAAAAAATCAGATCCCCCAAATTTAAAGACCCAATCCAAAAATGAGCACTGAAATGAATAGACACTTCTCAAATGAAAAATAGAAATGGCAAACAAATGTATGAAAAAATGTTCAACATCAGTGGTCATTTGAGAAATACAAATTAAAACAATGCTGAGATTCCATATCATTCCAGAAAGAGTAGCTATTACCAAAAAATCAAACAATAACAAATGCTGTAGTGGCTGTGGTGGAAAAGGAACCCTTCTGCAGTGTTAGTGGGAGTGTAAACTGGGTACACCACTGTGAACATTAGTGTGGTGATTCTTTAAAAAATGAGAGCTAGAGGTCCTATTTGACCCAGCTATTCCCCCTTTTGGTATCTTCCTGAAAGAATTAAAAGCATCATACCCCAGCAATATATGCCCACTCATATTTATAGCAGCACAGTTTGTAATAGTCAAATATTGGAAACAGCCTAAATGCCAATCAAGTGGTGAATGGATAAAGATTTTTTTAAAAAATATAGTGAAATACTATTCTGCCATAAGGAGTAATAAGCTTGAGATATTTCTAGATGAATGTCCTAAACTTGAGACCCATAATCTTCAGTGAAATAAATTGAACACACATATGTAAATACCATATTGTGTCTCTATTTTGAGAAACTGAAAATGTATAATAGATGTTGTGGAATACAAAAAAAATATTTAAATAAGAAGGGGAACAAGGGGCAGGAAGGAGGAAAGGAAGGAGGGGAAAAATAAAAAAATGAGAAAAGAAGGAAAAATGGAAACAAAGCTTTTGTAAATATGGAGGGGAAGTGGAGTTGAAAGTAGAGTAGAGTAATGGGGAAAAAGAATCAAGTTATATCATGTATAGGTACAAATTCTCTATGATGAATGTGATCATTATGTATATCTAAAATGTACTAATAAAGATCATTTTCTTTGAAAATAGAAACTTTCCATAGTGAAGAGGATACATGTGAGATGTAAAATAAAAGACTGTGTTTTCTCCTTAGAGAATAAGCCCCTGCCAAAATATTTTCAGCAACAAATCCCCAGCCTGATGAAGTTATTTGGAGTTTGACTACAGCCATCAGAATGGATAGACTCCAACATTTTGTAACACTTGGTTTCATCACAGATTTTAACATGGACATTAAAAGTGAGTAAGAGCAGAGGCATCTTCTAAAGAACATTGGGTGAGTTATACTTTGAGACCATTTAAAAGTCAGCCCACCCACAAGCACTCACAATGTAAAGATGGTTAACAGCTGTTCAATTATAACAAAAATAAGGATATTAATTTTTTTAGAGTACCAGTATTGACATATTATTAGAAGAAAAATGTTTTTAACTACAGTCTAGAAATACAACACCATTCATATGAGAGTATGAATATAGGAAATTGTGTGAATAGGAAAGTCTGTGGACCAGCAACATCAACACCATTTTAGAAATGTACTGCCAATACAAAATCACCCCCAAGCTACTGCATCAGAACCCAGAAGAGAAGCCCAGTGATCTGTGTAGTAACATGCTCTTTAGGCAATCCTAATGCATAGTGAAGATACAAACTGCTAGTTTAAGTGACCAAAAGTTTCTGAATGTGACACAGACATTTAAGTAGAGATTTCTATTGGGGTAGTAACATCCCTTAGTTATTGTGGGCTGATCAGGTCCACAATCTCCCAAATGAGTGTACAGTGAAAGCTAAATAAAAACAGGTGACTGAGATGATTTCAGGGCTCCAGGAGGATTAAAGCTGTCTTACAGAATTTGAGATTCTCTCAGGGCTAAAACCACAACCTTCTCTGGGTGGCCCATATTTATTTAGTTATCAAAAGAAGGGAAGGGAGTACTCAAGAAGGGCAGAACCACTCAAGGACTTCTCTAAGTAAGGTATTAAATTAATCCACCCAGGAGTGAGATGACTGAGGCTATAGTTTTTATCTAGTTGAGAGTGGATCCAGATGTCCTTGGCTGTGATCTTGTCTTATCCTTTGAGACTTTTCAGCCTCATTTGCCATTACAGGCCTTAATAGAGATTAGTAACTCACAGAGGTTCACTTACTATGAGTCAACCACCTATCTCGAGACAAGGAGCCTAGGCCTTAGACAGACTCACAAGGAAACATGAAAGGCCAATTGGTTAAATTAAGTCCTGCTCAGGGCTGCTTCATAGTGGTCTCCATCAGATTTCTAAGAGGCAAAAGTTGATTTCTTGGGCATCATCCATCCTCCCTTCTCTCAGAAGTCACAGCCTTTATTTCCCATGGGATAACCCTTCCTTCACTGCACATGAAACTGGAAAATCTGTTTCAAATTCCCCCCTCATACAGAAGTCAAATGGCCACTGTCTCTCTTCCCTTACAAGCTTGGTCTGTTCCTTTATTCTTTTGTGTGTGTGTGTGTGTGTGTGTGTGTGTGTGTGTGTGTGTGTGCTGGCAATCAAACTCAGGACCTTGTGCTTTCCAGGCAGGTGCTTGTGCCACTGGGCTATATCCCTGGCCCCACAAACTCAAAATACAATGAAGAGACAAAGGAGGTGGAGTGGCTTCATCTCAACACCTAGACCTGAGAAACTGCATCCATTAATTCCTGTTTATAAGTACTTGTAAGCTCCCAGGATTCAAGTTCAGCATTTCTCTCCATCATACCAATTAGCCAGTATCTTTTCATAATAAAGTTTTTGAACACTCCCTAAATTAACAGGGGTTTTTAATGCTCCTTACAACCACCAGACAACTAACAAAAATGTTCTAATTATATAAAAATACCTGATCAGTAAAAGCTATTGCTGAGCTGCTCATAAAGATGACCAAGCTGCAGAAAGAAGAGGCAAATACTGACCAAAATAAACCACAGCATTTATGATGCTAGGGGATGGAGGCCAGCAGTGAAACCGAGCAGGATTAAGGGATGGAGGCCAAGGCAGATGGTATGAGCTGAGCCCAGAAAAAGCACTATAGGGATGGTTCCAGGTGGAAAAGTTGCCACAAACTTCCCTGCCAGGCACTGGCCGGGGTATGGGGCTCCTCCAATCTCACCATTTCAGGAAACTGAGGAGCAGTTATGTGAGGACCAGTCCTTTGGGCTTATTATGTTGCCTGTAGCTGGACACCTAGTACAAACTGGTTGAAACGATGAAGGAAGCTATTTGTCACACAATGTCCACTGGCTGGCAGGATTGCTGCTGCCTGAGGTTTCTGATGGTTTAGGAATCATGGCCCATTCTCCTTCACTTTCTTTCAATGCTTCTGTCCTCTTTTGTCAGACTAGGATCTCAGGATAACACCACAACAGCCAACATGGGGCCAATCCCTCAAAATGCATATACAAAAGTAGAAGACAGATGTCTCTCTCAAACTTTATGAGAGAACCAAGATTTGACTCTAAATTAGGAACAATGGAAAAAGAGTGAGGTCAATTCCACCCCAATAAGGAAAAGATGTATTAATGCTGAAAGGCAGCTACCTGCTTCATGAGTATAGGTTGGAGGACTTCACCTTCACAACCATTAAACAGAATTGTTTATAGCAGTGGCGGTGAACCATGGCACAGGTGTTATTTTTCTCTTAAAACAAAAGATGTTAGTGTATAAGTTGCTTTTTTAAACTAAAGCCTCAGTATTCAGGTTTAATTGCAATGTTGGCACTTCACGATAAATTAATGGGTTTTGGGTTGCAGTTTGGGTACTCATTTCTAAAAGGTTTACCACCGCTGATTTATAGCAAAGACTATAGTAAGAATAAACAGAGAGTTACTGGTTGAGGAGGTGGTTAGGCAGGATTTCGAAGACTCAAAAGGCCACATCATGACGTAGAAATTAATGAACCAAAACAGAAGCCATCACACATTTTCTTTTTCTTTTTTCCATTTTGTGTTTTGTGTGTGTGTGTGTGTGTGTGTGTGTGTGTGTCAGTGGGGGATCAAACCCAGGGACACTATACTACTGAGCTCTGTCCTCATCTCATTCATTCATTCATTCATCCATTCATTCACTCATTATTTCAAAACAGAGTCTCTCTACATTGTCTAGGCAGTTTCAAACTTGTGATCCTCCTGCTTAATCCTATATAAATGCTAGAATTACAAGCATGTACCATTGCATGGAACCATCACATATTTTCTGCAAAGGGCCAGATAATAAATACTTTAGGTTTTCTAGCCCATACGGTCACTGTTCCACCTATTCAGCTGCTCTGTTGTAGTATGAAGGAAGCCCCACACAGTATGTAAATAAACCTGTGTGGCTGTGTTACAATAACACTTCATTTGCTAAAACAGGGGCTGTGCTGGATTTGACATACCGTACAGCCTGGCAATCCAACCCCCGTGCTGAATTCCAAACTCTGTGTTTTGCTACAATAACTGATGGCATGTAAGCAGAAGCCCTGGAATCCAGCCGCAGTCCCATCCTTTCCACCTCCAGTCAGCATCCAGAGTTGTTTGGCAATTGCCCCAGCATTCCTTTGCTGAAGACTTGCATTACAGATGACAGCCCATTGTGCTGTCCGCCTCAACATCTGCATGCTAAACACATCTAGAAATCTAATAAAAAATGTTTCACCCCTGTCTACCTTGGTGAGTAGTACTACCTACTGTAGTACTAGATCAACTCTGAACACAATGAGGAAACACGAAGTGTGCTGTGAACTCTTCTGGTCCTGGGCTGTGGCCTGGAGGACATCCTTTTGCCACCATTCCATGTTTCTCTCTCTAGCTGATACCCTGAGTGGGCACTTCTGTTTGTCTCACCTCCCACCACCCCTAACACAGCGCGCCCTAAGACAAACTCTTCCATCTTTCTGCCGACTCCTGTTCCACTTTCCTGTTTTGCTGTGCCCCTACCCTTGCTCCATGCCCTTTTGGCACATAGCTACCTTCTCCAAGGCCCCCCACTTTGCAACCAGCCATCTGGTCTTATTGATTTTTCCCTTCTAACTCTACCTGTAATGAGCTCCTTCTCTTCAGGCTCACCGCTCTCACTCCACTTCTGACCTATAATTCTTTCAGACCTTGCTATGAGAATGAGCCTCCTCACAGTGCTCCTTACTTTCACTATTCCTTTCCCCAATTAAACTTCCTCCATTCCACTGGGCACCCCACCTCTTAACAAGCCTGGAGAATAGAGCACTTTCAGTGAGTTGTGCCCCCTTCCTATTGATTTTAGGGAAAACATTATGACCAACACTCTCCCTCATCACACTTCAAATCTCCCAAAGCACTTGTCATGGCTTGTGGCTGTAGAGTTAAGACCTCAATGGTATATCTTCGTCCCTTTCATGCAATCCTGGCCTTTGGTTCTCAGAATCCTGGAGATCATTCTTAACACAAACACTCCTCCTTTTGTAATAGTTATTTCTGATAAACTCAGCACAAGTAAAACAATTCTGTAAATACAAAATGTATTTGATACACCTAACCCTCAGGCCATCCTAGCTTAACAACATAGTACACCACAGTGCTGGCTGGCTGTCCTTGTGATCACGTGACTGACTGGAAGCTTGGATCTCTATCTCTGCCTATGATCATGAGAGAGGATAATTTTGCACATCACCAGCCTGGGATGACATCAAAACTCAGACTCACATGATGGTTTCTACAAAATGTGTACTGGTTTTCTACCATCACAGAGTCCAAAGAATCACAGGGTAAAACTTTATAAAGCAGGGACAATTTGTACTTTCCTCACTGATGAATCAATCTTCACTGGTAAGTTCAGGATCATTCTCAGTGACTGTCTCATCTTTTCTCCAGCCTTCTCTGACATTTGGACCTCAAGAATCCCTCTTCTGCAGTCTTATTCTCACCAACTACTAGGTCTCATTGCCTATAACATTTAAAACTCCACATTCATCTTTGCTTTTTCACAAGTCACCACTCCCAGCACTCTCTAGATCATCGAAGTCACCTCCCAGTTCCTTCGTTGTTCTTGCTCTAAGACTCATTTTCTCACTCTAGCCAGAGTGATTTTAAACCAAAAATTTGATCAAATTATACCCCTGGCTGTCCCTTGCAGTGGTTTTCCATCACCCTTTCACAGTGGCTCTCAATTCTGGGTCAATACCAGGAAGACTCAGGCTATTAAAAATATATGATACCCAGCTCCAACCCTTCTCAACTGGTTCAGAATCTCCAGCAGAAAAAAATTTAAAGTTCTTATTCAGACTTCACCAGTTTTGTTCATCAGTATTTGTGTGTGTGTGTATTTCTTTCTCTACTGTGTTATTAACTGAGTAGCTTTATGTAGTACAGTACAATCAGTACAGTCAAGGTACTGATCAATTCCAATAGCACAATGTTCCTGTGATCATATCAGACTAATGGTTGACAAGCTTCAGAGACTAGGGACACAGATCCTTGAGGAAATTAGTGCTTTGTATTTCTAACAAGTACTCCAGGAGATTCTGATAAATCACCAAATGTAGGCCTAACAATTACCAGCCATTTTCAATACTCAGTTCACTAAGGTTCAAGTTACTTCCTGACTCCGTGATTCATTCCCCAATTGTAACATCTTACTTTTTAAAAACATTCTGTTTACTTTTGCTCAGCTTCTATCTTTAATAAGCTACATGAAATTACTGTCCCAATGCTTAGCATTATGCCTAATAATTTTGTTTTTTCACTAAATAGTAACTGCTACTATAAAGAAACCACTCTTCTAAAGGCTTAATATTAGCCCAATTTTACCAATGATGTGGTTAAGCTGCCTCCTCAGTTTCCAAAGCTTATCAAGTGAGAAGCAATGAGAAATAGCCACATTCCCTACTCGTCTCCCACATTGTATTCTGATCTATTTTATGGATTTTGTAAGCGCTCTTCAATTTATGCCTAAAAATTTTTCTGGCTTGAGGAATTTACATCATCTTTCCATAGTTCTTAAAGTACATCCCACATGCTTTCCCCCTTCACTCCCACATTTCATACACATTATTTATATGACTGGGTATGTGTATATGTGTGTTTAGTATGTGTGAGAAGCCAATGTACTGAAACTATGGAGTCCAATGTTCCACAGCACTTTCCTTTTTAATACTTTATTACTCTAGCTAGTACAAACTCTTTTCCACAGCTCACCTCCTTCACAACATAAATAATTTCCCCTAGTCTAGCCGTAGTCACATTCCTGCTCCTCCTTTGTAGTAGAAGTAGCTAAAAAGCTAGGGGCATTCATGCAAAGTTTGCAATCAACTGATTTAATAGGCCTTTTGACATACAAGTGGCAAAGGTGGGACCTGAACAAATTAAAGTGCCACCACTTCAGCACAGCTTTCCCTGACTTGGACTCCAAATGGATTTAAGGAAAAGATCTATCTCCTCCACCTCCATAGCTCCATAGACTCCTGGCTGAGTTGAATACCAATGCTCTAATTAGTATTTAATTTGTTCTTTTTCTTTGTCCCCTCTACTACTGTGGGTGGAATGGGAAAAAGAAGGACATGATAAAATTATAAACTATAAAGTCCAGTTATTTTTAAACTTGAGTAGGCAAAACTATCATGTGAAGTCTAAGTGAAACACAGAACCTAGGTCCTACTCCCAGACTGTATGATTTAGCAGGTCTAGGCTGGGTCCTGGAAATCAGCATTTCTAACAAGTGCCCAGATGAGACAGGTCCTACCTTAGCACACAATGAGAATCCTGGACCTAATCTAATGAGGAAGCCAACTGGTCTCTCTCCCATTTGGTTGGGCTCTATCTGTGTATTGTTTAATAATGGTTAGAGACAACTTTGAAGTAGGAAATGTCCTATTCTAACTCAAATTTGTAGCTTCTATTTTGGAAACAAAAAAGAAAACTGGCAACACCAGGTCTTGCATCCCTTGGGACACCTATGGGATGAAGGCAATCAATATGGCTTTTAGGGCCATACTGTAGAATCTTAGCTTCACCTTTAATGACCTTGGCAGCTTTTAAACATTGCAATGTTCAGGGTGCATCTCATCTCAGTCACCTGAGAATCCCTGGGAGGATTCTAAAATAGCAGGTGGAATATACTACTTCCAGAGTTACTGGGGAACACAATAGCTTATTTAGTTAGCTTATGGATAAAACAGCTAGCTAGGAAAAGGACCTGAGATAGAGGTAGGTGATCGGCACATGGATAAGAACTAAAATAAGAATATACAGTGAACTAAGACTTTAGATCAAGAATGAACTTCCTCAGGCAATGTGGAATGTGGTCCTCAACTACTAAAGGAAGTTGTAGCCCCTCGCTACTAAGTTATCTACTTCCTCAGGTTAGAGTACTTCCTTAGAGTACTTCCTCAGAGTACTATCCAACTGACTATATATGGACTTCCACTTTCAGTTACAACATGAACTTGAAAATTATCATCCCATTCTTACAACAAAAGAAAACTAGATGAACTACAAATTAGGTCTTTTTTCAGACATATTTGAGAACTGAGACTGCAGTACCAACCTCTACTCTGAGATCTGGAAAGTTAGTAACATATAGTCCATCAAGACCAAGACCTATTTATCTGAAACAGAAGCTCTAAGAGACACAAATGAGTTGAAACCCTCAAATACTAAAACTCGTGTGCTGCCTCCATCATAGTTCTGAGCATGTATGGATGACTAAATAAGACTTATGTAAGATAGACTTACCTAAGAGGAAAGACCCACCCTGAATGTACATTAGCATATTATAATAATCTTGGTTTTATAAAGAGTTGGGTGGGTTTCTTCCTTCTGTTTCTTTTTCTTCTCAAAGCTTTTAGGGGTTTGGTACCAGTTCATCCCTGGATGTTTAATTAAATTCAAAGGGAAGCTGTTTGAACTTAGACACTTATGTATTATCATTTTGTTATTTTTATGTTCCTTTTTTAATTCCTTGGGGACTATATTGTGATGAGGAGGATGACACTAAGGTAAAATAGAAGAAACAAAAACTAAGCATAAAGGAGACAATGGAAGATCATACTTTTGAAAATGAAAGCTTTAGTTTTGGAACACAAGCCCAGTTTAATTATTTTTCTTATCCCCCAGAACACAATAAACCTGAGCAGTTCCTTTTAACCTACAAGTAAGTTCTCCCACTCCTTTTTACTTGCAAATAATCCTCTTCCACCTATGAATTAGGATTTCCCTGTTGTGGTTGTTAATGGATGTCAACTTGAATAAGAAATGCCTAGCTGATTGGTTTGGCATAGTTCTGGGTATAGGTGATGAACTTACTGAAAAGGAAAGGCCCACCTTCTGTGAGTGACAGCAACCACCAGGCTTGCACCTGGATAGAATAAAAAATGAAAGAAGGAAGTCTCACTTGTGATTCATTAGAAGAGCTCCAGTCCTCACATCACCTCTGGGCATCTGTCTCCAGGCTTCTAGCGCAGACTCTTCAGCATTCCAGCACACGCCCTTCAGCTTTCTGATTGGAAACTCATGTAGGACTCTGCAGTAAGCTCCCAGTCTTTAACTTTTAACTGGATCCTTAGGATCTTGAGCTTGAAAATGGCCCTTTTGAATTCCTCCACACCTGATGCTGTGGGCAGCCATTGTAAGTCTATCTTATAAACCATTAATTAATATCTAAAGTCATAAAATAATATCTAATAGTCTAATTCAATAAATAGATAATTAACATATATCTATCTCTATCTATCCATCTATGTATTCATAGGTGTGTCAGTTAGGGTTCACTAGAGGAACAGATGTAATACTATACATCCCAACTGCCACTCCTATGAATGGATCATTTCTTACTGTGGGTGGGCCATCTTTCCCCACCCACTAGACCAAGACTAAGACTGTATCAGTGATGGCGAAGCTTTTAGAAAACTTTCAATGACACAGCCTGCTGTGTATGCATGCTCACTTGTCACCACTGCTATAGGTTATTACCACAGACTTACACCACCCAACACATAAATATATACACTTTCAAACTGTACTATCTTCTCTGATGCCTGCTCTCCACTCTTCAATGTATCTTAAAATCTCTGCCTAATAAACCCTTCCTGTGCCTTTTACTGATACATCTTGAAAATTCTTTTTTTGAGATGGGAATCCACACCCTACAAATTTATTCTACAAAACAGTTGGTTAAATTACTCATCCAAAGCTTTGGGAACCTCTCAACCCCAGCCTGGTAACATTTTCTGGATTTTATTTCAAGGATGTTCTTGAGGTGAATATCCTTGAAAGCTCCTCTCTGTGTTCTAACAGAAGGAAGGAAAGAACAATCATTATAAACTCAGTAAAAATGACCTTCTTCATGGCAGAAAGGACTTGGAGAGTTTAACTTATGAAAGGGCCTATCCTCTGCCCAATAATTCTCCAGCCATCCTGTCTTAACTAACATCATCCTGGGTCAGAATTTGAAGGATATAAACTTATGATACTGCAGCAAGAGAAGGATGGAGTGGAAAGTGAAAAAGCCCTGGTGTTACAGACAAGATCTGAGGAAGTCCCCAGCGCAGAGATGGGGAATCTTTGCTCACTCTCATCACTCCTAGGACACACTGCAGGTTTTCAGACTTCCATCACTGAAGAAAAATTTTCAAGACATGTCAATAATAGGCATAAAGGATTATTGGGAAGAATTTTAAAACAATAGACTAAAAAGAAATGAGTGCATGTCCTCAAGAGAGAGAGAGAGAGGGGCTATGGTCTCAAACTGGATATATTTATGGGGACTTTGAGGCAGAAATCTGTGGGACTTATAAATCTGTGGGAAGAGGAGATAAAAGGTGATGGTCTCTCTGTAGGACAGTGGTGGAAAACGACTGTTGCAGTGGGCTGTTTGTATCATTGCAATCTCTGAAAGGTTTGCCATCACACTATAGGGGAAAGGTAATAACCCATTTACAGGTGATAACCATCACATCCATAAGGAGAAAAGCGCATTTTGCAAGTGGAGGAGAATGACCAAAGCCAACTTTTATGTAAGAAAGAATCTCCCAGACTTATTGTGCCTTGGGAGACAAAAAAAAATGTGTTAACCTTGGTTTGTATCCTGAAGCTTCAGTTTTTACTTTTAAAATTATGATTTTTCATGCCTCTTTTCTACATATCTTTATTTTATCTACCTCAATAGCACTGGACAAACACCTGTGAAGATTACAGTCCAGGGACACAGGCTCACTAAAAGACTGAGATCTGATCAGAAGATCAAAGAAGCCCCACCATCCACCCCCCACCCCATATCCTTCACCAACAAACCAACAAGACTCCAGTTTAGTTACCTTCTATTTGAGCTGAATGAGCTACAAGACTCAGACTTTCTCTGAGGATGTGAATTTGAAAGGCTCCAAGTAGAAAGGGAAGACAAAAACAAAGACACGTCAAGCTAGATTAATATATACAACCTCACAATAAAGACCCGTTTACCTCCATCCTTAGCATTCATGTAATTGTATCTGACTTGCAACAAAAAATTACAAAGCATGCCAAAAGGCGAGAAAATAGTCTCTCAAACCAGATGTCTGATGAGACAAAGCCAGTATGGCAATCAGACTCAGATGGGACACAGAAGTTAGAATCAGAAAATTGAGAATGTTTTCTTTTTTAAGTATGAGTGTTGAATATTTCAAGATTTTTCCTTGCAGGAACTGATATGATCCTGTGTTTTGTCCTGTGTTCTGTCAAAATGGTATGTTACATTAACAGGTTTCTGAAAGTCAAACCAACATTGAATGTCAGAGATAAACTAATTTGGTCATGCTAAAGAATCTTTTTACATATGGCTGGAATTCATTTGTTAATTTTGTTAAGAATTTTTGTGTCGATGTTCCCAGAGATCCTGATCCTTTATTCTGCAGTGTTGGAAGAAGAACTCAGGGCTACACACATTCTAAGCAAGTGCTCTACCATGGACTTATTTTCCCAACACTTTTGTTTTCTTTTAATGTCTTTGGTTTGGCATCATGGTAATACATTATAATATGAGGTAAGAAGTACTTCTTTATTCCTTTTTCTGAACATATTTTTGTAGGATTAGCAGTACTTCTTCCTCAAATATTTAATAGAAACCACCAAATAAGCCACATGCACCTACTCATGTATTTGTGGTAAGTTTTATTTCTTCACTTCTAGTTTCTTTAGTTGATATCGATAATGAACAGATTCTCTGTTTTTCCTTCGTATATTTCTAGTAATGTGCTTCTTTCTAGGAATCAGTCTGTTTTGTTTGAAATGTCTAATTTGTCACATTGAATTTTCATATTTCTTCACTCAATAATTACTGTGGGGTTGGAAGTGGTGTCCCATATGATTTTGCATTCATGATTTTGCAATTTGTGCCATCTCTTCTTTCCTGTTGTAAGGAAAGTGACTGTCTAAAAGTTTCAATCAGCCAGGTAAGAAAAAAATGAAACAATAAAATCAGTGAGTGGAAAGAAATGAAAGTAGACATGTGGATATGAGACTGATTTAAGGCAGGAACAGTCATCCTTGAATATAGAACCAGATGAGTGGGGAGAAGAGGAGAGAGTCAGAGACCTTTCCCAGCTTTACTGGGCTGGCTCTCAGGACTGGGCCATTTCACAAACTGCTGACCCAGCAAAAGGAAGGCTATTTAGAGCACAGAGCACTTGCGGTACCATGTGTGAGACATCCGAGACAGATTCCAGGTCCTTGTGTATGGTGAGCAAAGAATTGCAAGTGTGCACTCAATGGTAAAAGAAAAAGCAGCTGTCCTTTTTATATCACCAATTCCTCATGCTGACATCAAGTCTAGGCTTTCTACTGAAAAAGCTCCCCAAGTTCTGGCGAGAAGTCCATGTGCAGGGTTTTGGGAACTAGTCTGTGTGTGTGCCCTGGGATTTTATAATTAATAGATCATACCTACTTCCCCAGCCAGTTTTGCCATACCCTAATTTCCTGCCTCAGAAGGAGGATTGGCCCTGTGGTATCCCAAATTCAGGGGAATGGATCCCCAAATTCATGGTTTGCCTGCCCCAGCTGTGCTATCTGTACTAATTGGTTCCATATCAAAAATGTAAATATCTTACCTGGGAGATGTAACACAAAATTAACACAAAAATCAGATTAAACTACTAATTTTCTTTCAGGGAGCAAAAGATGCTGTACCTCATGACAGTTAAGCCACAGGATATCTTACAGGAGGTACAGACCTCCAGGCTTGCAGGTACCAGTAGTACAGTTAGAAACAAAGGGGCTGAGTCATTGCCTTCCTTTTGTTCAACTGTAAACATCACAACACCCTAATGATTATCTGGGTTGAAACTTAGGAGTCATGTAGATTGCTAACATCAGAGAAACAGTGAGAGGCATCTTGGATCAGTGGTGTCTGATCCTATAAATACTGGAAGCCTGAGTGATTGGGGCTCCTTTATACCCCTGTCACACTCAATCCCTTTTTCCCCTTCACACTCAAGTCCCTTTTTCCTTCTCCCCATTTCCTTTTACCCTTTTCTTGTTCCTGCTACATTCCTATGCTCTCCAATCAATGTAGCTACTTCCTACATACTACAAGATGTACACTTGGCAATTTTTTCCTCGTTGTGCTCAAGAACCTGGACTATTTTGGGCCCACTCCACTGTAGCACCAGGGCCTCTGCTTATGCCATCTCACCCCAGCATTTCTCCTATTTCCAGTACTAACACCCAGTTTGTAGTGTTTTACACTATCCTTTATTGAACTACTTATTGCATTTTTCACAGAAAGGTACAAAACCCAGTACATAGAAAGCTGAGATCAAATCAGACTTAGGGGAATATCATTAAGGGGAACATCATTGTATGAACCAGGTCTTTTATTTTCTATACTTCGACAAATGGAGACTTGCTGAACCAGGAGGAACTGTTGCTCCCAGGGCTGACAATTCCTAGAGATAGCAGATGTCTCACTCATAGGCATGCTGGCCAGATGTAAACCCCAGTACAGGGCTCGCACCCTACTACTTCCTTTTATCAAGCTGCTGTTCCCAGTCCCATCTCACCCCACTTAAATATACTGAGATCGGATTGAGGAAAAAAAGCTAGGTAGAAAGGAGATAAGAAAATCAAGATTTTTTAAATTGTACTTTTAAGAAAAAATAGCAGCTTTAAGCTGCAAGCCCAATATTTTTTTCTTACTTTTTCTTCACTCAAAAGAGAGCAAACCTGGGCAACTCCCTTTCATCTACAAAGGGGTTTGCCCATTTCCTTTTTACTTTCAAATGTTCCTCTTTCACCCATGCATGGACCACCCTTTTCGGATTTTCCAGAAGAATGGATCATTAACTCACTATGGGTGGGCCATCCTCTTCCACCTACTAGACAAGATTAAGACTGTAGATTATAATTATAGATTTGCAGATGCCCACTACCCAAAACACATAAAAGAGCCCCAGTCTATAACCGTACCTTGCCTTACTTCTGTGAGCACCCACACTCCATTCTTGAGAGTATCTTATATCTACCTCCAATAACACTTTTCATATCTCTTTTACTGATGTGTCCTGAAAGTTCTTTTTCTGTAACAGGAGTCAGTGAACCTGCAAACTTACTTGCTTACTTACTTTGTTTATTTATTTTTGGTACGGGTAATTGAACTCAGGACCTTGTAATTGCCAGACAAGTGCTTGTACCGCTGAGCTATATCCCCAGCCCCAAACTTACTTTTTTTTTTTTTTTTTTTTAGATTTTTTCTGATACTGGGAATCGAACTCATGACATTGCGCTTGCCAGGTAGGTGCTGTGCTAAATCCCCAGCCCCTCCCAAACTTACTTTAAAAAAGTACGTTAAGTTCTTTATTTCAGCCTTGGGGACCCTCAGACCCAGGCCAGTGATAGTGCCCAGTGTCCAGAAACTGCATACAGTACTCTGCAGAGCCCCATGCTGATTCCCCATTCCTACTGGTACAAACCACAGCAAAGGTTTCTGCCCTATCTTGCCCTTCGCTGCCTTCTGACCAGCTCTGATGCTTCCCCACATGGCCCCTTACGGCATGATGTGGTCTTTCTCCTGGTATTATAGGAGACTAAGTTAGGTAGAAATTAACATACAGTTAAGGAGGGACTAGACTCTCAAGGAAGTCAATGAAAAATACATCAGAATTGTGGCTGCAGGTATACCTTAAGACAAGGCTTCAAGGTAAGGTCACACTGGTGAGATTTGCACACTTCCCTAACAGATGAGCAGAATTTGAGACTACAGTGTACTGTAGTTAGTAAAGTCCATTCCATTAGTAGAACTCCATTAGTAAAACTCATTCCACACTCTGGGAATGAGTCAGGTCTGCAAGGACCTGAGGTAGAGAGGGAGATGCCTGTGCACAGGTACAGTTCCTTCCTCCATCACTAAGTCACCACTTGGCTGATTACTGGAGCTCTAAACAAAATAGTCCCCAACAGCAGAATGAAGATGACCTTTTGGAAGATGCTTAGCACTAATTATTTCTATGAAATCCCAGAATTTTTTAGGAGATGGATTATATTTGGTAGACTCACTCTCATCCTTCACTCTTGGTATAAAGAGAATGACAGGAAGAAGAATCCAGGAGGTTATTTGCCCCTACTGTGCTGATCTCTTGCCTTATTCAAGTATAGTTTAACAGGTTCAGTGAGGCCCTATCACAAAGCACACCAAGTGCAGGTGTGTGCTGGGGTGCAGAGGAGAACAGGGAAAGTGCTTTGAATGGTACAGGTGTTTGTTGATCAGTCCACAACAAAAATACTGTATCCCTAGAGTGTCACTCTGCCATATCCACTGTGAATTACATTTTCTACATGCCTTTCACAGCAGGTAGGTTAGGAATAATGAGAAATGTGTTTAAAAGTTCTAGTACATATTTGTCACACATAGGATCCAATATCTGTTGATCAAGCAAAAGAGAATTTATTAAGCGTAATCCTTCAGTAAAAAAAAAAAAAAGTGGCTAAGACTGCTGATTTAAAGACTGCATGCTACAGGTGGTTTTGTTTAAATTCAAAGGTGATTTTGATTATCTTAGATACAGACTTTCAATGGACTATAGAACTTAAATTTCAAGCAAAATCAGATTTTGTTTTACTTGGCACTCACCATGGGCAACAGATTAAATTAGGAGATATAGAACACAATGGAACATTCAGGTTCTCTGTCTTATTAGCTTATTTACTCATTCAAGTAGAGGCAGGAATAGGTAGGACAAAAATAGTCAAACACCTGTCATTTGAAATTGACAGGACTAAACAATAAATGAAATCTTAACTGAACCTTGAAGAGCAGATTGAGTTTCTATAAGAAACCAGAAGAATAAAGGGAAGGAAGAAAGAAGTGCTGACCCCCACAAATCTCTCTCTCTATCTACCCGATGTAAGCACATAGACTAATCTGCTGCTAAAGAAATTTATGGACGTCCATAAACACTGAAATGGGAACACTCTATGTCCCTATACTACTCCTGGGTGCAGTAAGAAATCCTTGCACAATACATGGAAAATCACATTTGCTTTCTCTGCCATTCTGGCAAAATGCGTAAATAGTCCAAGTACCCATCAGTAAATAAGTGGATAAGTAAAAAACACAGTGGAGAATAGTTCTAGATGTCACAAAACACTATTGAATGAATAAAGCTAATTACGAAACAGTGCACATAGAATAATGCTATTTGTTTGAATCAAAATCAGCACAGGTCAATATCATACACTGTTATGTCTAAAAATGCACTGGAACAATATTCAACAAAGCCAAAATAAAGGTCACCTCTGGTGAGAGTGAGAGCGAATCAGGATTGATCTGATCAATTAAATAAAACTTCAGGATTATCTCTAATATCCTTTTTCTTTTTGGAGTATATTTTTCTGTATTATTTCTATAATTAAAAATATAAGCATGGAAATTTTACATGGCTTGTGTACTTTTTAAAACGTGGAAGCAATATGACTACCACCAAAGATTAATTCCAAATAGAACTATGAATGTCATCTTCTGCTTTGTACCCTTCTGATTTCTTCTCCATCAATCAAAATGCTGTCCCTTTCTGACCAAAAAATGTAATTAAATTTTAAAAACACAAGCCAGCTGGAAGGCAGGACAATTTGACTGAGATGATCATAGAAAATGGGGTCAAGAAGATAAATGGATGCTTGGCCACAGAAGCCTTTAAACTCAAGGTTAAGAAATTTGGACTACCACTGTCTACCCACTGGGAAACATTACTTGTTTTGAGCTGGAGAACGTCATGGATCAAAAGGATAAATCAATATCCATTCTTCACCCCTACACCTCAGAGGGTATCTTTTTACCATTATCTTTGGGTTGATAGAACTCCGAGAGGTTTTAGATGCCAGGCAGGAATTTAAAAGACACATCACTCCTCTCCTGGAGAGTTACTGTTTAAGGGAGGATTTAGACTCTTAAGACTGCATGAAACACATTAAGGACTGCCCCCTTTATCTTCCCACTCAACTTCCCTTCATGGCATGAAGCCTCCTGAGACACACTTGAAGATGATGATGCTTTTCAACTGTAAGTAGCAGGCATGTTCATCCATCAGCAGGGAAAATTGCTGTCATATTTCTTTCATCTTTATGGCCTCCCATGTTGAGCTTTTCAAAGCAGAAGTGAATAATAATCCCTGTGGTGAAAAGAACAAAACAATTATGAATAGGATGACTTAAAAATAATCTGTTAACATCTTCTCTAAACAGTCGGGATGTTGCTGAGTTAAGGGATACTGGGAGGTGGAAATCTATGAAGGAAACTTGGTTATGTTTCCAGGATTCAGCCTGTGTGTCTAATTTAGTTCCAAAGCATATTCCAAACAGAAATTCATGGATGTCTTTAAAGAAGGCTTGACACTGAAATATCATCACCCAGAAGGGTCTGCCTCCAAAAGAGCTCTCCACTTGTCTTTGAGACCAAAATCAACCACCTTCAAAACGGAGGCTTTCCTTCCTACGTCTTTTCCAACTTTTGCTTGAATGATTCCATAAAATCAAGCAGAACAGGCCAGAGGAAAATAAGGTTAGCCAATAGAAAATAAAAAGCAAGTATTAATAGCCAGAGAAAGGCCATGGCCATGTAGGCAAGAGCTATGAACTGCCTAATGCCACACTGGGAATCGCCACACTGATGGTCCTCAGTCTTCATACTCTCCATTGCTTGTTCATTCTTTCACTCCGTGGACCCTGCGCTTACTATAAGCACTGAACTGAACAGTGGCAAAGCGAAATCCCTGCACCCGAGAAGCTTGTGTACCTGTGCAGGCAACAGAGGCAAGCGTGACTCCTGGTAAACTCATTTTAGAAGTAAGAGACCATACTACGAGTGTTCTACAGCTTGCCTAAAAGTGCCCTAGCTAAAGCAGTGCAAAGCTAGACTCTGAATGAGAACACTGGATTCCACAGCCCAGGCTATTAGTTCCACAGTGTGACACTTATCATCCAGAAGTGCAGGAAGGACCATGCCAGCCCACCCTGAAGACACTTCCCAGACATCACTGTTTTCTACCCTGTTTGTAGAGTTATCTGCCCAGAATGGACCTCTGCCTGACCTTAAGAAAAGGGCATTGTTATAGGAGCTAACATACAGCTTATTATCTGAACCTAGTGAAATGCAAATATTTTCACTAGAAAATAAGTTGACATATGCATTTATTTTAAATAAAATATGATACTACCTTCTTGGAAACAGAAAGCTCCTGGACAGGCCTGTATTTACCATATGATTCTCATTTTGATTAAAATTACATGCAGCAGTGTGACTCCGAAGGGGCATCATAACGCGTTTCCTACAAGTGTTCTACAGAGTTTAAATGGCAAATTATAGCATGGAGCCTCCTCGCATCAAAACCACAGGTGCACTTACTCCTCACTCTAGATTTTCATGATGAGGACTATTGTGCATTCGGTTCTATAGAAACTGAATTTGTATCATTCTCCTCTTTGCCTGCTTCAGTTCTACAAATGCCCACTCTTCTTTTGAGATTCAGCACACCCTCCAATTCCTGTCCTTTTCCATCTGCCTTCTCCTGGGGGATCGTGTTCTCTCTCACAGCAATGGGCAATGTGGGCAGCTGTCAATCACAGCATCACTAAGACCTTCATAGCATCTTCTAGTGATCTAGCACCTATGGGTTGCTGGCACTTCCCTGCTGACTCTTCTAATTGTCACCACTATTCTGCAATGGGGAATTATTACCTCCCCACTTGAAATAAACAGAACCCCAGGGCAGTTAGGAGGCTGCAGTGAGGTCATAGATCTACTAGGATGGTCACTAGTTAGCAGATGCTTCTACTGGTTTGTATGCTGCCTGGGGGCAGGAATCATCATTCCTGGGGTGCTTTGAATAGGGAATGTGCTCCATAAATTAAATTCACATGAACAGACATGCATCAACTGAATTATATATCTTGTGGAATTGTGGAAGGATGAAATGACGCAATATGAGAGAAGTATCTGGTGCCATAACAGCCATAGAACTGATAATAAATGTTTGTTACCATCACGAGCATGTTGTAAGTCTTACAATGGACCTTAGCCCAGACTACCTTAGCTCATCTCCTAGGTCACATTAGCTCCCTTCCTGTTGCCCAAATATGCCAACTGGTCGCTAACTCAGGACCTTAGCAGTTGGGTTTCTCTGGCTCAGTGGCTTGGAGCCTTATATTCTAGCTGCCCCGGAACATTACTTCTCATCCTTTCAGTCTAATTTCTCCTCAGAGAAACCTCCCCAGCTACCTTTGAGTATTGTCCCCACCTTTCCTGCCCTGTCTCAGCTCCTTGCTTTCCCCCTGCAGCTTGCTAAATACAGTTTGTTATTTTTGCATCTATCTGCTCACTCATGTTTTCTCTGTCTTCTTCAGTGAAAAGGCCCACTCTAGAATGCCTTGCGCACACTAGGCATTCGCTAGATGCTTTTGATTTAGAAGGACAGATGGGTAAATGAAAAAATAAATAATGGGAGCCAGAAGCTAAAACCTGATAACTGGAAAATGAATGTGAGCCTGGGTAGAGAATGGGTGGTTAAGATGTTGGAAGATATACACAGGCTTTTTCAGGAAACCACACTGGATTTGAACCTAGTTATATCAGAAGACATCTTCCACTCTTATTGTATACACACAGTAACATACTCTCCTGGAAAGAGAAAATGACACATCCATGTACTGGCTTAAATACTCTGACTGAATACACCACAGCATTCTAGGAGCCAAGAGAGTGGCCGGCTTTCCTTTTACCATAACGCTGACTTCCATCCGTGTGGTCGGGTATGATGGCAAAATCCGCACTACAGTCTCTGCTATGCAAGACTGACTTTCAGCTTCTCCACCCTGGGACCCTCTGAGCTAAGGCTCTGTGAACTGTTCTCATAGTCTCTGTGCCACCCAGGATACCACAGTTCCCTGCCCAGGGAAACACAAAGAGCTCTAGGCCAACACTTTACTGGCTTAGTCAGAGCCTACTTTTCATCACAGCTCCAGCTGCTTTTCCTGAAGCCATGCCTGTGACTGTGAGGTGGGTTGGTCCAGGTATGGGATCAGCTTCCCCATGAGATTGGGCAGCAAAGCTGAGAGTCCCCTCCCGAAGTCAGACCAGCATACAAACCCAAACTCCACCCAGTTAACCTCTGTGGGCCTTGTATTGGAGTTCTCCAAGGAAATAGAACAAATAAGGTATATATGTATTGTGTTTGTGAAGGGAAGAAATAAAGAGGGGAGGGAGGGAAGGAGACAGAGAGAGAGAGACAGACAGACAGACAGACAGACAAACTGGCTGACACTGTTGCAGAGACCAAAGCCCTGGGGATGGGTGGAGCATATGCTGGTGTAAATCCTGGTGACCAAAGGCCTGAAAACCAAGTACCAGAGCCCAAGGGCAGAAGACACATGTCTATGTAAAGAAGGCAGAGAACTGACCTTCTATCTTTTGCCTTCTTTAAGCCCTCAGTGCACTGGATGATGTTTGCCCACATTGGTGGGAGCTAATTCTCTCTTCTCTGTCTACTGTCAAGTGTTGATCTCTTCCAGAAATGCTCTCACACACAGACTTAAAAATAATACTATACCAAATATGTGGGCATTCTTTGCCTCTGTCAAGGTGGTACATAAAGTGAATTATCACAGATACTCATCTGTCAATGGGCATAACAGTACCTACTTTGAAGAATTGCCGTGAACATTAGGCAAGTAAGAAAAATAAATCCTTATTGAAAGCCATAACCAAGCTTCTCGGAGATAGGCATCCTCAATCTTCCTAGTGCTGCCAAAATGTCAGTCTGAGACTCAAAAATATGGATTTTCACATTCCATGTGAGCAATCACAGAACAGCTGAGGACTAGGCACCCGCCCAGAGAGAATCTGGCTGTGTGCTCTTACACAAGGGCGCCTCAGACTTGCGGATGGACAGAGTCAGAAGAATCTCAAGTGCCCCTCTTAACTCTCTCAGATTTAACTATGAAACCTGCACTCACCAAACCACATGGAACCTTAAAATAGAAAAAGGAGCAAAACTATCAAGCCTGAAAACATATGTGAATCTTCACAAGGCAGCATCATTGGTAGAAGAGGCCCATGGGACCTACAGGAGGGGAGTGGGTGCCGCATTGGCAAATGGCCTTAGTACACCAAGCAATGGTTACAAGTTGCAGGCTTTATCAGGCAAGCTACTGTTCCTTGAACTTTGTAGAAATTAACTGTTTGTAATAATTCCATGAGATTTGTTTTATTCTTATCCTGCCATTTAGATGGGGAGAGAAAGGATGAATCTAGAGTTCTTACTCTTTGCCACTATCTTACACTGCCTTACCAACAACCACAACTACAAACCTGTGAGCACCTACCTGTCCTGTGCCAGGCACCATGCTAGGGGCTTTCATAGTTCACCTATCTGACAGGTAAACTAGAGAAAGATACTACTGTCTCACCAGGTGGAGGTGAGGGTCAAGCATATATTTGAAAGTGCTTCATAAGCCATCAAGTTTCTTGAAAAGATATCAGTGTGAACCCATGAGGAAAGATTAAAAGAACTGCAGGGTGTCTCCAGTGGAATACTGTTGCTAGACAGCCTGGTACCCAAAAATTCGAGGCTGTTTCTGTTCTACCCAAAGAATTGGCTGGGACAACAGAGGCACAGTTAAACACAACTTTTTATTTAATGTAAAAAAAAGAGAGAAAAGGAAAACGGTGAAGAAAAGAGAACAAAGGAAGAAAAACATGAAGGAAAGAGAGGAATAAGAAGAGATATGTCCCACAAGCAGGATGGGCCATTACAGAAACAAGAGCACAGCAGAACAAAATGGCAGCAGCAGTAAAGTCAAGGGTTGCTGCCTTTTATATCCTTCCAGATCTGGTCCCTTGCAGTTGCCCTGCTCATACATCTGGGATATAATTGATAGGTTGTGTCTGTTCAGGATCAGGTTTCATAGATGCTGTACATCCCGTTCCCAGTCTCTGGTCCAGATCTTTGTAATTAATAGATCGTATCCTGTTTTCCAGCCATCCTGGCATGCCCCTAATCTTCTACCTCAATACCGTGCAGCGTTCAGAGTATGCACTTCTCAGTTGTCTGCTTTTAGTCTTGCATTGTATTTCAACTATGCTACAACTGTAAACAATGTTTAACTGATCCTAATGCAAAATAAATCTTATGTGTAGACTTACAAATAAATTCTGTCCAGGGGAGCTTCTGTTGACTTCACTCTGTCCATGGAAAAAGACAGCTCAGCATTCATTTGCACATCCAAACTTCATGCTATGTAAATTTGCCCTTCTTAGATTACTCCTGTGAGCCTGCTTTAATATTTATTTCCTCATTAATAATGAGTTAAGCTAAGTCTTTCCATGTCTATATGACACTCATGATTTCCCTCCTTTGTGTGTGAAAATAATCCTTTGACATTACTATTTATTACTACAGAAAAATGAACATTTCCAATTTTTGACTTATTCAGCCTCTGCAAAAGGTTTCAATGGCTCTGATTTCCCTTTGCATCAAGTTCAGCTAACTTTATTGTAGTGGATGTTAACCAATAGAATTATGGCTTGATTTGCTTTTGTGTGTATGTGAAAGGCATTGTATAATATTATGGAGCTGCTGTATCCTGGGTTTAAAAAGTGGGTCAGCTGCTGAGACTTGGAAATTTCTGTGAGAATGTAAAAATATATTAAGTATAAACAAGGTTACAAATCCAAACAAAAAGAAACTCAGGATTACTATCAGGATGGATGCTGCAGAAACAGCATTCAGAGCTGACATCTCAGCTAATTTGCAATGACTAGCTGGGGAAAAAAGAATCTAGGAGAACAAAGACCACACAATACCTAGGATGGTCAGGTAAGATATTGAAAACAAATCCTCTAATAAAACACAGCTTGAAATAGAAGAAGGTAAGTGAAATTGTTGAGCCCATGCTATCAAAAGATGGCTAATAAAACCCAGAGAGAGGAAGACAAATTTCTCAAGGGATGATCCACCAAAAAATTACCTTGGAAATGAAAACTAGAATTGAAAGGCGTAGTGCTAATACTCTAGTTGAGCAAGAAAGAACAAATAGGTGGCAGAGAGATGCACTTGCCCTACAGGAAAGAGAAAACAACACAAAGATATGGTTTTAATATGATCTATCTTACTTGCAAGGAATATTCCAAGCCAAAGCTATTTGGGGATGGAATTACAAGAAACACATGATTTACCCTTTCCATTTCTTTCAAGTGGGGAATCCCACAAAGGTACAAAAAGTAGCCATGTTGAAACAAATACACACTATGAGCTCTTCTATAAGCTACCTAGCAGGAGAAAAATCAATAAAATTAAAAGTAGGAGGATGATTTGAGGTCAGTGGAAAGTAGAGCAGGGATCTCCACCATTTGATGTGAAGTGGAAATACTGGGGGAATATTTGAAATGCTGATGTCTGAGATTTACCCTACAGTTGCTAACCTAACTGGCCTGGTGTACACCTGATATTGGGCCTTCCTGAGCCATCCGTAGGTAATTCTATTCTGCAACCACGATGAAGTGTAAAACCATCATCCAAGCAATGGTTCTCAAGCTTCAACAGCATCAGTATCAGCTGAGGACTATTCAGCTACAGATCCTCAGCAGCATCCTCGGAATGTCCAATTCAGCAGCATCGAGTGGAATCTGGGAACCTGCAATTCTAGCAAGTTCCCAGCTGTTGCAGTGGTGGTCCACCAGCACATTTTGAAAACACTAGACTAAGAGGACATCAAAACCATATCTTAGGGGCTTTGTAATTTTTACAGGTTTGATAAAAATATTTGATCATGGAGAACTATGTCTTTATTCTTAAGAACTGAATGCTAGCTGGGTGTGGTGGTGCATGCCTATAATTGAAGTATGTGGGGGGCTGACATAGGAGGATTGTTGTGAAGCCAGATCTTGTCTTAAAAATCAAAACAATTAAAAAAAAAGAATTGAATGTTGAGGTAACTAGAGCCTCTTAAATTTTCAACTGTAGGACAAGTAATCTGTGGGACTCAGTTGGGGCAACACTACTTCGAAATTTAAATTAATACTCTTATTATTTAACTTGGAGATATTTGTCTTATACTCCCCCCAAAACACTGAATTTTGACAATTCTTTCAAGTTCACTTTTTTAATCACAGATATTTCCCATAAAAATATAAATACTTAATGACTCTTCCTGAATATTATCTACCAGGGTCCCCTGAGCAACACAAGAACAGTTGTTTAATAAAAGGCATAAAATTATTTAACACTAAGGACCATCATTAAGGTAAAAATCACATCTGTTCATATAACAGTAGAAAAATACTGATACGTTTTAGATCTAAACTGCTTCCCAAAGTCTCATTTGTACGCAGCTGGGGTTTTTGAAAAATGATTGAAACAGGGGGTGCTATTGTCATAATCAATGAAGTAATCCACTGAGAATCCATATCTGAAAGTGCCTTTAGGATGTGGGCATGCTCAGCCTGATTGGACAAGGTGGGTCACTGGGGGTATGATCTGAGGGGATGTGTTCTTGTCTCTGGCTCTTCCTTTCACTCTCTGCTGTTCAGCTGCCATGGGTTGACTAGCAGTTCTCTGTCATGCCCTTCCACTGTGTCATTTCTGCCTCGAAACAAGCATATTATGGACCAACCCTTCTTAAATCCTAAACTAAATAAATCTCTCTTCATTTAATTTGTGGATGTTGAGTACATTAAAACCTTGTTTGCAAGAATTCATTCCTCTCATAATCCAAAGAAATTATATATCAAAATAGTGAAAAAAAGAACAACCAATTGTGACCACGTGACCTTTGGCATGCTATGCTGTTCCTATTGCAAAACATCTCTCGTTTATCAAATTAAAATTTCTTGGAAATATTTGCTTGTCTTGGGGAACAAGAAGAAAAGTGACTAACAGAAAATTAATGCCAAAGAAATAGGGCCATTGTTGCAACCATCCTTTACCTTGCAGTTCAGAAGTTTTGAAACTGGTTTGGGAAAGGACTTTTGAGAGGCATAGAGAAGCAGGCTAGAGTACTCTAAGCAGACCTTGATGAGTAATACTGATTAGAACTCAGAAGAACAGAATGCTGACAAGAATGAAGATAGCAGAGACTAGGCTCATAAGTTTTCAGAGGGGAACAAAGACTCTGTTGGAAACTAAACTGAAGGCCTTGAGTGTGTTAATCTGGCAAAAAATTTCTCCATTTTTTTCTTTTTTTCCATATTGGGAATGGAACTCACGACCTAGCACTTGCCAGTCAGGTGCTGTGCTGCTGAGCTAAATCCCCAGCCCTCCATGTTTTTTCCATGTGCTATGACTTTACAAGAGGCTGAATTAAATGTGGCAAAGTAATTAATCTGGCAGAGGAAATTTCAAGGCAATTTAATATTCAGACTGTGGGATGGGTACTGCTGGTGGCTGTTAGCTTGAGTTATGGTGAGAATAAGAAATATAAAGCAGACCCAAATGTTGTGAACATTTTGGAACAGCCATAGACAGGAAGTGCTTAAAAAATTGGGGCCAAAGAAACTGTGGTTGCTGAAAAAAATAGAAACATTAAAAAGAAGCTAGGCTGGGGATATAGCTCCACAGCATAGTGCCTACCTGGCAAGCACAAGGTCCTGAGTTTGATTCTCAGTACCAAAAATAAAATAAAATAAAACAAGTTGCAAAATAAAAAATTAAGACTTAAGGATGAACTCATAAAAAAATAAAGAAGAAGCTAAATACTTTTCACTGGAAAACTAGGAATGATATCTTCAGGAATTGACCAAAATACACCCAACACAGGCTCAAGATTGCAAAAGATAAACTCTTTTGAAAGACTGCTTCAAATGCCCTGCACTTTGAGGTCTTCCCCAGGAGATGTATTCCGTAGTTCAAACATTCAGAGGCCACTGCAGGAGTGGTCAAAGGGGGCCAGGCTACTGCTTCTGTTGGCAGCAGATCTCAGTATCATCCATGAATGCTTTTTCATGCATACAGAATCCAAGAGGGGTCATGGAGGTGTCTACCCAAATTTCAGAAGAAGGGCTAGGGGGTAAACCAAATTGTGTGATGGAGTTGTAATCCCTGGCAGAAGTTCCTGAGAGCATGAAGCTGTGAGATTGAAACCAAAGTTATAGTGGAGACCCCAGCAAGTTGGAGGTGTCAGAAACATGGAATTTCTAACCTGGAAAGCTCTAGACAATAAGCAGAGCTAGCCCAAAAAGGGGGAGATATGGGATGCAACCAGTCAGGTCATAGGGATGGGGCTGCCTGAGCCCTTTGGAGTTCACACCTCACTACCACATGGTGAGGATTTAATGTTTTCCCTGCTGGTTTTCAGTTTTACTTTTTAAAATACTTTTCTAGCCTTCTAATCCTCCCTTTTGGAATGAGAAGTTTTACTCTGTGCCACTTGCATTTTGGAAGTATTTAGCTTTCCTTTTGATTTATACAGCTGCTCACTAAGTGTTTCCCTTGAGTCTCTAGGAAGACTTTGAACTTGGACATTTGAGCAACACTGGAATTAAGATTTTGGCTACTCTTAGAGATGGACTAAATCCATTTTGCATAATGAGATAGACATGAGCCTTTACGGGATCAGGGATGGAATCTTTAGATTTAAAATTTTCCACCTAAGTCTCAGAGGTGGGACTTCCATAAGGGAATTAAATCATAAGGGCACTACATGTACCAGTGGATTAATCCAGTGGTGAGTTCATAGTTGAAGGTACCACTAGGAGGTTGTCCTGCTGGGTAAGGTAGGTCCCTGGGGGCATGAGGTGGGAGGGCAAATTTTCATCACTGCCTCTTCCCATCCCTGTCTGTGGTTCCCAGTCACCACTGGGAAAGCAACTTCCCTCCACCATGTGTTTCCACCATGTAATTTCTGCCTCAGAACTAGCCTACCATGAACTGAAGCATCTGAAACTGTGAACTAAATAATCCTTTCTTCCTTTAGCTTGCAGGTGTTGAGTATTTTATCCCAATGATGGGAAAGTGACTAATACAAATAATTAAGATGAGAGATTCTTTTTTTTCCTGAAACCCAAAAGCTTATATAAAAATTTTCCATTTTGCATCATTAATAAGAGCATAAAAATGTCTGGGCTTTCATAAATCCTGATGGATGTCAGTAACAGACACTGTCATATCCTAGAAGCAATAGACCAAAAATGACTCCTCTCAAAATGTGCTTAGAAAAAGTCATGCTTTATTTTATTACTCGAGGTCCCTCAAATCATCCAAGACTGATGTCAACTCTGCATATTTTTTCTATCCCTGTCAAATCCCATTAATTCTGCCTTCACTTCCTATTTCTCAACCCTCCACCTGAGCCCAAGCATTTATTAGCTTTCACTAAAGTCCTTTCATTGCACCCTCACCACCTGTCTCCAACCCCCACACAACATTGTTTCAATCCACCTCCACACCACTGCCAGAGTGAAGCTTCTAAACCAAGGGCTGGCAAACTAAGGCCTGTAGGCCAAATCCAGCCTTCTGCCTGTTTTACTATTGTTTAAATTATATTAGAACAGAGTCATGTTTATTTGTTTACATATTGTCTCCTATGGTTTAAAATATAATGGCAGAATTGAGCAGTAGCAATAGAGATCATACTACCTACAACCTCCCAAATATTTATTATTTCGTCCTTAGAGAGTTCTGCAGCTTCCTATTCTAAGGTCTTTCTAGTGGCAGTGTGATGCGATACCAGAAATATCAGCACCACCTGAAAGTGTGTTAGAATTACAGAATCTCAGGCCCTAACCCAGGGCCACTGAGTCAGATTATATATTTTAATAAAATGTATAGGATTGATAGTGACATTAAGATAGCACAAGATTATCCTCAAGTACATTCCCCTGATTCAATACACTTCCGAAACTATTCTTCCCAGACATCAGTACAGTGTGATCTGTATTTGTGTGTTCACTTTATCCCAGAGCCTGCACACAGACCCTCAACCTTTGGAAGACCCTAACCAGAAAGTTACATTCCACTGGTACTCATGGAAAATGTTTCAAATATTTTTTTTTATCCAAATTGGCAGCAATGATTTGATAAGTAGCACTAAATAATAACAGCATGAATATTCTTGGTGTAATGAATAGTGCTTTAATGATCAGAGATTTAGGACATTTATCAGGACTTCTGCCTTCAGGAAACAACACCGAAGGATTTGGCAAGCCTGGTATCTTGGTGCTTTGGAGGAATACCCAGGTTAGGAGGTCTTATATGGTCTCACATTGCATTCCTGCACTGAGAAGTCTGTGGCCTCTTCCAACCAGAACACCATCTGATGAGGGCACTGTACATCTGCCTCAATGTGAACTTCATTTCAAGACGACTGACCAAGTGAGCACTTCACTGAGTTTTCAAAAACTTGTTATTCCTTTCTGTTGTTATTTACCAATGTTATTTATACAAAGAGTATGCTTTCTAGGGGACCCCCTGGCACAATACAGTGGAAGGTTGTAGGGGAGGAGACAAGCATCCCCATGTATTTAATTATTGGGGACAACTAGATATTTACAAGAAAAGTGACAACCAAGTGGCTATGTCAGCTTACAAAAGGCTCCCTGTGAACTACTGCCCAGAAGTATTAGGTATATCAGTGGCAAACCTATGGCATGTGTGTTGCAGCTAGCTGTTTGTATCACTGAAAGCTCTAAAAGGTTCTCCAACACTGAGCTATATCATGTCACCATCTTGTTGTAAAATGATAAATTTCACAAAGGTAAGAGTTATAATTCACCTTCTTAAACAGATATAAAACAAAGACATGTGAAAGATTTTATGTAATCCATTATTAATAAAAAGATTCACAAGATGTTATAAGTTCAAAGGAAAAGTCAAAGAACAAGTACCCATTTATATGAAGTCAAGGAATGTCGAAATGAGTTTAAAAGGAGATTCAGGGAGGAAAAAGGAGTCAGTTGACCATCCACTGTGTAGAACTTATTTGTATTCATATCCATAAGAATTATTTTTCATCAGGGGCTGGGGATTTAGCTTAGCGGCAAAAGCTCCTGCCTGGCAAGCGCAAGGTCATGAGTTTGGTTCCTGGTACCGGAGAAAAACCAAAAAAAAAAAACAAAAACAAAAACAAAAAAGAATTATTTTTCATCACTATTAATTAGTTACAAATTAGTTACCTAGAATTTGCAACTAAGCTGTGAGTTAATGAAAAGTTAGAATCAGAGAACCAGGAAATTGATAAGCCTACTTTCCTAGTGGACCCATTCAGTGCTCTTTTTTTGCTTACTACAAATTGTCTCCACATTGGAGACTTGCTCCTCTCACTAGAGCAATGTTTCTGAGCAAGTCATGGATCACCACTGCTCACAGGCTGTGCAGACCCCTATTTTCTACTCTATCTAGTAGCACCTCCTTTTAAACAACACTAGCTCCCTTCGTCATGCATAATTTTTTCATAATTTTTTCTCTAGGAAACAAAAGTCCTCAATGGAAAACACTTGCCCGTGACATATGTCATTATTTTAGTAATATAACTTCCGTTAATGTGGAAAACAGCACAAGTGTTCTGTCAGAACGAGGACATGCTGGGAGAGAAAAGACTAATGCTCTAACAAATTAGTAAACCTCACTGGGATGTTTGTGGAAGAAAAGCAGCTAGGAGCCTTTTCTTCCCTAGTCTACCCAACGTCTTTACCTCTCAGTCCCTTTGCCCCAGTGAGCGATGCAATTACCAGCCAGAGGAGGGTTTGAGGAGAACCTGCTCCATCCCTGCACACATTGCTCTTTCAGTGCCTTTGGATAGCAGAATCCCCATGTCTACGCTCCTCATAGAAAATGGCATATTTGCCTATCCTGCATGTACTTTAGATTAGATTACTTACCATGCCTTCTGGATATGGAGTACAGACTGTGTATTCATTCTGATCTGGGAAAGGTAATGACTGAGTATGACAGTTAATTAAAAATGAAAATCTAAAATGAACATAAACTTCTTGGAAGAAGAAGTACAAATGGCCAGCAAATCAACAGTTGTAGAATTAATATAGAGATTCCTCAAAAATATAAAAAATAGCAACTCTACTTGACCCAGGTATTCCTCTTCTAAATATTTTCTCAAAAGAGTTAAAGATGTCATATTACAATGATAAATGCCTACCAATCTTTGGGGCAGCACAATTTGTAACAGCTAAATTTTGGAAGCAGCTTATATGCCTACCAACAGATGAATGTATAAAGAAAATGTAATAATAACCAACACTGGATATTACACTGCCACAAAGAAGGATAAACTTGAATCATTTGTAGGGAAGTTAATGCACTTTGAGACTATAATATTAAATGAAATAAATCAGACGCACAAGCTTAAACATTATATGGTTTCTCTTATATGCAAAACTCGAAATATCAATAAAGAGCAAAATAAAGGTAGATAATAGAAAATAGAGAGGTAGATCCTCTGTAAATGTGTTTATTTTCCATAAACACAAGTCTCCCCTTGAGCCTTAGCTCTAGGAACAACTCTCAGGTCTGTGTTTCCTGCCTCAGACTCTACAAACACCATCAGTAAGAAAGTGTTCTTACTGAAGGGGCGAGAGGGGCACTGGTCTTCTTCTTGGTAATTGGAGTCTTCCACAAGTCACGTACACTCTCCTGATGGGGCTCTGGGTCTAAGCTACAGCCTTACCTGATATTCTTTTCCCCGACCTAAGCACAGGCTAACTAACACTGATATCTTGCTCCCTCTCCACGCAGTTCTTGTTTCCACACTTCCCTCAGCCAGAGTGCACTGTCTCACCATCCATATCCACTGTGATGTGGATTTCTCTCTCAATTCCTACCTGAGACAGCTAGGTCTTCCTTCCTTCCCTCCTACCCAGGCCATGATGTCTTCATTCCTCACAGTTCGCTGGTCTCAGCCCTTCTACTCTGAAGAGTGCTGCTGACAATTACATAAGCGGCATACTCCATTCTGGGGGTTTTGTGTGTGTATGCATGTATACGTTTGACACTCCCCCTGCAGTCTGAGGTAGATGGATGTGAGTTACTGTGGAGGAAGATATGTATCTTTCTCCTATATTCACAGCTGAGACCCTTATAATAACAGAGAGATTAATAGAGGAACAGCATGAAATGGACTCAGTGTAAGTTTTAAGCCACATGGAAGCATTTACAAGGAAATAAAGACCCCCCCAAAACAGATAAACATGAGCATTTTATGCTAGGTTAGATGGAGAGTAGATAGCAGTAGAGAAACTTCATAAAGGAAAAAGGCTTGAAACCCTGTGTTCTGCAAAATTTCTCATCAAACAATTCCCCAAGTGAAAATGAAATGACTCATGAGAAGTAAAGGAGACAGCTGCTAGTTATGGGTGGCAGCTTTGTGCCTCATGCTACAGACATTCATGTGTGTGCTACTTCCCTCTCACTGCCACCCCCTCAAGCAGGTGTCTGCTATAGTTCAGATCTGAAGTGCTCCCTCTGCCTGTGTTAAAGGCCTGGTCCTCAGGCTCCACTATACAGAGGTGGTAGAACCCATAAGAGGTGGAACACAGAGAGTGGTCTTAGATCACTGGGGGAGTTCTCTCAGAGGGAATCCGAAGATGTTGGGTTTCCTCCTCTTTCTCTTCTGGCTGTCCTGAAGCAAGCAGTCTGCTTTATCATGTAGTCCCCAACATGACTTGCTGCCTTGTCACAGGCCACAAAGCAATGTGACAAACTCAGCATGGGCCAAAACCTTTATACCCATGAGAGAAAATAAACTTCATAATATGTGTGAGATATTTGTTACAGTAACAGAAAGCTGACTAAGACACTGACATTTTCAGATAGGAATTATTTGCCCCATTTTACAGATTTGGAAACCAATGTCAGGAGCTTAGACAAGATGCATCAAATCACTTAGCTAAGAGGTACAGGAGCAGGGCTTGAAACTTGTGAACACAGAAGGACTCAGTTTATTTATTTTTCCTGAATTTTTTCATAATAGCTTTGATCTACATGTGGAAGCAGAAGAAAGCTATTCCCCAAACCACAAACCTGAAACTCACTGTGCAGTCTGCCCTCTCCCCTACTGCAGCTCCCCTCTAATTTTCTGCAGATGACCTTCACTTTCACAGAAATCATCGAGGCTTCTGAATCTGTACGAGGCCACAGATTCAATATCATGCCTGGTTTAATCTTATTTAAACTGAAAACCTGGGTTTTTTCCTTCTCACTGCTTCTGTTCACAAAGGCAACATTTTAACTATTCCAACTAATAATTTGTGGAAAAAAGGAATGTAATAGCCATTTCTTGACAGACCAGTGTTGTTTTGAGAACAAGAAATTCATAGAAAATTAATATATGGGAGTTTTCTTGAAATATTAATAACTGATGCTGGTTTTTTCCAAGAATGTGTGTAATGAACACAAATTGTCAATAATTAATTATAAGGGAAAAAGGTCCAAACATTATTTTACAGTCATTTTATAGACCTGACTTTCCTCCATTAACATGGTACTTGCATTAGAAGTAGTAGTGAAAGATTTATGTACTTAACCTCTATTATTATAATTAATTTTGTTTAACAATGCATTATCTCTGTAAAGTATTACAAGCCTACTGGCTAGGAAAGTTGCATCCCTGGTCAGACTACAAGTAGTGTGTTTACCTGTAAGACTTCAAAGCATAATCATTCTACCAACATTTTTTTTATTAAGCATTCAGTGCAAAGTACTGGGCTAGGCAATAAGGACTCATTTATCCAAATATTTAAGGAGTGCTTCCTATCTGTCAAGCACAACTGTAGGCACAGGGAATGGAGAGATTCCTGTGTAATAAAGAACCTGACTAATCTTTATCCCTAGTTCATGAAGGATCTTTAAGTCCCTACAATTTCACAAGTGATAGAAGTATCTTGTACCCAGAGAGTACACGCTGAGCCCCCTAGACCATGCCTCACTTTGTGTTAACCAGGTGATATATGGTGAGTTTAAACTGTCTCTCCGAGAGAGTTTAAACTTATTATGACTCGGGACAGGATGACTATAGGATTGGGGCTTTGGGCCATGTTATAGCAGCCAATCTCTGTGGGGAAGAAAAGAGCTAAAGACTGAGTAAAACTTCATAGGTTTCAATCCATCATACTTACATAATGAAGTCCCAATAAAAACTATATATGAAAACTTGGCATCCCATGCAGATGTGACAGGCGGGGGGGAGGGGGGCAGGGATATGTGGAATATGTCCCTAAAGACGCAGAAGCTTTGTATTTGGACTTTGTTAAGACTACTGCCCTTTCAGTTAGTTCTACTATGTAACATTTTGCTTTAATAAAACTATAACAGTAAGTATAATGCTTTCCTGAATTATGTGAATCAGTTTAGCAAAGTGTTAAACCTTAGAGAGTGGGAGGAATCCTCAAATTTATAGCCAGCTGATCATAAGTAAGAGTGGCCTGTGGACTTTCAACCTTGAAGACAGTGTCTGCAGAGAAAGCAGTTTATGGGGACTATGTCCTTAACCTACGGCCCAAATCTAGACATATCAGAAGTCACTGCAGAGGTGGACCAGAGAATCCATAACCCACATGAAACAAAGTAGATGAAAAATAAGCACTTAAGGAAATAAGAATTCCAGCAAGGGCGAATCTCTGTGAAAGTAAGACAGGTTAGTGGGCTCAGAGGACCTGCGTGGAGGAACAGGGATAGTGTGGCCCAGGAGGCCTTTCTGACTGCAGAGCTGAGACTCAAATATAGAACAGGAAGCATGGGGAGCAGAGAGACCTGTGTCCTGCCCTTTGTGGATTATCATCAAGCAAGGCAATCCCCAGAAGGAAGTCAAAATCAGCAACAGAAAATGTCTGCTTTCAGAATATTATTTGTAAAAGCTGACCATAAGGTGAGTTTTCTATTAATTGATTCAAATTTTTTCCATTATAAAATTATGCATAGAGCTTTATGGAAGATCTACATGGAAAGGAAGCAGCACAGCCAGAATGGCACTGCAGATGAAGAAAGGGCACACAGAACTCTGTACAAGGCCCCTCTTCTGTCTTCTCAAGCCCTGCTGTCCTCTGCCCCAGTGATTTGGAAACTTACATGTACAAATGAACCAACAGGGGGTTCTGCTAAAATGAAGATTCTGACTCAGTTGGCTTAGGAGAAGGCCTGAGGTTTTGCATTTCTAATAACATCTCAGGAGCTGCTGAGGCCGCTGGGATAGGGGCCTCATTTTAAAAAATGAAGTGTTGCTGGGTGTGGTGGTGCACACCTGTAATCCCAGCGCTCGGGAGGCTGAGGCAGGAGGATCGTTGCAAGTTCGAGGCCAGCCTGGTCTACAAAGTGAGCTCAAGGTCAGACCGAACTGCATAGCGAGACCCTGTTTCAAAAAGATAAAAAATAAAATAAAATAAAATAAAAAATGAAGTGCTAGCCAAGCACTGTCCAATAGAAAGAGAACATGGGCCACAAATGCAAACCAAAAGAGTAATTTTCATCTTCCTGCAAGTCACATTTTTAAAAAGTAAAAACAGTACTTTGATGCATAAAAATTTTACTTAATCTAATATATCCAAAATAGTATCATTTTGGGGCTGGGGATTTAGCTCAGCGGCAAAGCACCTGCCTGGCAAGTGCAAGGTCGTGAGTTTGATTCCTGGTACCGGAAAAAAAAACCAAAATAGTATCATTTCAGTATCAACATGTGAAATATCAATGAAGTCATTTGTCAGTTTATTTTTGCATTAAATCTAAAAAGTCCAATGTATGTTTTATGCCCACAGTATAACCCAACTTGATGTCACATTCAAGTGCTCATTAGCCATCTTTGCCTGGGAGCTACAGTGCTGATCACAGCAGCTGTGAGTAGTACAGCTCCAGGTACTGAGTACACTTAGAACTAAGATACTGCACTATAAAATCCAAGCCTTGGGCTGCTCTGGTTGAAGCAGTTTTACATGTTATTTTATTTCTAATAAGCAACATGTAGGACTACGTAATAATGATGCTGTTTATTCAGCATCATTTGTAAATAGATGATTACCCTGGTTTTCATCCATCCGTCTCAGAATAGCAGCGGTTATTCAAAGGACTGCTGGTGTAAAGTAGGAATTTTCACAGACGTTTCCTCTAAGCAAGGTAGGCTGGATACAGGAAATGGATTTTTTCCTCCAAGTGAATTCTCCAGTTCGTTGGCCTACATTAACAAAAGTCAGCAGGTGATGGCGCAAATGCCCTGGCCTCCCTGGTAATGCTATTAGCATCCTTTATCCAAGTCCCACAAGCACGTTAGGAGGAAGCTAAAGCTCTGAAATGCCCTGTGACTCAAATACCTTCAATTTACAAACATACTGATAAGGCAGCCATTGGCTGAATAATTTGCTTCTGATCCCAAGACCTACTCCAACATATCGGTAATCAGAAGCGCTTGTTTTGGGCACCATCAACCGTCACTCTGTTTTCCTAAAGACAACACGTTTTCTCCCTGGAATTGATTTTTCTAAGTCACCCAGAGCAATGGTCCTGTGAAGAATGATGCTGGCATAAAAAAGAAAACGAACTGTTATGAACATTAAACTAATGATTTTTTTAGATAAAGTCATAGATGAAAGTGAATATCTTTGTACACTAGCAATTATTGATTATGTCAACAAGAGAAAATAGGTTTACAATCCATAATAATTAGACCCGGACAAAATAATAAGGTGTTTTTATAAATGGGAAGTGGAAAAGAAAGCAGATGTTTTAAAACTGAGCTACCAGGAGCAATTGTAGCAAGTTAGGAGACAATCTCTAACAATGCAGACACATGTCATTTGCCCAGGAAGCTAATGTTTTCTACCTGGTAATATAAGGGCTAATGTTTTCTGCCTGGTATTTTGCTGATTATGCTTTTAGTCAGGTTTCGGAATACAGATAGTTTTATTACGAGCTATTAACTCTTACTGAGCACTCACTTTGTCAGTCATTATAATGAGGATGGTCATAGTAATTATTACTGAGTCTTTACAACATAGTCATGACATAGTCACAGACCACCATAGGGACAAAGGACAAACAAATTCTTGGGCCTGTAGCCTGTTATTCATCCAAACCATAATTTGTGTTGTCTTCTGAGGCAGATGGGTCTTAAAAATGCTTTTCACTAAAGATTGTGACTCTTCACTTGGTTCTACAAATCCCCAATAAGTACCTAAGGTTGAAGGCCCTGGGTACAATCCTTAGAATCACACACGCACACATGCACACATGCACACACATACACACAAAGTCAGAATTCCTTTCCGAAAACCACCCAAGTGACCTAGAAATACATGTACTGCTCCCCATCTCTATGTGTAAGACTTGAGCATAAAGATATTCTCCAGTCTGCCTTGTCTGATAGTAGATCATAAGACCCTCACTTTAGAAAAGGTATTGCCCTATAGCAGGGAGGAAGGAATGCCACACAGAGCAACTGGAGAACAGTTGGGTGTTGATGGATTTCCCATCTCAGTCTATTCACATCAGCTCAGATTCTTTGTTTAATCACATTTCTGCTGTGGCCGTCCCTACTTCATTGAACTTAAGCATAGAAATGGACAGTTTCCTCTAGGTTTTTCAGTCTTCAGTCTCAAGGTTTCTGTGTCATATAAAACTCTGATTAAATAAACTTGGCTAGTTTTTCCCTTTTTAACCTGTGTTTTATTGTAGAAACATTAGGAGTGATCTTCATGAAGGCCCTTCTTACCCCCATAAAGTATGTATAGAATAAGGATGAGGCAGTCTCTGGCCAGCCTGATAGCAGACCATGACAGTGTAAGCAAGCCCAAATGAAACAAGGATTGCTATCCACTTAGGGCTAGCCAAAATTGCCAAGCAGCCAACCCATGAACTACGTAAGTAAGCATAATTTTAAAACTATTAGATGTTAGGTACTTGTGTTATGATTTGAAAAGCTAACCAATACAGATGACTTCAGCTCACATAAAATATTCTCAAAGAACTCTATGAAGTATTAATAAAAAGCACACTTAATCACATTTAGAAATATAAATATCTTCTCATGACTGAAATTATTGCTTTTATTCATAGAGATCTACAAAAGTAGAAACAAGTCACATGGACTAAGAGGAATTATTTGTCCTATAAAGGACCCACAAATATTTATGGTCCACAAAAAAGTGGCAGAAGGGAGTGTAAAAAAGATGTGTTATGTATGTGTACCAACTCTCCATGATGAATATAATCGTTATGTATGGCAAACATGTATTAATAAAAAATAAAAATTTTTAAAACTAAAAGCAGAACAAAAAATATTTATGGTCCAGAGCATTATCTGAAATCATGTCAACTGATGAACATTCGTGTACATAACAGATTTCATAGAAACAAGCATCTCAACAGTATTTATTGACATAAAGATATTACCCATGTTCTCACTCTGTCGTGTTCTCTTGGTCTATTGCATAAAGTCAGGAATTTCCTAACAAAAGAAGAGCATCAGAGACCTTATCATCAACTGTAACCTTCCCTTTGTCCTCATTAAGACTCTGAGTTTTGACGTTTATCACCCTCGGAAATTCTCCAGTGGGTCTTTAAAATTTGTGGTCCAGTTCTTCTGAAGGTTGTTCTGAATCTCTTCTGCATACAATATTCATGCCATTGGTTTCCAAAAGTATAAAATCTAAAGGGGGGAATGACAATGAACCCAGTTATTACAAATTAATCACTGGTGAAGACAGAACATTTTCTGTGGCATTATGGATACAGAGGAAATGAACTCACAGATGTATCTTCTGAATCAGTGTGTTTCATGCTCTTGTCACTCTTCCAGTCTTAAGATGACACAGTGACAGTATTTGGTAGGAATGGGGATATAATTAGAAATAGAAGTCAGCCATGGTGGTTGGAGGACAACACTAGGAGGTTGAAGCAGCACACTAGGAGCAAACTAGGAGGCTGAAGCAGGAAGATCCCAAGATGGAGCTTATCCTGGGCATTTTAGGGAATTAGCAAGACTATCTCTCAAAATAAAAATGAAAGAACATTTAAAAAGCTGTAGCTCAGTGTGAAAGGCCTAGCGTTCAATCTCCAGTCCCATCAAAGAAAAAAAGAGAGAGAGGAAGAAAGTGAGCCAATTTAGCATACAGCTTGCTGCACTGTAATAATTTGCTACTAAACATACGTAAATGTTAATTTGTACCTTATTAATGTTGTGTGTATGTACTGACCTCCCCCATGAATGTAATAATTTTGTACTGCAAACACATACTAACAAAAATTAAAATTAAAAAATAAATCATTGTTTGCTGTAGGCATTCAGCTATATTTGGGAGAGCCAGGAATGTTCTAATTAGTAGACAGTCCAGGTTGAACACACATTAGCTGTTTTTGCCTGGACAAGTGCATTAGCCTGGCTGTGCCAAATTTCTACATTTCAATAGGTGGGATAAATGTATTGTACTTCTCTAAGGCTTGACATGAGGATTAAATGAGTTAGTAAATTTCTTTTGATTCTAAAGACCTAGAGGAATAACTATTTTTTATACCAATAGTGATTTTTAGAAGGGACATTTAATCACATACTAATTTGGAAGGTTAAACATGGGGGAAAAGGTGCATCTTTGAATTGATAGGGTAAATACAATCCACTTTCCAATTTCTTGAGACAGGGTGTTCCAAGCAGAATCAAGCAAAAAATCATAAATATTATGCTTCCCTCCTAGTACAACTCCCAGGAGACACCTGGTTTACGGTTGTGGTGTCAGAGAGAACAGGGTTCAAGGGCTGGCTCCAATATTTGCTATCAACATATTGGACAACTGTTCAAATTTTTGGTCTTGTGGTTCTTTATCTGTAAACCTTCAAACTGTAATATATATGAAATGTAACAAAGCATATAAGCTGTTCATCACAATATATCAATATGAATATGCCAGACAATGAATACTCAATAAATAATCGGATGTGGTAGGGGTGGAATTTAAAACCTCTCTCCTATTCTATTCTAGCACTTCTGCTGAGAGAGTTTTTTTTTTTTTTTTCTTATTTTCTAGAAAACCATTGGAGAAAACTTTCTAGTCTAATAAAATTCCTAGCCTGATACCTGGCAATAGCAGCTGCTCAATAAATTTTGGCTGTTTTACACATGGTAAGACTGTGCTCTGATGATCAATCTTCTCATCTAAAGATCCATACAATCTTCTTCCTAGTATTCTCTCAAGAATAAACTGTAAGATAAGGATTAATTTTATGATAATTACTGTAACATATTTCTAATTTAAATGCAACATCATCAATTCTACCAACTCTTGTCAGATTTGTTCTTGTAATTAGCATTATAGACACTGAACTTGGAAGTTGATAAGACTCTGAAAGCACCAGCAATTCAATAGAGTGTGGAGCAGAGGCAGGGGTGGCCAAGCTAAGCATCTGCAGCAGAATAACAAAGATCTCCTGAGCATTTTCCAGTCATCTCATTTTGCAGTGTCTCATCCAAGCACAAACTGGAGCAAAGACCATGCTTTCCCATTTCCTTCTTCCAGATAAGGAAACTGAAGCTGTGAGAACTCAGCTCATCCAGGATGACATGTAGAAGACAATGTGTGAATCCAGACTGTCTGAGTACAAGACTGGTGCAGCAAACTACACAGTGGACAGGTAGGACTGTTGTAGCACATGGTCCTTTTCTTATATAAATCTTCTCTTTTAAGAAGTTGGAACTTCAGTGTCTTTTTAAACATAGGAATGGGAAAGAATTGAGCAAGAATCTTTTAGTCTGATGTTTCTGTGAGGCTATGATAAATTATGGCATGAATAATTATCAAATATTCCATGCAGTCCTATTGATGCAGATCTAGCAACCTATAAAAAATTAAGAAAAAAATCTTCAGAAACTAAATCCTAATGAATAAAGTGTGGGAATTGTCCCAATAGAACAGACTGAAAAGATAAAGGCTTTCATGACTGAGATCTGTACAATCATGAACCATCAGAATTTTCTACTCCCAGGCATACTTAGGGCAGACAGCCTATACCTACCCAGCCAGGGATGGGATGGGGCCTTTAGAGAATGGAAGACCACTTCACGCCTTGGGGAGTGTAATGGTTGATTGTGTCAACTTGAGAACTCAGAAGCTTAACTAAGTCAGCTCAGCAATCCTATACCCTCGAGTACAAAGGACCCAAGGGGAAATGAAGAAGGACAGTTTTGCTTCTGTTTGGAGGAGTTCCAGTCCTCCCCTTCAGCTTGGTGGTCATCTCCAGGCTTCTAGCGCAGACTCTTCAGCTTCCATTTCAGATCCTTCCACCCTCCATCGAAGATCCTCTAACCCTCTGCTACAGATTTTCATAAGACACTGCTGCGAGCTCCAGACCTTGGACTGACTCCTTCAGTCTCCAGTGTGCAGACTGCCTCTGCACCCTACCTCATCCGACTCTGCCAGTTTTGTAATTTCTTATACATTTATATATCTCATGTTATATCTGTTTCTCTTGTAAACCCTGACTGACACAGAGAGTGAAATGTGTGAGGTTATCCCAAGAAAGGGAATGTGTAGAGCTCATTGCACATATACGAAAGGCCTACGGTGTGCCAGGCTATGCTAGGTGCTTTGTGTGGTCTATTTTGTAAGTACCCATAACTGGTAGGGAGGATTTCATTCTCACTTTATAGACCAGAAAACTGAGATTCATAAGTGATCAATATCTTGCCTGAAATAATCAAGAAAATAGAAAGTCTGAGTTTAAACTCGTATTTCTCATGTTCAGTTCTGTGTTAATCCCATCCAAGGAGGTTTGGTTTAGATTACTATCCCCCGCCGTGTACCTATCAGTAGAGGTTAGATTCCATTTTAATTTTGAAAAATGCTAGGTTAAGTAAAATTAGTTTTCTCATTGGAGGACTTATCAGAAGCTTTGATAAATTTCAAAAGAAAAACATAGCCTTTATCATTTCTCAGATGGAATATGTTCACTAAGGGAAGTTTCTTTGGACTTCTGTAATGAACTGCAGGAGAAGGAAGCACTGGCTGTATACTTTATCTTCCTTTTCTGTGGCAGTTTAATTTCTCTGTGTAATGAGAATTTTCTTCTTTTTTTTTGTCTTTTTGAGACAGGGTCTCGCTATACAGTTCAGGCTAGCTTTGAGCTCACTTTGTAGCCCAGGCTAGTCTTGAACTCTCAATGATCCTCCTGCCTCAGCCTCCCAAGTGTTGGGATTATAAGCATGTACCACCACACCTGGCTGTAATGAGAAATTAAACCACCACAGCAAAGGAAGGCCAGAAATGCCCAACAAAGGGAGATGAGGTGTGGCTTTTTCAAGAAGAAAAGGAGTGTGCGTGGGGAAAGGAGAGGCCCTTTCCTCAGTGCTGAGTGAATAAAGTATGACTCTGCTTCTTCCAGTCCTTGTGCTTAATAATAGCATTCTGCTGGACAGACATGGGGCTGAATATCTTAAATCTTTTCTTGTTTTACAGTCCCAGAGAATGTCATGTGTTGATGAGTATATGGGGAAATGAGAAATCACTCATAGTAACGTGAGCATTAAATTTACACAGCACTTTAGAGAGCGAGCTATCAGTTTCCAATTGATTTCCCACATAAGTTCTCACTAACCTGCACAAGGAAATTTATACTACAAATGTGTAAGTATACTCATTACATAATATTTGCAAAAGTCTGAAAGACTAATCCATGCTTAGGGAAAGGCAAATCTGTGCTTTGATCATATATTTAATCTTATGTGATAATAAATGAATAAAGCATCTATCTCTACATAAATCAATGTCTAAATAGCAGAAGATCATTAACATATCATTGTATCTTTTATATAATTTTAAGTTATGCAAAATATTACATATTGTACAGATACCTGATTATAGTAAAAGTATAAAAATATACTTCTTAAACAATAAAATATAAAATGTATATGTTTATATAATTTTGCATGGAACTGATGGTAATGATCTCAAACAGGTTCTAATTAGGAAAGGAAAAGAGAATACAAAAAGAAAAACAATAAACTTTAACAGTATAAATTTCATTTCTTAAAGCAAAATAAACCTAAAGAAAATATGATGAAATAGCTATGGAACTGTCTGTAGGTGATATATGTCTTCTGCCATGTGCTTTTTTTGTGTATTACAATCAATATTTTTAATAACAAAGTTTTTTGAAGTTAAAGATCCTTCCAGGACAATCAACCAAATGGTGCCTGAATAAAATTAAAATGTTAAAAACGAGCAACTAAGACCTTTCTTTTTATTCTCACCTATTGATTTTCACTCCATGAATAAGATAAGATTTATTTCACATTTTCTTTCTGAAGAATCACAAAAGAGACATTGTTCTAGTTCATTTGGGCTGACATAATAAAATGCCATAGACTTTGCAAGCTCATAAACAATAAAAATTTATTTCTGCTTGAGAGACTGAGATGCCCAAAATCAAAGTGTAGCAGATTGAGTGCCCTCCTGTGTAGAGCCTCAAATGAAAGAGTCAGAAAGTCCTGTGGGTTCCCTTCTATAAGGACATTAATCCCACCCATGAGGGTTCCGTCTTCATCACCTCATCACCTCCCCAAGTACTCCTACCTCCTAATAGCATCACATTGGTGATCAGGTTTAAATCTAAGAATTCAAGCTATAGCAAACACACACACCATGTACTGTGCACCTTATAATTGATGAAACATAAATTTGGTATTATAAAATACTTTAAATTGTTATTAGATTTGAGGAACTGTTCAGAAATTGTCCCAAAAGTATATTTTTGATTGCTGCAGTATGTACTTTGATCATATAGCTTCACACTATATTGACTAGTTTTTCATTGTATCACAGTTTTGTAAAGTTTATTGTAAATACCTTGCCTGACAGTACTACCTCAATAATTTATTCATTCTACTGATGATGGGCTTTTGTTTTTTAGTTTTATAAAGCTGATTACATTGTCTAAACTATTGGCTCTGTATCTTATTCTCAACCCAGCAATTTCTTATTTATTGGGTTTGAATTGAAGTTATAGCCTAAGATACATCATTGCTAGCTTTAAAAACAAAAGATCGATAAAAGCTCAGCTGTCAGCACCATTGTTAAATCTGTCCCTTATCTATCAGGCTGCAGTATATACCAGTAGAGTATGTAATTACAATTTTTCATAGCTCTACAAACTTTCTCTGACATCAACATGATTATTTCCTGGGAAGCTATAACTTTAAGCAATTCCTTGAACTTCAAACTGCATGAATCAGCACCTTGGATTCAAGATGTGAAGTGTCAGCAAATCATCTTTTAAAAATGAGTATTTCTTGGACTACTTGGTTTGGAAAAAAAGAAAGCCATGTGGTTCTCCAAAATTTTCACAAACCTGTGTAAGTTTGTTTATTTATTTAAATCATGGTCTCCTATTACTTAGGAGATTTCTAAAATCTCATAGTACTAAGAATAGCCAGAAAAAATAACAGGTGTGCCTACTTAAGAAAATCTAAAGCTCAAGATTCAAAGCAATAAAATAATGTTTAATACAAAATGAGGTTTTATTTTCTAAAGGGCTTAAATTACTTGTTTTAATGAAAAAAAAAATATATATATATTTTTTTTTTGAGATAAGGTCTCACTGTGTAGTTCAGGTTGGCCTTGAATAAACTTACTTTGAGGCCCAGGCTAGCCTTGAACTCAAAGTGATCTGCCTGCATCAGCCTCCCAGGTGCTGGTATTACAGGTGAAAAATCTTTCTAATGAATTAAAGAACAATGTAACTTCCATACAAGTTTCAAGTTGACCTGGCTTTCAAATCTAAACATCTTTTCTAAAATGATAGTCTGATAATATCACAGTAATCAGTGGTTTTTTCTCCAGAAGAATGTGATATACAGTTCTGCTTTTTGTTATATTAAACCTGCTTGGAATAGACCAACTCTCCCCTTGGCAAAAAAAGAAACTAGAAGTAGGAAAACTAAAGCTTTGAAAAGCACATGCATTTAAGCACTGAAGACCAGGGTAGGCCAGACCACCAAAGTGTCCAGATGGCAAAAACGTGAAGGAGAAAACCCTGATGTGAAGGGAGTGTGTCTGGCAGCACTTGTCAGTTCAACCTGGCAGCCTATAGGTCAATAACTGGAGCAGCAGATTCCAACAGGGGGCCTACTACAGTAAAGCTATCAGACCCCAAAAGTGCATGTCAAACATTGGCTAACAATGACCATGAGGTTAAGTCCAGGGACTAGGAGACAAAATTAGAATTAAGAGGCCACAAATGACAAGACCCTCAGGTAAACAGCTCAAGCTTCCAAGTAACATGTCTGCAGGGTACACTAAGGAAAATAGGGGGAGGGGCCAGGAGGAGCTCACTAGCAGAGTACCCACTCAACACGCGAAGGGCCCTAGGTTCTGTCCCCAGCACACCATGCCCCTCCTCCCATCAGAAAACAAGCAAGCAGAACCAAAAAAAAGCCCTTAGGCAAGCAGGTACACATTAACACTCCAAAAGACTAAAAAACAGTTCAAACTAGCTTTTCCTTTTTAAGGAAATATGTTCGCCAGGCTGACTGAGCGCTAAGAACATTCTTACCTTAAAGAAGATAACACCAAAATATAGCATTATTTCTGCAATTCTTTACACAGAATATCTAATGATGGATAAAGAGTTTTAAAATGTTGTATCATTCAATTTACTCCAATCAAGATTATACAACAAATAACTTTAAATAGCAGATAGCAATTTAGAAAATAGTAGAGCTTTTAAGAATTCAAGAGTAATTGTGATTTCAGAAAGTCAGAAGATGTAAGAAATTTCAGGAAATAGTAAGAATTTATAGAAAATCCAACATGAAACACATAGATCTAAAATATACATAATTCTAGCACTGAGGAAGGATGAGGCAGGAAAACTGCAAATTCAAACCCAGCCTGGACAACTCAGCAACTTAATTTTTGTTAGCTCCTCAAGGTTAAGTCCCTTCTCATTTTTTGTTACTTTTAATTAAAGATTTTTTTCCTGTAAATTCCTAATTCCATTTTAACTTCCATTTCTACTAAAACAAAGACCTATGACCTAGCCAGTGCTTTTTAAAAATGGAAAAACCTGGCTTCAGATGGTTTTAAGGTAGGAGATTAGGGTGTGGCAAAAGTTGGCTGGGGAAGCAGCCCTTACCTGTTAACTACAAGATCCCAGACACATGCACGGAACAGTACCCAAAGTCCTGCACATGGACTTTTCTGAAGAAACAGCAGGTTCTCAATAGGATGGCCTGGACCTGATGTCCATCTGAAGCATGGGATCCCAGAATTACCTCTCAAGACCCAGATATAGAAGTTGCCCTGGGTTTCCTAGAGACTTGGACACTATAAATGAAAGGCAGCTGTGAGGAGACAATGCTAAGGTAGCTTTCCACAACAGCCTACTCTATGTTTGCCAGATGCAGCATATACTTTTATCTTTGCTCTTACCCTCTTTTGCTATTTACTCTGCCCAAGTTTGTTCTGCAGAGCCAGCTTCTCTCCCACTCTTCACTTTTATTTTCTGGAATAAACATTGCCACTGGTTTTTGTTCATTTGGTCCAATTCTTTGTTTGGGACAAGAAGAACCTAGAATCTACCTCCAAAAGGAGAGACAAGCAACCTTGAACCTTGTAACATTTAGTTGGTTTCTTGGTTACTTTTCTTTCATTGCTGAGACAAAATACCTGATGCTTAAAATTAAAGGAGGAAAGGTTTATTTAGCTCACAGTTTATAGAAATTTTAGTCCATAATCACTGGCCCTTAGACAGGGTGGTGTGGCAGAGGTGCAAAACAAGAGCAAAGAGAGGAGCAAGCTCTTTTCCTCCCTTATATTGTATATAGGCAACCCGCCCTAGGGCAAGTGTAACACTCACATGCCCAATCCCATCACTAGACAATGAACCAATCACAAACTCTGGATTCGGTTGCCTCCAATAAAGTCCACCCTCTATGACCACATGAGGCTTTGGGGGAACATCCAGACACAAACGGTAACAGTTGGAGGGCTACTTTTTATAAACAAGTGTGCTTCCTTAGTGGAAAACCTTTGACATTCCTAAACTGTTTCATTGCATTTGTTTTTTTGTTTGGTTGATTGTTTTTTTTCTTCCGGTACCAGGAACTGAACTCATGACCTTGAGCTTGCCAGGCGGGAGCTTTACAGCTGAGCTAAATCCCCAGCCCCCATTGCATTTGTTTCACACTAAACTAGAGGCCTCATGCAATAAGGCAAAAGCTAAAAAGTATAAACTTTAGACTGGCCATGTCTACATTTTGATACAATGGAAAATGATTTCAAGCCCAGAGTAAGTTCTTTCAAAAATGACTAAAACCTATAATAAATTTAAGAGAGGAAGAAGGGCTTCACAAAGCAGGCGTCCTGGTTGGTTGGGCAGAGAGAGCTGTGCACCATTAACGTGTAAATTTCTTGCCTTTTCATTAAGAATCTTACCACTGAAAATGCAATTATAGGGTTAGGAATTCCTTAGGGTTATGAAAAGGGAAAAAAGATCAACATCCTAACTTTTGATAAATCTAAATAAAAGGGACACAATCTTATTTTAATGCTTGTGTGCATGTATACATTGTCTGCTGTGTCTTCACAGACACTGTTTGTAAAATGTTTAAATTGTACCAAATTAACTTAGAAAACAAAGCCAAATCTCTTTTAGTATACATGATCTAAGTAAATCCTTGACAAATAAGTTAAATGTGTTGGTAAGATAAAATAGGGGTATTTTCAGAACTGTTAACATATGTCATGTTACTAGCCAATCAGGATTATATTTTTTAAGTGCTTGAAATATAATACCTAAGGTTTTGTGTGTCTTAAGTGCAGCAATTTTGGGTTTTTAAAAATTCCTTTGGCAAAAGACACAAAATATTGACTGTTTTTGTCAGATGTCTTGGATTGTGTAACTAACCTAGATTTAACTGTTGGAAATAAATTGGGTGGGTATAAATGAGATAGGTGGTTATAAATGTATGTGTTGTAAGTATATCTAAATTGTTTGCAATTAACATAAATACTTGAAAATCATCCCTTAAGCACAATTTGAGTATTTTTACCTTCTTAAAACCAATAAAAGATTATGTATTTGGGCTGATTAGATGTGTTTTAGAGATCGTTGGTATGTATAAAAACAATTTGTGATATACTATCAAAATAATCATTCAATAAGTTTGAGAGTAACTATTCTAGGGAGCCTGTAAGTGTTCAGAAATGAAGACTTTCATCTAATACAATTTCATCTATTACAGTTCACTAAGATACAGAAAATAAGCTTTGAACATTAAATCTTAAAATAGCCTCTTTAATGAATGATATTGAGAAAATTGGTTATCCAAATGCAGGAGACTGAAGCTAGATACATATCTCTCACCATTGACTAAACTAAAAATGGATGAAATATCTAAACATTACAATCTAAGCAACCAGTCTGGAGATTTAGCTCAGTGGCACAGTGCCTGCCTGCCAAGCGCAAGGTCATGAGTTCAATTCCCTGTAACGGAAAAAAATAAAATCTAAGCAACCAACTAGAACATAAAATAGGGAAAACCTTGAAATCATACATGTAGGCAAGGACTTTCAGATCAGAACCCCAAATGCACAAGCAATAGCAGCAAGAGCAACAAATACAATTTTATAAATCATGTACAGCAAAGGAAACAGTTATTACAGTGAAGACAGCCTACAAAACAGGAAAAAAGTTGCCATCTATTCCTCAAAGGGTTAATACTTAGAATACACAAAGAAGTCAATAAACTAGACCACCCAAAATAAAGACTCGATCAAAAACTGGGCAAGTGAAATGAATTAACACTTCTGAAAAGAAGTCCATATGGCCAGTAAACAAATGAAAAAAATGTTCAACACCTCTGGCCATTAGAGAAATGCAAACTAAAACACTAAGATTTCATCTTGCTCCAGAAAGAATGGCAATCATCAAGAAATCAAATAGTAACCCATTCTAGTCTAAATATACTAAAAAAGGAATACTTTTACATTGTTGGTGGGAGTGTAAACTAGTACAACCATTATGGAAATCAATATGGACATTTCTGAAAAACTAAATTTCTTTTCACACAACTTTCCCAGTTCTAAAGAACTAAATACATTATATTACAGAGGTATATGCATATAAATGTTTACAGGTTCGTAATAGCTAAATCCTAGAAGCACCCTATTTGTCTCTCAATAGATGAATGGATAAAGAAAATGTGGCATTTGTATTTACATGGGAGCATGTAGATAGGGAAAAGATAGGATGAAGGCCTCACTGAACTTTGCTAGAAGTTAATGGACATACTTACTAAGGGCAGTTAGAGGAGGTTTACTACAGGTGGATTCTGCCTCTGCAGATTAGACTCCAGGAATTAGAAAGACAAAGGCACCTAGACTTGAGCAATCAGAAAGACAAAGGCAAAGAAACTAAACTCAGGAAGATCCCAGATAGCATGATTAACATAAACCCCTTTACTTAATCCTTAAACCTAAACTACCTGTCCCTAAACCCCCCACCTGTAATCCTAGCCTCCACCAAATAACTGGAAAGGTCATCTGGCCAGAAGAAATCCAGGAGAAGAGCAAAGACATGCAGGGATCCAGATTCCAGGAACCTACTGAGGGAGAAGAAACCCAACAAAAGGAGCTGCAGAGCTCCTGAGTAGTATTTCCCTCTTGAATACTCCATACTCATCCAGAGTAGCGGTATGTCTCTGTCTATTTCTCTTTCTTCCTCCTTTCCCTCACCTTCAACTAAGTAACCTGCTTTTATTTTAAACTCTGCTTTTTTTTTAGTTCTTTACTGATGCTGGGTTTAGGATTGGTGGGAGCTACATGTTCTAGCAGAGCAGTGGCATGGTATGGCATGGTGTGCAACCCTCCTCAAACATTACAGTATCTGTACATGATGGGACACTACTTGTATATAAAGAAAGATAAATTTGAGTCATTGTAGGAAAATGTATACACCTGGAAAACATAATGTTAAGTGAAATAAATCAGACATATAAGCTTAAAAACTGTACTGTTTCTCTCATTTAAGTAATGTGAAGTATGAACAAAGAGCAAAACATAATCCTGATGAACAGAATCAGGGAGACAGATCTTTGTCAAATATAAAGGGACCAACTGAGGGTGAGTGAAAGGAGGGGGAGAGGACTACAAACATTTACGTGTCATGTACGTGTACCAAATACCCACAATGAGTGTAATCGGTTCACAAATGTGAGCTGAAGAGAAGAAATAACAAAAGAAATGAAAACAGGGAAAAGGGATCTAGAGACAGGGGGAAGGAAGTAGGAGGGGAAAGAGGAATAAAAAGAATAAAACTATATTAAGTATATGCATTTATTTCCTAAGATGAGTGTAAGGTTCATGTACTCCAAACATGTATTAATAAAATAAATAAACTTATAGGCTCAATAAACCAAATTTAACATGAGGAAAAAAATAAAGGAGTCTCTTTCTAACCAGGTACAGTAGCATAACCTTGTAATCCCTACTCTCTGGAAGTCTGAGGGAGATCTCAAAGTCAAGCCCACCATACCCAAGTTAGCAAGTCTCTGTCTCAATATAATCAATAAAAAGGGGATAGGGATGTGGCTCAGAGTAAAGACCCTGGTTCAATTCCCAGGACTGTAGAGAGAGACAGAGACAGACAGACATACATAAAGAGACAGACAGACAGACAGAGACAGAGTGACAAGCAGACAAACAGGCGAGAAATGTTACCTTCCATTTTTAATTCAATAGGAGTTTTTTGTTATTTTTTTAATCATGAATTGAGATTTATGGAATGCTTTTATTTTCATCTTTTGAGATAGTCATAATTTTTCTCCATTGATTTGTTACTTCATAAAGCTCATTAATAAGTATTTTAACTTTAAACTTGCTTTGCATTCTTTTTCCCTCATCCCCAGTACTAGGAGTTGAACTGTAACACTGAGCTACATCCCAGCCAATTTTGTTTTTTTATTTTAAGACAGAATGTCATGGTCAGGCTCAGTTTGGGCATGACTCTCCCAGCACCCAACCCATTTGTTAGAAGCAGTATTGTTCCCAGAGAAAGCCCAGCTTGGTAGGCAAATGCAGGGTGTGGTAAAAAGAGATAAGATGGAACATGGATCCTTCCAAGCACCAGCACATCTGAAATCATTCAACGTTTACACTGGATACCCCAAGAACTGTGACCACTGAGGCACCTGCCATTTAGAGAACTTTGATCACTGATGTTTACTAAGATCTTCCCACTTAACGTCCCTTGCCTTCTTTGAGTCCTATAAAGAAGCCTCTTTCTCTTTGTTCACTACAGATGGATTCTTCTCCCTCCATCTGCCTGCACCAAGGTATTAAATCATATGCTTCATTGCCTTCACAAAAGCCGCTGAGTGATCTCTGGGTCACGTCATTTGTGTACACACACTAAGTTGCTGGAACTTGCTTTCCTTTGTCTTAGCCTCCTAGAATGAGGGGATTACAGGAATGGGCTACTGCCTGGCTTAGTTTTATATCTCTTTGATAAGCTCCAGCTGATTTTGATGTATTATCTTTTTTGTATTATATTTCGACTGCATTTTTGCCAATTAAAAAAGAATTTTTCCTGAAGCTCATGAATATCATGAATGTGGTAGGCCTATAATTTCCTTCAGCTTGTTATTCATGACCGCTTTTCAATCAATATCTTTTTAGTCCTTGAAAAAGTATATATACTATTGAAATTATTGGTCCATTGACTCTGAATAGAACTTGCCTATGAAATTATCTGGACCTTCTGTGTGTGTGTGTGTGTGTGTGTATGCACATATTGATGACAGAATATTTAAATATTTGCTCAATTTTTATAACAAATAAAGCTGACTTGAGGTTTTTCCTCTGTGGTACAGTTTTTTGAATAGATTTTTCTAGAAACTCATCCACTATGCTTATTTTAAATTAGTTTGCATAGAATTACTTACATTTCTTGGGACTTGTTTAGTCCCAATTCTAGGTCACTTCCAGTTCCAAATGAATTTTAGGAATGTTTTCCCTAGTTCTGTGAAGTATGCTAATGGTATTTTGATTGGGATTGCATTAAATCTGCATAAGGGACTTGTTTTTCAAAATTCCTACTCCATCTTTTATGATGTCTCTTTGGTTGTACTTAATAATGTTCCTTTTATTAACCTAAGTTATTTAGTCAGTTTAATGTTGATTTGTCCATTATTTCCCATCTTACTTGACTGTACAAGGAAAATCTTTTTCATGTTAACTCTTCCTCTTTCCTTTGTTCTGTTTTTAGTCAATTGCTACCTGTGTAATTTAAAATAATATGTAATTTTAAATAACTTTAAGTAATATAAGATAAAATTACTTTATGTTTTTTTTAGTGGTGTTGTCTCAAATTGCCATCAGTGTTGACTGAGAAATGTGACTTGAGATAACGACCTTTCCTAATAATGTTCTTCAAAATACTGCTTACAACTTACTTTCTAAGTCCACCAGCAAGACCCTATGTTCCCTTACCCTATGTCTCTTTTTAAAGCAATTCAGCTATAGTTCATCATAATGAAAGTTTCCATTTATCTAAAAGCAGACCACAAAGAATCCTGTTTTCATCAGCTCACGGTTTAACACCAGAGTTTCTCCTCTGCAATCTCTGGTTCCTCCTTTCTAGTCCGGGAATGCAGCTCATCTCACAAGGCTATTCAGACACTAAAATTAGGTGCTGATTGTTAGTGTGACCATCACAGAGTAGGTATTCAGGAAATGCTGTTTTTCTGCTCTGGATGTTATAATTTCTGCTTGGAACATGCTGACTTTTCTGTTGAATGATTACAAAATATGACCATGTACACTCTTTCAAGTACTTTTCTAATCTAGCCCAATAAGTAATTTAGTTAATCTAAGTTACTAGGGTTAAGTGAGGAGAGCATATATATTTTATTAGGTAGGAGAAAAATAAACTGAGAATGGTTTATAATTCCTTTGGCACTGCATGTGTCTTTGAGAATCAAGTGAAAGTCATGGACATTCTCTTCTCCAAAAGGAAAATTTGCATATTCTTTTTAGATAGAATTCTATATTTGATATATTGACATTAGAGACTTTTGAAGAATATTCATGAATTGAGAGTTTAAGAATCCACATTTTCAAAAATTACAATTTCCCTAATATTATCCAAATGACATATATTTGACAGCACCAAAATTCTCATTGTGTGCAGACTAATATATCCCAAGTTAGAAGATGAGTGTGATGGACAGATAGATTTTTTGACTTTCTTATTCCTTCTAATATCCTCATGATTCTGAAGAGGAACTGGAAACAGCTTACAAGCTTAAGTAAAATGGAAAAACATTTTCAACGCCTATGATATTATGAGAAATACGGCCCTTGTGATAGATATCCTACTTAATCTTATAATGAAGGTATTTAGTACTTTGAGAATACTTCTCTATTTTCCTTTGACTTGACATTCCAATTTATCCTGAGTGACTTTGTATACAAGCAGTTGTAAGGCAAGAATGTGCATGGCATATTAACAAAAAGAGCATATCCTTTATCTTTGTTTCAGAAAGAAGTAGGGCTTTATTACACAATACATGAGAGAGACAGAAAGTTATTGAAAGACAGACACAGAGATAGAAGGATAGAGAGACAGAAAGAGCTAAGAAAAATAAAAGGGACAGAGACAGGGATACAGAAAGAGATAAGCAGAAAAATCAATAGCTTTGAATTTTGACCTAATATTCAGAGATTTTAAAAAAATCAGACTCCAAAATGTTCTCAAATAGCTTAAAACAATGGGATGTATACAAAAAAGAAAAATTCAGAAGAAATAATTTTGAAGAATTAGTTTTTGGAAGACTTGGTTTGAAAACATGGCTAAATTTTTTTCCCACTCTGTGTTGTCTTTTCACTGTACTGGTAATTTCCTTTGCTGTGCAAAAGTTTTTTTTTAATAGGATGTGATCTCATTGTTGATTCTTTCTATTATTTTCCATTTGATTAGAGTTCTGTTCATGAACTCTTTGCCTAAACCTATGTCTTCAAGAGTTCTACCTATTCTTTCTCCCAGCAGATTTAGTGTTTCTATTTTAATATTTAGGTCTTTCATCCATTTCAATTTTAGTTTAGTGCATAGTGAAAGACATGGGTCTAGTTTTAGTCTTTGGCATGTAGAAAGTCTGTTTTTCCAGCACCATTCATTAAAGAGGAATGTGTTTGGCCCCCTTGTCGAAGATAAGATGACTGAATGTGTTTGGAGTTGTTTCTGCACCTTTTAATCTGGTCCATTTATCCTTAAGTCTATTTTTTGCCAGTACCATGCTGTTTTCATCAGAGTAGCTCTGTAGTATAATTTCAAGTCAGATATTGTGAGCCCCTTGCCTTACTTTTGATGCCTAGGATTGTTTTTGCTATTCTAGGTCTCTTCCAGTTCCAAATGAATTTTAGGAATGTTTTCTCTAGTTCTGTGAAGTATTCTAATGGTATTTTGATTGGGATTGCATTAAATCTGTATAACAGTTTTAGGGGTATGACAATTTTCACTATACTGGTTAGTCCTACCCATGAGCAGGAGATCTTTCAATTTTCTGTTACCTTCTTTGATCTCCTTTTTCAGAGTACTGTTATTTTCCATATATAGATATTTTACTGCCTTCATTAGATTAATTTCTAAGTATTTAATATCTAGAACATGTAAAGAGATAAAAGAAATCAGACCTCCCAAAATTTAAAGACCCAATCCAAAACTGGCATCTAAAATAAACACTTCTCAGAGGAAGAGATACAAATGACATGTAAATATATGACGATATGTTCAACATCACTGGTCATTTGAGAGATGCAAATTAAAACACTGAGATTCCATTTCACTTCAAAAAAAATATCAAATGCTTGAGGGGCTGTGGGGAAAAAGTAACCATTCTCTACTGTTGGTGGGAGTGTAGGCTGGTGCAAACACTGTGGAAATGAATGTGGAGATTCCTCAAAAAACTAGCACTAGAGGTCCCATTTGACATAGCTATTCCCCTTCTGTGTATCCTCCCAGGAGAATTAAAAGCATCATACCACAGTGATATATGCACACCCATGTATATAGCAGCACAGCATGTCAGCTAAATCTTGCATGCAATCCAAATGACCATCAACAAATAAATGGATAAAAAAGATTTTTTTATACAATGGAGTACCACTGAGCCATAAAGAAAGATATACTTGACACATTTCTAAGTAAATGGATGTGCCTTGAGACTATACTCTTAAATGAAATAAATTGATTACACATGTGTAAGTAGCACATTATTTCTCTGGTATGAGAAACTTAAAGTGTAAATAAGGACCACACTGTATAATAGGTATTGTCAAAGAGGAAGAAAGTGTTCAAAAAAAGGGGATTGGGAGAGGGAGAGGGAAGGAAGAAAGTAGAAAGAGAAAAATGATAAAAGAAGGGTAAAATGGGACCCAGGATATAGCTCAGTGGCACAGCACCTGCATGGCAAATGTGAGGTCCTGAGTTTGATTCTCGTACCAAAAAAAAAGAAGGATCAAATGGAAACAAGCCTTCTAAATAGAGAAAGGAAGAATGATTGAAGGGAGGGGAAAGATTTTGGAAAAAAGAGAAATCAAGACATATCAGATACATGTGCAAATGTCCTATGATGAATGTGATGATTATGTGTATCTAAATTGTACCAATAAACTTAATAAACTTTTAAAGTAGCTACATAAAGTATAAGATTCTGTTTTAATTGATTATTACCATAATTGATTATTACCTGTTGGATGGAGGTGGCTGCTGTACCTGAACACCACTTGTTGCTTGAGTAACTGGTATGTTAATAAGCCTCAGCATTTCCTGAAAAGAAAAAGATCATTTGAATGATATTTAGTGAATTATTTCTACAAAGGTTTACCATGTGCAAATTTTTGTGTTAGAAAGTAAGTACACAAAAATAAAGAACACAAGGTCTCTTCCTCAGAAAGCAGACCATTTAGCTTGGGAGACTTTCAGAAAAACAATTATAATGCAGTGAAATAACTGACATGAAAGATCAAAATACAAGATGTTATGCAAGCAAGAGGAAGGATGCTGACTCAAAGTACTTTATTTCTAATTAATAGTCAAAATAAGTTGTTTCTTGAGAAAATAAGCTATGCTTCTCCACAAATGGGAAAGAGACCAAGAAATGGAGGAAAGGGGGAGAGGAGAGAGGAAGGGGGTATGAGAATTAAGATGTGTTGATGCCAGGTCCCACCCCCCCATGATGAATGTGATGATTGTGCACTGCAAACATGTACTAGCAAATTTTTTTTAAAAAAAGTAAAGGAGCAGAGTGAGTGACTTTAAAGAATGCATTTAGGAAAACTCTTGGATCAACCATCTTTATGTACTGCAAACATGTACTAATAAAAGTTTACAAAATCTTAAAAAATAAGTATACTAACATCTATTTTCTAAGGCAGTGTGAGGGTTAACTATGGTGATACATACAAATATCCTCAGCTCAGTGCCTGGTACACAGGGTAACCAAGATTGTTATTAGTTTCTACTCCTGTTTACAAATTAGGTGTAAAGCTCTGGAGTTCTAGTTTCATTTGCTATTTTTCCAAAATAAATAAACAATGGAAATAATTTTCCTGAGGGAAATGTTAATAATCTCAAGTGAACTATTTATTTCTTAGAGTTTTATAGAACCATCTACACATGAAAAATTATTTGCTAGCCAGAATTAATCACATACTTGCAACTTTTAAAAATACGAGCACATATTGTATGCTTATTTAGTTGTCAGTGATCACTGGAGACAGTTTCAAAGCTCAGAGAATATTCACAACAAAAACAGTGCTTAGTTATATAAATTTCCGCACAAAAAGATTAGCTACAGGAACTGATAGTGGTAGAAAAGGATGTACATGACCGAAATGACTGTCACCTTACATACATCCTTTCCAGGCTCCAGCATACTTCTTAGAAAAATCTCATTCATAAAGGACACATGAAAAACGGGCAAGTGGCCACACAACCTGCCAAGTCTGTTTCCAGTCACCAGAATATTCTGTTGAACTATCTGATATTCCATATCTCCGACAGACATTGGTGTTACTAATTTATTGAAGAAGGTTCCTAAAGACTTGTACTTAGGGACTCTTAAAAAATACAAAGATATTCTTGTGTTGCGGATAAGAGGAGCAATTTGAATTCAAAATTAAATCTAATCCTTGAAATTTCACTTGGATAAATTTAGGCCAATGTCTTAATGTTTCCAAGTCTATTCCATCATCTACAAATCGAGATCCTAGGAACCTTTACCTTATAAAGTTAATGTGAACATTAAATAAGGATCTATGTTTCTGTACTTAGCAGAGAATGTTGTAAGTACCTAAAAAGCACTTTATATCAGCTACTATTATTGTTGATTTTGTTACTGATAATTTTGACTTTAAGGACTCTTTAGATCTCAAGGAGGTTAGAATAAAATCAAATGGATGGATAGATAAAACCTTAAAGCAGTATGTTTATCTAGAGATACCTAAACAAGTAAGCAAACATTGCATATGTGATTGCCACGTATAGAAAAACATTAAATACTCAAGTTAATGAGATGAGATAAGAGAATTCATGGTTGTTTCTTGAAGTTGGTGGGATAAAAAAGCAAGGGGAGTCTTACCTTCTCAGAAGTAAGCCCCAAACACCTGTCTAGGAGGGCCGTCATATGGACAAACCTGGGCATTTCACCACCTATTAGATTTTATCAGATCTGCTTGAAACAGTTGTACTATACAATAAGAGTGGCTAAGATGAATGATTTTTAATGCTTTCGTGAATATATATGCTCTAATATTTTTCCAAAAATCACTTCTCTGTCATCTTAAGGGATGAGCTTAGGAAGATATATTGGGATACATAAATGATTCACTAACTCCCAAAGGATAGAGATAAATATTTATATTGGTCATTTGCCATCCACATTATTCAGTGGGTTATTACAACCACAGTATTACTAGGTTAGATGCTTTAAATATTCTCATGGGAATGATTCTTCTTAACAACTCTAATGGGGTGTAGGGGAAGCAAGTCTGATACCAACTAATATAATATACCTCTGCACCTTAATACCACAGTCCCTAAGCAAATACCTGCTGGGTTTCAAAATACAAGTTTTTAAATTCATTTATACATAATAAACATCCACACTGTTTCATAGGTTGCTGTGCCTTCTAGATGCATAACCCATTAGAAAATAATTTGGCCTTAATAGTGCTGTAGAAGAATGAGACATTAATAAAATAGGAGCAATAGATGATACCATTGGAGTGATAAGTCACTTTTACCTTCTGTATGTGACATGTCCTGAGTCAATTGTAAGTTGAAACAAACATCACTCAGTGCTTATACAACACCTACTACATACTGCAGAAAAAATACACAGTGAAACATTATGCTTATGTTTTAGTGGACCATAGTGCAGTGGTAGTGACAAATTTCTAAACAGAAATTTTAGACCACTAAAATAGGTACACTTACAGACAAATGGGCATTTAATTTGTAGTGAAGTGGTCAAGAGAAGTTTAACAAATTGAGGGGAAACTCAGAAATGGTATTTACTACACTGCTAGGTCTATCTGCTATTTATGGAAATATCCATCTATAATGGTACATCTCTTTCTATGCCACATGGGTTTGAAGTAATTTGAATATAATTCATTAAATTATCTGAATTTCATCATAAAGAATCCTGAGTAGGCTTTAGCCAGGTAAAAACAAGGTGACGTAGAAGGGCATACTCTGTTAAACAAAGGGGTTAAGCAAAGATTTCAGCACAGAGGAATCAGAATGATTACACAAAACCATGAACAACTGATTCCTAATAGTGCTTAAAGTATTAGGTGCAAAAGATGAGGCTGCTGGTGCAGCTACGGCATGGTGAAGGAGTTCCTTGCAAGCCATTGCTTCTAGTATGCCTCTTCCCTTGTATGCCCTATATCCTTGATACCAGTCTTTTCCATATGAATTGTGGAGGCCAGTAGAACGTGAGCAAAAAGTGAAGTACACCAAACATGAATGGAAATGAAGAACAATTTTATGATTCCATCATATCTCTTTTAGCAATCCACAACCAACACATACATAAATGAGAAAGAAGTGTTGGATGTTAAAAGCCACCAAGATTTGTGGGGTTATTTGTTAATAGAGCAAAGCTTGATATAAGCAGACTCATTGTCATATCAGATGGTACTTGGTTGGCAATGTAGAGGTTTTTGCATATATTATTCTTTTGTTAAGGTATACAGCAAGCAGAAATGTGCAGAATTTTTGAGTACACAGGCTGAGGAATTATAATAAATACATATTCATAGGAAATCTATCCTGATAAAGAAGTGGAATGTAGGGACCAGGGATATAGCTCAGTGGCACAAGTGCCTGCCTGGCAAGCTCAAGGTCCCAAATTTGATTGCCAGTACCAAAAAGAAAAAGGAACATCATCAGTGGTCTAGCTAATCTGCCTTTATCCTGTCATTTTAAGGGTAGCCTTTATCCACATTTCTGATAGATTAGTCTCAATTTTTCATAAATTTAAAACCTACATTATATGCTCTGTTCAGTCTGGATTCTTTCACCAATATCATGTTTATGAGATCCATCTCAATCGTATATAAGATACTTCATTCATTTTATTGATATATGGTTTTCCATCTTATGAGTGAATCACAAATTATACTGCTGTTGATTCACTGTTTCTAGTTTTTGACAATTACAACTAATGCTGTTATGAATATCTTCATATATGACTTTTTGGTGAACTTATGCATCTCTATTATATATATATACTAAGCCTATGTTCAGCTTTAGTAGATGATGCAAAATGATTTTCTAAAGTTGTAATACAAATTTCTTCTCCATTCAGCAATTTGCTTCAATTATTCTACAACTTTCACAATATTTGCCATTGGCCCATTATTTTCAGATAATCTGGTTGGTGTGCAGTGGTACCTCCTTGTTTTCTTTTTCCTGATGATTGGTAAGCGTAATAATTTTTTTAGATATTTGTGTGTCTACTTTTGCAAAGCCTATTGTCTGTAATCTTTCTGGACTTGATACTACATCATCTGTTTGACTTTTTATTGCTGAATTATTTTGTAGATTCTATCAGAGACAGCTGGAGCAAAAGTAAAAGGAACATGCATGAGCCTACAAAAGTACTGTTAAAGATTGTGGAGCCAAATATGACATGAAGCCAAAGTCAGGAAATATATAATCACTCTATCTATGGAAAGGTTTTTCCTTTTAGGCAATCTGTATAATAATCATTTTAGTTTAAATCCTGCAAACCTACTTAATTTTTTCTTAGGGTTGATACACATGACTTATTTTTGATCATGAAAAACTCATCCCCCTACTCTAAATGCATTTTTTAAATGAAGGCATTGCTAATTAACCATTTTTGGTTAGGTTCTTCAGTGCCATTTGGGTCCCCAGGTGCCAGGATAGCAATCCCAGTGGTTGGTTAGGTCAGGTTTTATGTTGGAAGAGAAGTAATAGACTATGAGTTAAGACCCTTTTTAACCAAGTTCAAGCAACAACAGAAGTTTAGAAAGAGTGACTCTCAGGCTATATTTTTTTGGTCTTTGCTTTGTTTTATTTTGTTTTGTTTACTAATTTCTTTGTTGGTATAGGGAACTGAACTCAGGGAATGGAGCTTGCCAGGCAGGTGCTGTGCTTCTGAGCTACATCCCCGGCACCCTCAGGCTATATTTAGCTGGAGCTGATTAAGTGTAATCTCTCCATTTTGTAATCCATAATGGGTATCTTATTAAAACATTAAAATTTTGATGGGCATTAGTTACAAAGTTTATGAGGAAATATAAAAATATAAAGCAAATTCTAATTGTACTCATATTTGAGTACAAGAAATGATTTGAATTAAGAAATGCAGTAACAAGGATAATCAAAGAACATCAATTTTTTTCACTTGTGAAACAAGTTTAATTTTATCAGAAAAGTAAATTGAAGGATAGTCTTAGAATCCTCTTTTAACATGCAAACCAAAATAAATTACAATTTGAGTAGAAGGCATATCATATGTCTTGATTACTCTACTCTCATTGCTGGGACAAAATACCTGACTTCCAAAATGAAGGAAGGAAAGATTTATTTAGGTTACAGTTTGTGGAGGTTTCAGTACATACTTGGTTGGTTCAGAGGCAGAGTGGCATATGACAGAGGGCAACAGTTCATGTGGAACAGCAAAGCAACAAGAGGAAAGGGAGAAGTGGCGGCAAGCAGCCTCTTTCTCTCCCTTACATATGCAATCTATCCACCCCAGGGCAAGTGTAACACTCACACCCATAATTCCAGCATTGGATCATGGATCAGTCATAAACTCTAAAAGCCCACCCCATGACTGCATGAAGATTTGGGGGGACATCCAGACACAAACCATAACATCATATAAATATGCCAAATACCAAGCTTTACAGTTTGATAATTAAGACAAAATTTATTGTTATTTTGGATTGTGTGTGTGTGTGATAATATTACCTTTAAAATTTCTTACACACATCAAGCTATATACAGGAAACAACTTCCAACACAGACAGATATATCTTGTAACTATCTTTCAAAACTGACAGAGAAATAAGGTCTTCCCACAACAAAGAACACTATAAGAATTTCACTACCACCAAACCATCACTCAGAAATTTTTTGAGGGCATCCTAGAAAAAGACAATGAAGTCAATGATGCCAAAATTCTAATGGAATGAATGTACCAGATAGGGCAAGCAATTAAGGAGAAGGGAAGCAATGGAATCATCAACAGGAAAATAATGCAATGATAGCAATTAGTCAGTACCTTTCAGTGATAACTCTCAATATGAATAGTCTTAACTCCCCAATCTAAAGACACAGACTAGCAGATCAATTAAAAAACAAAGCAATATGCTATATACAAGAAACATATTTCATCCAAATATAAATTCACAGACTAACATTCAAAGGTTGAAAACCCATATTCCATGCCAGAAGAATTTGAAAACAAACAACAATAACTATCCTATTTTCAGACAAAGAGGACTTAAAGCCAAAACTGATTAGAAGAGGGAAAGAAGGACTACATATTAGTTAGGGGAACAAACCAAGAGGAAGAAATAACAATTGTAAATATATACACACCAAATAACAGAGCACCCAACTTCATAAAAATGCCTAGAACACATAAAAGAGCAGATAGTATTAACACAATTGTAATGGAGGACTTCAATACCCCACTATCACAAATAGACAGATGAACTAGACAATCATTCAATAAAGAAATATCACAATGGAACAGTAATATCAATACACACACACACACACACACACACACACACACACACACAAAGAAAAATGTAGCATTCCTATACATCAATAATGAATCTACCAAGAAATAAATTAGGTAAATAATATCCTTCACAATAGCATCAAGAAAAGTTAAATATACTTAGCAATTTACTCAGTCAAGGGAATAAAAGACCTCTACAGCAAAAACAGCAGTAATCCAATGAAGGAGATTGAAATGCATATTGGAAAATGGGAAGCCATCCCTTGTTCTTGGATAGGTAGAACCAGTATAATGAAAATGGCCATGCTTCCAAGACTAAGGTATAGATTTAATGTAATCCCAGTCAATATACAGACAACATTCCTCACAAAGCTATAGAAGCAATCCTAAAATTCATATAGACTCAGAGGAGACCCAGAACAGCAAAATAAATCCTGAGTAAAAAGATAAAACTGGGAAGCATCACATTTTTGAACCTGAAGTTATATTACAAAGCTACAGTAATTAAAAAGAAATGACAAAGTACTGGCACAATAACAGAAATAAGGATCAATGAATAGAACAGAGGATGTAGAAACAACACCAGGCACATTGACCAACCTGATGTTCCACAGAGAGGCCAAAACCATAGACTGGAGGAAAGATAGTCTCTTTAACAAATGGTGCTGGGAAAACTAGTTATCAAAGCAGATTGAAGTTAGACCCAAATCTCTGACATGTACTACATGAAAATCAAAACAGATCAAAGATCTACATATCAAAACACAAACCTTTAACCTATTGCTTGATAAAATAGATAAAACTCTTGAAATCATAAATGTAGGCATGGACTTTCTGAAGAGAACTCTAGTTCCACAAGAAATACTATCAGGAATCAACAAATGGGGTTATATCAGATTAAAAAGCTTCCATACAAGGAAGGAAGAAACAGAGTGGACAACCTATAAATGGGAGAAACATTTTACCAGCTATAACTCAACCAGAGTATTATTATCTTGAACAGTGATGGTGAACCTATGACATGCATGCCATAGTGGGCTGTTTGTGTTATTGAAAGCTCTAAAAGGTACACCATCCTCGATCTATAATATACAAAGAACTCACAAAAAATTAGACCCCCTCAAATAAAAGGCCTAGTAAAAAATGGACAACTGAAATGAATAGACACTATGCTGAAGAACAAATACAAATAAATGGCCCATAAATACATGAAAAGGTGTTCAACATTTCTGGTCAGTAAAGAAATGCAAATTAAAACATACAATTCCATCTTACTTTAGAAAAAATGGTGATGATCAAGAAATCAAATAGCAACAAATTCTGCCAAGGCTGCTACAAAAATGGAACTCTTCTTCATTGTTGATGGAATGTAAACTAATACAGCCAATATAGACTTGAATAAGAGAGATTCCTCAAAAGCCTAAAACTAGAAATTCCATTCAACCCAGCTATTCCCTTTCTAGGTATTTCCCAAAATCCATTAAATACATCATATTACAGTGACACACCTATCCACGTTTATAGTGACATGGCTAATGTGACTCCATTTTGATTATGAACTTTATTTTAGAAGTCACTTAAACTCTAGATGAACTCACTCCTCATCCCTCCCATTTAGTTAACCATAAAACCCACAAAGGGAAGATAAATGTTTAACTGAAGGAATAAACAGGACAAAATGTCAGGTAATCTAACTGCATCCTATCTAACAAATCCTTGGGAAATGTAAACCTTGTGACATTCTTGTAAAATTCCAAAGTAGAGCAATGTAGTTACCATGGTTACTTGTAAATGAGCTCAGTACAAAGCTCTCGGTGGGCGGGGGCTGGCACTTCTGACTGACGAAGTTGGTGTTGTCTACTGGCAATAAAGCTTGCTTGTATCTGTTCTTGGCCTCCATGAGTGTTTCTCATGATTCGCCATAACAATAGCAGTAGAGTTTATGAGAGCCAAATCTCAGAAGCAGACTACATACTGTCAACAGGTGAACTGATAATGAAAATTATCAGTAGTGGAGTGCTACTCTGGTATGAAGAATAAATTTGAGTCATCCATAGAAAAATGGATACAACTTGAGGCCAAAATATTAAGTGAAATAAGTTAGATATACAAGCTTAAATATCATAGGGTTCTTCCTATATGAAAAAAACTAACATGTAAGTAAATTTAAAAGTACAATAAAAGATATGTAATAAGAAACAGAGACAAATGTTTCGCAAATGGAAAAGAGACCAAGAGGTGGAGGGAAGAAGTGAAAGAAGAGAAAGGGGAAGTAAAAATAATTAAGATGTCATGTGCATTAGTGTTAGTACATTACTAACTTTCTATGATGAATATATTAATTATATATTACAAACTTTTATGAATAAAAGAAAAAAATTTAAAATAATTAGAAAAGAAGAGCATGTTGCAGGGATTGATAAAGATCATTATTTGCAAATTATGACTATTAAAATATATGGATGGAAAAATTACCTTTTTAATGATGAACTTGGCACTGTTGTTAAATATGAAGTTGATATACAAAAATCAACTATAATACTTATAAAACAGCCATGAAAATGTATTTTCTAATACTTTTTAAATATACTCATTTCATCTGTAAGAGTAATAGAGTTATACATGACCCAGGAATAAACATAAAATAAAGTCCTGGACCTTTTTTATATTTGGAAAATTTCTGAAACTTTATCAAAATTGAATTAATTAATAAAATAACCTATGTGCTAGGATTAGGAACATTAGTGAACATATCAAACTATTCCTAATTTGATGAGAAAATTAAATTCCGGTACAAATCATATCAGGGTTTTCTTTGTGATTTTGACATGCTGATTTTATAATTCTCATGGGAAAGCAAAGAGCAGTGAATAATCATGCTACCACTGTAAAGTAAGTTAATTGTCAGAAAAGAAAGAGTTGCCATTAATGAATATTAAGAGTCACTTTAAAGCCATACTAATTGAGTCAGTGTAGAGAGACAAACAGATTAGCAGAATAGAGTTGGTAAATTCAGCAATAAATCCATGCATATACATAAGTAGAAAATGTACAAAATTAAGAACAAGCATTTGGAGAGATTTATAGCAGTCTGGCACTGTATACAATTCAAATACAAGAGTTCACAAAAATAGTTCTCTAGTAGATTAAGAATTAAAACAAAACAAAAAATGGCCTTTCATTATTAAGTATTTGCAGAAATTTAATAGTAATCCTGAAAAAATGATGCAAAATTGTGCTTTCTAGACACACCAACCTTTACTGAATGTTGCAAATCAAAAGGACCTAAGACAAAATTAAGACCAACAATTTTGAATAGTTACATCAGCATGGAGAAAGATTCAGAGGTCAATGTAGACTACAAGTGACCCTAACCTGATGATGTTGATGAAGATTGGATTTGTACTCTCTTGGTCTAATTACACTGTGCAACAAGAACATGGAGTCACTGATCTCCAAGACTCATTGTGGAAAAATCAGAAATATTCTGTCCTAATCCCCTAGATATGCACCATATGTTTATAGCTCCAGGGAAATCAATGCATAGTCATGCACTGATAGAGTATTAATGTTGGAGAGAATCTTACCAGGCATGAAGTTTTACTCTATTGTTTTTACAGCAGAGAGATAAACACTATGAGGTTGAACTATTAACTGCAAGGTCATGTACCTGGTCCATACCCTGGTGGAACTAGGACTTTGGATTCCTGAGACTTGACAAGCTTTTTCTTGCGTCTTAAAGGAAATAGTACATGTATGATTTCCCTACAATAAATGTAATCATTATGTACTTCAAACATATACTAATAAAAATTAAATTAAAAAATTAAAATATAATAAAATAAAAAGGAAAAAATTCTAGAAGTATAAAAGAATTATACAGAAAGAATTTATACACATATATACACAAACATACAAAAAAGAAATCAGACTCCAGAAAACCAGTCCTATTTATCTGGTATGAAAAAACTACCAAAAGTCATAAAGGACAGAGAAACACAATTTCTATAACCACCAAGTGTAACAGGATGATCCCATCCACCAACCACAACCTCTTCCCATTTTCAAGGTAAATGTGTATACTGAGGTCAAAATGTACTGGAGTGACAAACCAGGCTACAACAAATTTATTCAGGCCATCAATATCAAATCAAATTGTCTTATAAAATTTAACAACAATAATTACTAAGTTCTGTATTCTCCTTGTCTCAGCTCACCCCTTTAATCAATTACAGGTCCTTCCTTTTTCTTCCCTAGGGTGGCAGTCAGAAGACACAAAAGACAGAATTCCTGGCTTAGACAGATCAAGAAAACTGTGAAATCAATCCCAGACTGGGTACAAAATCTTTCCAATCTATTTGATCTTCACATAAATACTTTTAAGTAAAGATTATCATTTCTGCTTTATAGATGAAGAAATGAATGCCTGTAGCTAACAAGTACTAAAATTAGGATTTGAATTTAGAAATCCTATCCCAAATTGAGAGTAACTGCTATTAGATCACTTCATGTCTTGCTAAGTCTCAGAAGTAATCCTTAGGAATAAAAAATGAAAACCACAATGTTTTAGCCATTATGATTGGAAGACAGGAGTGAGGAAGATAAGAGCTTGAATTGCAAACCATGCTCACAAGTAATGCAGACTTCTGAACTTCTGGAAGGCGCCCGGTTGCTTAAATATTTCATTATATCAAAAATATTCTAAGATATAAGGAGTGCCAATTCTTACTATAATTTACTACAATCTCTACTATAATAAATAAAATTCAAAATGCACTATTGTTATGGGCACTAGAAATTAAGTGAGACCAAGAGAAATATTTTGGGAAAAGTAGAAATTTTGTTATTGTATCATAATTTTTACACATCTTTCACCATGTGATTTGAAGTTTTCCCCCCAAGGAGTAGAATGTATGCTCCTTGCCCATGAAATTGGAATTGGTTATACAGCTTCCTTAAACCACTGGGCTATTAAGTAGACTTTGTTTAAGTTTGATATTACATTCAAGGCAGAGTACCAAAGGACTTGAAAACATCATTTCACAGGTAGTAAATCAGATATATTTGGACAATAAGTGAAATATAACCCATGAAGCAAATCTGAGCCCAACCCACAATGTGGAGCCGTTCATCGAAACCTGCAGCATGCAGCCTGCCTGCTTAGCTGAGTCAAGCTTAGAACAGGCAGTTCACAATCAACCTAGAGACTGATGAAAATAAATGTTTATTTTTGCATGCCTTTGAGTTTAGGAGCAGTTTATTGTATAGCTGTAGCATATCAGTCTATATTGGTCCCAGGTTTCTGCCAAGATGCCACCCATGGGAAAGCAGGCCTCTCTGGTTTCCTCCCCTGCCACAAGGCACAACTTGTAGGGACCTAGACCTGCTAGCTGGTCACCTTGACCTGGGGGCAAATGACGATGAAAGACAGGCACACAATCAGTTTAACATGCAGGCAACCAAGGGGGGTTTACCTCTCATAGGCAGCGGATCCCGGAGCTTCTAGCTCATCCTGCTTTTATTCACTCAAACACAGGTACAAAGTAACACAAGATTCATCTGCCTTCAATTATCCATTAGTGCAGGTCCAGGAAAACAACCTGACCTCAGATGTATTAACTTTTCCCTAGAATCAGAAACACCATCATCCCTGAATGTTTATTTTCTCTTTTGTACCCACAAAGGAGGGTAATCAGGCCTCAATTTCTCCTCTGGTCTCCCACACATAGCATTCTTATGGCAAGAAATAACTGATACAAAGGATAAAAATTATACTTGATAAGGAATTGTAGGATAGAAAGCAAGTAATGACAAGCTTGAATTAGCTTAAACAAAATTAAAAAGTGTGTGGGCTAATATGTTGCTGGTAGAAACATATGACGAACTATGCTACATCTTCACTGCATCAGTATCTTCTTTGTGTCCTTACTATGACACTCTCCTATAGTTTTGTAAGATATTATATTGCTATTGAGAGAAAATATATAAATAAATGTTATATAGATCCCTCTGAATTATTTATTATAACTGAATTCAATATAGAATTATTTAAATATAAACTTTAATATTAAAAATTCTGTGGGTACACTAACTTCTGGCATAATAGGATTTAGGTACTCAATGAGTACATTTTTTCATGAAAATATAACACGACATTTCATAACAAAATAAGAGAATAACAATGCTTAATGCAAGGGGCTGGGGATTTAGCTCAGCGGCACAGTGCCTGCCTGGCAAGCGCAAAGTCATGAGTTCAATTCCAGTTACCAGAAACAAAACAAAACAAAACAAAAAGGTTAATACACTATGTATCATTAACTTAAAAGTAGTTAGAGTAAAAGACATAAATCAAAAGATTCCTACAAAAAAGAAACAGATAATAGCACAAAACTTCTTTTTCAATTAACCAAGATAAGCTATTACATAAATGAGACAAAATGGGTATCTTTAAAATACCATCTCATCTCTGCCTTTGCATTTACTCCAAGGCCAAATGTCACTGACTCCTTCTGGCTGTGGACCTACCAGTTTGAAAGTCCCTGATAAAACAGTGCTTTTCATTCCTAATTGTTCCAACCAAATTACTGGAATTGACTCTCATTAAATCCATTTGAATCCCATAATAATTCTTGAACCAAACATAGGAGTCAGAGGAATTCACACACTGACTGACTAGCACTGAGTCACACACATATCCCTGGTGCACGCACAGGCCCGGCGCCTCATGGAATAGTCTGGGAAAGGTCCTCATGTTCCCGTCAGAAGGAGGACTAAATCCCAGGCAAGCAAAAGATTAAAGCTCCATTGAAGGAGGCAGCAAGTAATGTCTGAGCCTACGGAAAACCTTGCACAGGAGTACTATTAAGGAAGAAATTTAAATGACAGCATTTTATTTCGTAGATACAGAATATAACATTTAAAGAGAAAAATGAAAGATAATACAAAAAGGAAAGAAAGCAAACCTGTGCTCTGAATCTCACTGCCTTCGGCACTGATTGTTTTCCCCTTATGATCCCCATCCAAATGCACACACATTGCTATCACATCAACACTGCTGTGAACAGAAGATTTTCAGATCTGTTTTTCATTTTACATAATATAAAACTCTAAAAATGTTTTATCACAGTCTTTATATCCATCAGCTCTAATGTCTGCAGAATATTCCATTCCAGGTGTATCACATCCTTTATGATTCCCCTACAGATGCATTCTTAGGTTATTTCCAAAGCACTGATGCCATTTCAAGTTGTGAGAAACCTGTTATATTTCTGCCTATTACTTCTTTCAACTCTAAAGGATGTAGTTCTGTCTAGGACCTTCTCTTTTTTATTTTCTATTTTAAAGAGAAAAAAACTAACAAAACAACAACAATGAAGACAAAAACAATACATGACCTCAAAACAAAACGATAGGAATTAGAGATGTGCTTTCTTTTAAGCCAGGAGGAATAGGGCTGGAAGCAAATACTAGTTCACCTTCTTCAGCTTCAGTCCAAAACAAAAATCCTGGAGAATTGTTTGCAGTGAGTCTTCTTTGGAACATGTGCCCATTTCTGGACTTCAGTGATCAGAGGAAACAATGTATTCTCACAGCCCACACAATATTCTCCAGGACTTCTGTTTTGGACTGAAGCTGAAGAATGTGAACTAGTATTTGTTTCCAGCTCTATCCCTCCTGGCTTAAAAGAAAACACATCTCTGTGAGAGAAGAGAAAGGCAAACAACCCAGATCAGCAGAGCTAAATACAGAAACGGAGCTGAGCATTAGAACAGTGGCTTAAGAACCACTGAATTACTGGATCCAGCCTTACTTCAAACTAAGTATCTTGTGGCTACTTAATAACAAAAAGTAATACATTCTTATGTACTTAAATTAGTTTCAACTAGGTTGCCATAGCCCATATAACCTGTAGCAGTGATGGCGAACCTTTTAGAGCTGTCAGTGATAAAAACAACCCTCTGTGGCATGTGTGCCAAAGGTTTGCCACCACTGGCTTACACACTTTGAATGAGTACAATGATATTGTACCAGGAAAATTATTCACAGTAAGTTTCATCTATGCTGTATTAATCTGATTATTTCAGGCACTGTTCCAAAAGTTTAAAGGTCCATTTTAGTCTTGACAATCATGAAATGAATATGTTACAGGCATTCATTTCAAAAAACTGCTGGAGCTATCTATCAGCTCTCAACTAAGAAAGAGCAAAACCAGTCTTCAAAGACCACGATAGCAAAACAATTTGTGCACTTTATTAATTGCAGCTTGTTTCCACTCCAGGACTCCTGAAATAGAATTTTTGGGAGTAATCCTGAGGAACCTATATGTAAAAGTCATTCCTGTTTGGCACATAGAAAATTACATTTGAGAACTACTGAACTGAGAGATTGCCTCATTTCCTCATCCTCATTCACTTCAGAATACTACTGAGTTATGGGTATAATTAATACAAGTGTCACAAAAACTTTAATGTAATTCAAATCATCTATACATCTTGTTAAAATGCAGATTCTGATTCAGAGGCCCTGAGAAAGGGCCAAGACTTTGCATCTTTAGAACAATATTCAGGTAATGGTGATTCTAATGCTTCTAAAGCCCACATCTGAGTATCAAAGGGGTGCATTACACACTGCAAGTAAAAACAAACTGAATTTAAAATACATGAAAACATCAATTGAAGTAATAATGTACCAAAACCTAAACAGTGATATGTATGAGGAGAGAAATGTCAAGGAAATGGGAAGAATGCTATCTCGGAAACAGAGGTACCTAGTTCAAATCTTCTACCACTAGTAATGGTCAGTCGTGTGATCTCAGCTAGATCATAATTCATTCATTTCTAGGCCTTTGTTTTCTTTTCTACCAATATAGAAAGTTACCACATTGCCATTGGGAATTCAGCCAATTCTCATCCAAAAACTTCAAGATTCTGGTTCAGTATTTGATGGGTAGAATAAACAGTGTATTCAAAAACGGGGAGACACAATCTTAATATAAATCAAAAGCAGATTACCTATACTTTTGGAGGTAAATATACAACTTTATGATTTATCCCACTCTAGGGCTATGTGCATCTTCTCTTTTTAAATAGGCCTTTATTTTATGGGTATCCTCTCCATTGTTTAAAAAAAAATGTCATTCCCTAGTGTATTCATAGCCATCACTCGTTTTGCTCATTTGTGTTGAACTGGACCCAACTTTCCCTCCAGTACATATCTATTCTTAGTACTTACTTGGGTGCAATGGGCTTGGAACTCCAACCCACATGGACCTCAACATTTGGAGAGCCTCCAGTGTCCATGTTATCTAAGTGCAGTGCGGTGGGCGTGCCCAGGAAGTGGGAGGAAGACAGGAATGCTTAGTTCAACTTCTATGCACACTGGGCCCTTGACTTCTGGATGCTGAGCAGATGAGGCAGTCAGGATAAGAGAAAGACAGTTCCTACCATCAGCAGACAAGCACAGAGACACACATGTACACACACCCGTATGTGTGATGCATACACAAGACAGCAGTATAAAGGACCAGGAATGTTGCACTCCTGTCTGATCTGTACTTTTAGAGGACAAAAGAGGGGGACTTTTAGACTGATAATAAAGGACATGACCCCTGAATGATCGCTACATTTCCTAGACCAATTTATTAAGCTTTATTTACTTGCAAACCATGCCTGATTTTTTTTTACCACGTCTATATATTAACTATATTATTGACCCTATTTTTCTTTCATTTGCCTCACTATGTGACTTTTTGCAAAAGGAAACATTACAGAATTGCTATAAATAGAAACTCAGCACTAATGACTACAAACAGCTAACTATAAAAACAAAATAAAAATGAGTTAACTTGATCAATTTACACTTAAATGTTTTCTTCTGCTATAGCAGTAGACCTTGAGGCTTGCTCTTCAGCTAAGAAGAAAGATTCCCCAGCATTAATTTGTTAAAGATCTATCAGTATCAATCAGAGGCTTGTCCCTAAAGCAATTAGAAATACTGGAAGAGAATTGAAAAAGAATGATACCACAGTGTGATTCAGTGTTAGGTACAGCCACTTATGTAGATATTCTTAATGTTATATTACCGAGCTCATACAACTATTTAACAAGAAGAATTAAGGGCCATGCATTTTAAATATTTTCATCACATCCATGGATATGAATCAAACTTCACACTTAACATCATACCTTATAAAAGTGGAAAGAGAAAACCAACCCAGATCTGTAGCATCTTCTCTTTAGGCCTGTTATTCTTCTTCCTTAAATATTTTCAAGATTTACCTTTTTTTCTTGAAAAAGGGAGAGTTAAATGTTTAAAAATTTCCTTAGCAGGATATGACAACCTCCATAGTGTTTCAAAAAAGAAAAAGAAATTTTCAAGCCTAAATATCTTTTGATAGGTAACTATACATACACAACCCACAGCCTGCTCAATGCCTTGTTCCTGCTCTAAAGGTAGCACTGGGTCAGAAGCTGGTAAAGCAGAGATTTCGTCTCTATTGTGGCCAGTTTACTGGTCCTTGCAGGCATGCATACCTGAGCTTGTCTTCTCGCTACCACATTTTAAATGCTTTTTAAATAAATATTTATGTTGCAATAATAAAATATATTTGCTTATCACAGATAATGTGGAAAATATAAAGAAAAACATTTTTCAATTGCCTGTAATTTTGAACATAGGGAAAACCATAGCTAATTTGCTCTATTTCCCCCTAGTCTTTTAAAGACATGGGTAAAGACATAATTATTCTTTTTTTTGTTTGAGTTTGTCTTGTATTTATTTTGTATGTTTTTAACAAAATTCTTGTACATTGTGTGCAATAGATAAAGATTTTTTTTCCCATGCCAGGGCACACCATGTTTTTTCAACCTCTGAGCTAGGAAGTGATGGATTCTGTACTCTTCCAAGGGAAGTAGGTTAACTCATCCCCTTCCAAGGAAGGTAGGTTGACTTATTCCCTCATTCAGTTCCACAGAACACCCTGAGCCCATGGGTGAAGGCATACCTGATGCTAGTGGAAGAAAATCATTTTGCCAAGTGGGTTTGGTTCATTGCAGTGACCCCCACAACTTAGCTGCACTCCTGACATACTCACTGTCCTAGTAGCCAAAGTTCCTAAGCCAGAATTCAGAGTCAATCTGTGGCTGTAATTTCTTTGAGCTAGGGAGATTTGCTGGTCACTTTTCATTGCTGGGACAAAATAACTGGCATACACAATTGAATGAAATAAATATGTATTTTGGCTCACAGTTCCAGAGGTTTCAGTCCACAGTCAACTGGCACTAAGACAGTAACATCACAGTGGAAGGCACGACAGAGAAAATCTGCTCAATTCATGAAAGCCAAGATGCGGAGAATAGGGGAAGACACAAAGAGGATGGGGCCAGAGACCAGAAATAGTCCCCAAGGTCTTATCCTCATGACCCACCCAGCCATATCAGACGTGTGCTTTACTGATTTCTGAGGTGTGATGTGTCTAATGCCAATCAGTTGGCAATCAAGACTAGCCATCACAGAGATGTGGCCCTTACTGGGAGTATCAGGCTGCCAGCAAATATGCTCACCATGCTCATTCAGGTACCATATATTCTTATCACAGATCCAGCCTTGGCGGTTCTCTGAAAAAAGTACTGCCACAAATTCTTAACGGGCCCAAGTTCCTGCTCCTCCCAGCTAGGTGGGTCTTCTCTACCTATTCCATGTACGGCCTATTCTTCCATACCTATTACTGCCATGGAGTAAAAAAATGGGTTACTTTATTTGAGGCTGTTTTGCTGATCTATCAGCAGAGACATTTTGTTTCTTTTAGGAGAGTTTTTTTTTAGTAACACAAATTTAATGCCTTCAAACATCTTGTCAGCAGCTCTTGAGTATGAGTACACAGAGGTGAGCTCCGCCACTGATAGTAAATAACTAGCTGCTCTCCCGTGGTACTGGCTATGAATGATTCATATTGTATAATAAAGGAGAATTTTACTGTGCAGATAAAGTCACAGGAAGCTGTTCCTGCGGGAGGAGGGTCTATTCTTGAAGCCGCATGATCGCCACAGAGGTTTAAGCTAGGTGGCACTCTGCCAGCATGGAGCAGGATGGGGCAAGAGAGAGACAAGCAACAAGGAAGACTTTAGCAGCTACTCAACACATGCACGAGACACTGTGCTCGGATGCGTATGCCACATTTAGTCTTCTTCCTCTTAAACATCATGGGGGGAAGTGATAGAGAATAGAACTTTACAGTTTGGGCTTTGAGGTTAAACCGAGAAGGACTTTTTGTCCAACCTCTTCCTTGTCTACCTGAATGGTCTTAGGCAATGACCTAAACAATCAAAGCCTCAGTTTCTTCTTCTATAACAAGGGTGTCCTATTAATTCCTGCCTCTCACAGAGATTTTGTGAGGATTGCTGAGGTAAATTAAGCATAGTGCTTAGTAGCACAATGCTTAATATATATATGTGAAATAATTATAAATTGTATTTTTGATGGCTATCTCAAGTTTTAGAGAGAAAGACGTCAATCACAGGGAGATTAACTAACTAACTTGAACAGACCTCAGGCCTTTGATCTGTCTTATACCCTCACAAAAGTAGCTTTGTGTTCAAGCTGTGTCACCCCCTGACCTTGTAGCCGGTTCTGCCAAGTCTTAGTCGTTGATGCTATTTTGGAGCTGAAGCCTTCCTCTCTTGCTTGTATTTGTTTTAGACAATTATAGAAAGCTTGACATTGAAAGCTTTATATTCTGAGGGCAAATACACCTGCTGAGTGTAGCTTATTGTTCCAAGCTGCCATAATCCTTTTGTCTGCTGCTTTCATCATTCCACATTAATCATACCTTCCAGCCTCACATCCTTTGCGATGTTGACTACGACACTGTCCACAGCCTTCTGGCTAACAAAAATGCTGTGCAGATGGAACTCCACAGGCATCTCTAGAGAGCAACTTTCCTCTCCATCAATACTAAGTCTCACCACCTTATTTTACAAATGAGTAAACAGGTCCATCTGTAAATGGGTTAGATGTCTATATTATCTCGCATGATTAATGAGCACACTTGCATCTAGCATTTTTCTATTAAAATGTTTTAAGTAAAGAACTACAAGCATTAATAAGCAATTCTCTGCTGGGAATAAAATCTAATAGGTATAAAAGTCAGTTATTTGGGTTTTGAATAGACATTATGCTAAATTCTGGGACAGATTCAAAGATATATAAGTGACTGACTCTCTGACCTCAAAGAAGTTATGAACCAGTTTGCGACAGTGGTCATTTCTTGTTTTTTGTTACTGTTTATCAAGATGATGTACTTTAAAAAATTAAGGAGCACCAGGAGCTCCAACAGAGAGAAAATATCCTTCATAATGCCCCACTATCTTTTGGTCTCTTTGGAAAGTGAAGCACCATTGGTTAAATTAGCCCTGGGTTGAGAAACACGTGCTTGAGCACTGCATGAAGATAGGTCTTCCTATAGTCAGGTTATGTCAGATGATCTACATAGGGAAGATGTGCTAGATGAGGAATGAATGGTCAGTGTCCGTGCACATTTTGTCATGAGGACTGCATTTTATAAGCATGAGTAAGACAGCCACATTTCTATGAACTCCCCCTTCTCAGTCTGCAGAAAGGCAAGCTGCAGAAAAGCTGCAAACTCTTTACTGAGTGACAGCTGCTGGGCTACTACTGTTCCAGGGAGTGCTGGTATTGACAGTCAGATGCATACATGCATCACAGACATGAGCGTGCATTTCTAAAGACCCCACATAAACCACAGTTCAGCGCATTCCAAGTTAATATTTGTTATTACACAAACAATTTGTACAAGAGAGGAAGATTTTCTTAAGTATAAACTGCAATCACCATGTTTTTTCTTTTACATTAATGTTTTTTGTGCAGTGTTTGTTCAAGTAAAACCATGGTGGGTAAAGGCTGGTTTATCAAATTCAACTTCTGGTGTAGGGAAACTGATCATATATTTTACTTCTTTTTTAGGTTCCTTTTTCTTTTTCCTGTTTATCCACCCTTCTATTTTTTTATTTCTTTTTGGCCAGCACCAGAATCATTTATTTACTTTTTAAGTCCTTATTATGCTGGTTATCATAAACACCAATTAACAGCCATACTAACAGACAAAAAACCATATAAAATATGTAGACAATTATACTAAATCAAAGTACACTTTTAAATACATTGGTCATGCTGGATTACCCATGCAGATGTAGCTTTTTAAAGCGAATAGTAACACTACAGTATGTATGACTTTGCTGCTCCATGTAATAAAGACTGTTTATTTTAGCATTCACTGCCACTATAACCTAGACATCACATCACTTGCAGAATGATGAGTGCACATGAACAGCAGTATGGTACACAGAATCACAACAAAGGAGGAGGTTTTCTACCTCAACGGCTCAGGCATTATGCCCATAAGATAATAACATTAACATGGCTTACAATTCCTGTGAGCATGGAAATTTTGAAATTTCATTTAAAAATAAATTTAGAGATTTGTTTTATTTCAAAATTGAAGCACTGAGACCCTTGTTAAGTTTTTTGGCTTCAATTAGTTTCAAATGTTTAACATTTATATCTACAGAAAAAGTGATCTTTATCAAAGATAAGGTGGTTCAGTGTGTTTGGGGTTGTGTCTGCATCCTCTGTTCTGTCCCACTGAGCCTCAGGACTCTTTTATTTGCCAATACCATGTTGATTTTATCACAGTAGCTTTGTAGTATAATTTTAGGGCTGGGATTGCGATGCCTCTTGACTTGCCTTTGTTGCCCAGAATTGCTTTTGCTATTCTAGGTCTCTTCTGGTTCCAAATGAATTTTAAGAGTGTTTTCTCTAGTTCTGTGAAGCATGCTAATGGTATTTTGATTGGGATTGTATTAAATCTGTATAGCAGTTTGGAGAGTGTGGTCATTTTCACTATGTTGATTCTTCCCTTCCAAGAGCAAGGGAATAAATGGTGCTAGAAAAACTAGCTTTCCACAGGTTAAAGACTAAAACTAGACCCATCTCTATCACCATGCACTAAACTAAAGTCAAAATGGATCAAAGATCTAAATATTAAAATAGAAACACTAAAGTTATTGGAAGAGAAAATATGTAGAAATCTTGAAGATATAAGTGCAGGCAGAGACTTCATGAACAAAACCCAGACTGCAAGGGAAATATTACAAAGAATCAACAAATGGGATCTCACCTTATTAAAAAGCTTTTGCACAACAAAAGAAGTTACCAACAAAGTGTAAAGACAACCCACAGAGTAGGAAAAAATTATAGCCAGTTGCCTCTCAGATAAAAGACATATCTAGAACCTGTAAAGAACTGAAAAAATCAGACCCCCCCCAAATTCAAAGACCCAATCCAAAAGTGGGCATTTGAGATGAATATGCACTTCTCAGATGAAGAAATACAAATGGTAAATAAACATAGGAAAAAATGTTCAATATCATTGGTCATTTGAGAGATACAAACTAAAATAACATTGAAATCCCATCTCACCCCAGAAAGAATGGCTATCATCAAGACATATCAACAAATAACAAATGCTGATGGGAGTATGGGGAAAAAAGAACACTTCTCCACTGTTTGTGGGAGTGTAGACTGGTACTGCTGTGGAAATCAATGTGGAGATTCATTTAAAAACTAGGATTAGACATTCCATTTGACCCAGCTATTCCCTTTCTGGGTGTTTTCCCAGAAAAATTAAAATCATCATAGCACAACAATATATGCGAATCTATATTTGCAGCAGCATAATTTGTGATAGCTTAATTTTAGGAATAAGCCAAATGCCCATCAAGTGAGGAATAGATAAAAAAGATGTGGTTTTTTTTTATATCATGGAGTACTACTCAGCCATAAAAAAGATAAACATAAGACTTTTATAGGTAAATGGATGCAACTAAAGACCATACTCATAAGTGGAATAAATCAGACCCACATGGGTAAACACTGTATTGTCCCACTAATGTGAGAAACTGAATGAGTAAATAAGATCCAAAATGTAAAATAGATATTGTGAATTGGGAAGAAACTGTTCAAAAGAAAATACAAATGCTAAGGGGGAAAGGGGAAAGGAAGAAAGGTAAAAAGAAAAAAATATATTTATGCACAAGGTAGTTACTCAGCTAGTTTCTCTTAATTCATTGAAAAGAAAAGTTTGTGTTAATATTGTTTGGACAAGATATCAGGCCTGTATCTTGTACTCTAAATAACTACTAAGAAGATAACAATACACAGTGTATTAATTATTGTAACTCTCCTACTAACCTCTTTTGAAACTGTTTTATTACTATTTTTATTGTTTTTCTCTTTAAAATAAAAAAAGCAATCTTGCTGTACTGAAGATCTTGATTGAAAGTGATATCACAAATCTGTGTGGCTTGAGTGAGCCGCAGGAAAACATGAAATGCTCATGCTCAGCGGTGCTGCCCTCGGTGGGTATCACCACCTCATTCTCAGTCCAACACAGACAACCTGAAGATCTCAGCTCTCCCCCCTTTAGGGTCCTAAGTGACATGTCCCTCTGTTGAATGTGTGCCTTTCTATATTTTTCTTCCCAAGCTACTCTCTATTTTGGATCTATCTTGTCTCACTGCCTCCCAACCATTTCCTATTCCTCATGGCTCTATATCTGACATGACTTTTCTTCATTCCTGAATATTTCTCATCATTGAAAACCCCAGATCCACATGCCACCTTTGCTCTAAGACAAAGTAACACTGGTTCACACCAGTGTTACTCAACTACAACCACAAGGTACTAAAACAGTGTGAACTTGGTCAGGACTTCAGGCTTTCTGGCATACTGAATCATTAAGAAAGTTAATAAATTCCCTGACTACATCAAAGTGCACACATCTGGTATTGTGTAGGGCCATTAGTACAGGTTCTCAGAGTTGGCTGTAACATCGACAGATGTATTGTGTGCCTGGCATATCACATGGGCAGCTTGAGGCCAGCCACGCTGGAAATATTTATGCTACAGAAATTGTCAAGTATTAAAAATGTACCCCAAAATGCTGCATGTTGATAAGTACCTACCAGTTGGTCTTTTTGTAGATAGCAAGGTCAAAGACTACGGTCTTTGTTTGAAATTTGAAAGCCTATGTTTGAACCTCATTTAACCACCTACTAGGCAACCACGTACATGTCAATAAATCTGTCTAAGCTTCATTGTCCTTATTTGCCAAATGGATGTATTTTAAAAATCCGGAAATACAAGGTAGAAGTGAGAACTAATGTTAAACATTCACATAATGCAGTTGTTAAGGTGCCTACATAATGTAAATATATTATATCCACTGTTATTATTATTGTTGTCACCTATATTACTTTTTAGGAGAAGTGACAGACACAGATACTTAAAACTCAGTCACTGCTAACCAAACGCAGTCACTGACCAAAACTTCAGTCAGCTTAGATTGATAATGGCTTTAAAGATAAAATTCAGCAAATATCAATTCAATAAAACTTAAAGATAATTTTCAAGAGTGGAAGGTGGGTTGCATGTACCTGAAGAAGACAGGAAATAAAACTTAGATGTCCACAGCAGTGCCATCATTTACTAGCTGTGTGACATTTGACACGTCTCTACCATGAAGCTTTCTCTTCTATAAGGTGAGAATTCACATACTCGAAGCATTATTGGAAGACTGTGTCCATTCTGTAGAAATAGTGATCAGCATAGCACCTTGCTCGCTGTGGGGATCCCCGTCAAAGTTAATCACCACTTTTCTTTCTTAGGGAAATAAAAAAATGTATCAAGAAAGTTTTGTAAACTTTTCACAAAACACGGCCCTCCATTACTTTTTCTTAGACCTTGATTTCAACTACCTCTCCTTTTTTCAGAACCAGAAGGTAAAATTTGAAGGAAATATGATCATTTTTATCAATGATTAAGATCTCAGAGTGGAAGATTAATGTTACCAATAAGAGAAAATCGGAAAGTGCGCAGGGCACGTTGGCTTGGGGAAAATGGGGATGAACTTGCTTTCAGACACACCGAACTTGAGCACAGAGAGCCCTCTAATACAGATAACCATAAAAGTAGAGAGTGAATTTAGGGGAAGAGTTCAGAATATCAGTTGCAGGAGATCACAGGGAAAACAGCTTCAGGGAAAAACCAACAGCAGATCTGCACAATTAAAAGAACCACTGGGCTGAGGGTTGCAGCTCCATGGTAGAGCACTTGTTTAGCATCTTCAAGGCCCTGCATTCTATCCCTAGGATAGCAAAAAAAAAAAAAAAAAAGAAAGACACATTGTAAGGGAAGAGGAGAGTGGGTACAGTTTTGATCTACATGCACATCCACACACAGACACCTATGGATGTTCTAATTTAAAGTGTGTTTAGACAGAGTTCCAGTGCCTGGAATTTTAAGTAGGATTGGCAGACTTCTGCTACAAAAAGCCAAATACTATGTAAATATTTTAGGGTTACGGCTCTGAGATTTCTGTCACAATTTAACTCTGACATGGTAGTATAAAAACAGCCACTAAAAAATACATAACAAATGGCTTTGGCTAAGGTGCAGTAGAATCTAACTATAAAAACTGGTGACCAGCTAGATTTGACTGAGAAGGTCTGGTTTGTTGACCCCTGTTTTAAAGCAAGAAGAGAGCATTCAAATAGATTCTAGGAAGTCACAGCCACATTGCTCTGTTCTCTACATATCCCAAAGTGCCTAATAAGGAACCTACAATACTTGTTTATACCTTTCTCAACTGAGGGATTCCTGACACAGAGAAATCATTCACACTACGAAATAAACGGTTAAAAAATGACTTTTTGGAAGAAAAGAGAAAGAATTCACAAATATCAAAACTTAAGTACCTGTTTAAAAGTAAGCACATACCTTCAGCTTGCAAAATAATTTCTTTATAATTCGGCAAACCACAGCAGAAGACCCAGGTCAGTGGGCTTGTTTTTATTTTTTCTTGGAGAAGTTACAAGATAACTGCATCCTAAGGGCGTCTCTGTGTCGAAGCTGAGAAGTGGAACAAAGGCAAGCTCTCTGTTTCATTCCAAACCACGGAGGCGCTGTGTGGAAAGAGCCTCCTATTTCAAGACAGGGAGTAGATAAAAGAATTCCGCTCTAGAAGGCAGTACAGAAACACCTTCACACAAAGTTGTGCATGGTGACAAGTGCCTTTAATCCCAGCTATTCAGGAAGCTGAGGAAGAGGACTAAAAGTTGGAGGCCAACCCAGGCAATTTAGTAGGACCTTGCCAAATCCTGAGTCTAGAATTGTTCTGACCATCTAAAGGTCAGGTGAATCTTCTGCCTGTGTGATGAGGATCCTTGCACAGCCCAGAAGAAGCACTTGGGCTGGACTACCCCAGGCCCTGAGGTCCCTTGACCTCAGTGACCTTCACTCCACCATTTCATTCCTCTTCATCAGCCAAACCTGCCTGGAAGAGAGCTTGTTATCCTGACACACATGCATTTTCACTGAGACTAGAATCTTAAGCAAAAAACCTGATTACAGGTAGACTTATAATCAATTAGCAGGAATCTGTACACTGTCAAAGGAAGTTTTCTAGTAATCCAACAAAAACATGAGGAAGGCAACTGTCTAGCTCAAGATGCCTTATGAAATTCTGGAGCCCAGAACGCTTTAAAATACCAGAGATGTCCACCACCGCTGTCTGCAAGATCCAAATCCTAGAGTCATAGATTTCTCTGATTAAGAAATATTCTTCCGGCCACTCACTATGCCGTAAAAGGCACATTTCTGCTACAAGTAGGCAGGGCAGTTGCAAAGGTACTAACCACTTAACAAGAGCCAAACTCTTTTGAGAGTGATCAACATACACAACTCATGTTGCGATAACCTCATAAAAAAGGTACTGACAAGACTCTGGCTTCTAAAGGAAATATGCTGTTTTGACAGAAGATGTCCTTGGTCCATGATGGGTCCCACTCATCATTTCTGTCTCAGAAAGCTTTTGGGTAACTGGACATAAGGTGAACCTGGGAGTTTTCTTTATTGGCCCCTGGGTCAGACCTGATGTTCCTGTCTTTGTTCAGATTCTGGCTGTTGAAAAAGATCTCTGCCTACCACTGTATTTAAGCACCTAATAAAAAAGTTTGAAGTATATGGATAATTTGCAAGTCCCTAATTTCAGGTTTATTGCTGCTAAATTATCAGCCTGAAAACATTCCTAGAGTCAGCGTGCATGCCCTTTCCCAGGGTTTGCTCTGTGGAAGCTATTTCCACTAGATCTCAGAATTCGCCACTCTGTTTCCTTTGCACACAGTTCCAGCTCACCTGGACAGAGCAAACCGTCCTGCCATTGTGCCTGTAACTGTCAAGCTCAGATCAACAATACTATGTTTTGAATGTGGGCTCTGAGTCTGTCTCTGGCTTCCTTTCACTTCCCTGCTGAGCTCAGCTGGCTAGAAAACAGTCTGGGCTCTACAGGAATTAGATCCAGCCAGACCAGGTCTGGATCTAATTCACCTGTGGACCTCGTGGCTGGGCACTTGCAGTGCACAATGAACACTGAGACCAGAGCCAGGACAGAAGCTCCTCTCCTGCAGACCCTGCCAACCCACTCTAAATTCCACCAACAATATTGTTTTAAGAGAAATACGTCCCCAACCCAAGTAAAAAGAAAGGAAACTTTAGCAACTTCAGGAAACAAAGTTTCCACAGTAGCAAACTTCAAAATGGAAGTTCTAAAAAGTCACCAAGATGAGACCAATTATCTTTAACTTTCTCTTACCTTGCATTCTTTCCTTTATCCTCACAATAAGTCATCTCAGGAGATTGTTCATTGTCTCATTTTGCAGGTTTGCTCAATGAAAGAAGTCTGTTGGGCAGATGGATAGAAAGGTGCACAAAAGGCTAGATGTACAGACAAATAAGGCAGAGGAAGGGAGAAAAATGGAGCAGCAGCCTATTCTATCCATCCTAAAACTTTTTCTGACGTATAAAAAATATCCACATAGACCTCTCGGAGCATTACCCAAAGCAGCTGCCTAATAACACTGGTCATGTGCAATGCTTGGCACGTGAACTGTAAAGTGCTCCTGATGTTTGGGAAAGCCCTCAGTCCTCTTCACTTTGAGAGTCACCTTTGATAATAGGGATCCTACACATTCTATGGCAAAGTCTTCTAATGAAATTAGATTTAACCCAGTATTCCTCAAATCCATTTGTCCTTACAAACTATCCTTCACATTTACTTTCTGTTAATCCCTTGGAACCAGCATCCATAAGATGAGCTTTAGTAGTTGCCCACTTGCAGATATTTTTCACATTCATGACAACTTCCTAGTGTTTCGGTAAAACAGAGATGGGGATGGGGAGATGTTGTAGAGAAGTATGTGATCAAAAAGAAAGAAAAGGTGTTACACTTCCTACAGAAATATGGATAGTGCATTATCTACATGGCCATATGTTGAGAAGAGTTAGTCTCTGGCCCCTCAAGAGTGGACTCTGGTCTGGAGCTCACATTGAAATCAAGTCATGATTTGGATACTTTTTCTTCAGAATTTCATGGTCGAGTTATTTGCTTTGAGTGCTTGTTAGTTCTAATAATGCTTATATTTGGCTCTGACATTGTGCATTTATTTTCATTCATGCAAAGTAAATACTAATTGGTTTTTCAAATGCTAATCAATGAACAACTTTATTTTTTCCCAACAATCCACACCGAATACAGTGTGAAAATTATAGACAAATTGCACCTGTGAGGCTAGGGAGAAATCAATCTCCTGTTCTTACCAAAACAGGCTGGTGTTTATATTCCTTGATTATCATGAGTGTCTTCTTTGAAAATCAGCATTTGTTTCTGTTTAACAATCTCCCTATCCCACCCAGTTAGAGACTAAAGTCTTACTGCTCTCAAAATAGTTTGAATTTGCCCAACAAGTATTTATACCCCTGCTAAAAATCACTTTAATGCAAAAGCAAACACAAAGCACTTCACCTGTAAAACATGAATTTATAAACCACCTCGAAGCCAGCAGTTAGATCCAAGAGCTCATGGCACAGACAGCCAGTCCCAGACAGGTATCTGTGGAGTACAAGAATACACTGGAAAGGCCAATATCTCAATAGGTAATAATCAGTGACCTCTACTAATGATGTGCCACTTGACATAGAGAAGTCAAGGGCAGTGATTAAATTTGTGAATATGCGTGTCTCAGTTTGACATTATACCTCCAAGGAGAGGTAGCAGCCATTCTCAAACAAGTGAAGCAGTGTCATGTGGAATAAGGATCTTGGAACAGATCATATTCCTGCTCAGAAACCTACGATGAGCAGTTTGTAGGAGAAAGGACTTAGACAATTTCCTATTCTGATATTGACAGTTTTAAGTCAGTTTTAGATATTAATCATCTGCCTTGACTGTCATTTTATTCTATGGTCCTAAGCAGAACATACTTAGTTACTCCATTCTACAAGAATGAATACATTTATTTTTCTACATTTATGTCAGTTTTTGTTCTTTTTCCTGTTAGTCTCATTTAAACATAAATTAATTCTACAGCAGTATTTCCAGGAACATCATCCATAAAACAAATTGCTTTACCAATGCCAAATTAATATGAAACTCTGCCTTCCACTAAAACATATACTTGAAATATAAAATGACAAATAGTTATTTTATGTAAATATGCCTAACTTGATGCCTATGCTATTCCCTGAGAATAAAATGTAGCTATTATTGACAACTGTCAAACTAATATGCTAATTTCCACCTAATTAACATAAAAATATGCCCTGAATATTTCCATTTTCAGAACATCAGTATATTAAAAATACTAATATTATCAGCAATTCTTTTAAAATAAGGAACTTGTAACTCACCCAGATCAAGACTTTTCAAACATGCCACCAACCAATAAATTCAGTCCTAATACCCAGAATTCTTTTTTACAATTTCTTTGATGTTGTAAACACTTCTTTCTGGTAAGACTACACTAAACATAATCTCATAAGCTTCCAGTAACTCCAATGTAAACTCTATGAAAACTAGGACTTGTTTGTCTCCCCTCTTAACTCTCATACCTAAAATAATGCAGAAACTTTAAAGATATAGTAAATATTTATGGACCCAATGACTATCAATAATCCTCACAACAGATATTCAATAAATATAAGAAAATGTGTGTGTGTGCATGCGCACACACATGTAATGGTGGTGTCATATGCCAGATAAAAGACAATGTGCACCAGGACTGCAGGGTGGTCAACTCCAGGCAGCGCTGGGCATGCAACAGTTACAGCAAATCACAGCCACCAGAAAGGAAAATGTCACATATTTCCTGGTGCTCTAGCTTTTTCTCATTATTGTGGAAACACATTTGTAGCTTAGATCTAACTTCAACTCTTTCTACCATAACAAATGAGCACATAACAATTACTTTCACAAGACGATCTTGTACAACTCAGGGGGTGGCAGTAAGGAGATGGAATTCATAAGGTAAAAAATTGTACTTATATAGTATAAAGAGGCATAGAATATACAGCTGGTTGTTATAATAAATGATATACCAAGAATGTATACCATACATACAAAGGTAACTATGAGATGATGGAGATAGAAATTTACTTGACTCATTTCACTATGTGTGCGTCTGTCAAGACATAATGTTCAATATCTTACATATGTACAATAAAAATAATTATTAAAAAAACAATTTACAACAGAAACACTAAATTTGCTGGAAAAGAGAATAGGTAGAACTTTTAAAGACAATGGTGTAGGCAAAGATTTTCTGAATTGCACAGAAACTATCATAAAGAATCAACAACAGTGATCTCATCTTGTTAAAAAGCTTTTGCACAGCAAGAGAAACCAACAACAGAGTGAAAAGACAACCAGCATAGTTGGAAAATATTTTTGACAGCTGTTCTTCAGGCAAAGGACTAATATTTAGAATATATAAAAGATGAAAAAGAATCAGATACCCCAAATTTAAAGACCTCGACCAAAAATGGGCATCTGAAAGGAATAGATACTTCTCAGATGAAAAAGTACAAGTGGCAAATACATATATGGAAAAATGTTCAATATCACTGGTCATTTGAGAGATACAAATTAAAATAATGCTGAGATTCCATCTCATTCTAGAAAAAAGGAATGACTGTTATCAAAAAATCAACCAGTAAGAAATGCTGGTGGGGCTGTGGAGAAAAAGGAACACTTCTTCACCGTTGGTGGGAGTGCAGACTGGTGCAACCACTGTGGAAATCAGTGTGGAGATGCCTCAAAAAACTAAAACTAGAGGTTCCATTTGACCCAGCTATTCCCGTCTTGGTATTTTCCCAAAAGAATTAAAAGCATCACATCACAGTGATATATGCTCAACCGTGTTTCTAGCAGCACAGTTTGTAATAGCTAAATTTTGTTAAATAACTCAAATGTTCATCCAGCAATGAATGGATAAAAAAGGTGTTTTTTAATACAATGGAGTACTATTTAGCCATAAGGAAGAATAAACTTGAGACATTCTTAAGTAAATGGCTGTAACTTGAGACCATATCCTTAAGTGAAATAAATCAGACATGCATGTGTAAATATCACATTATTTCTCTGGTGTAAGAATCCTAAAGTGTAAATAAGGACCAAAATGTATAAGAGACAATGTGAAATAGGAAGAAAATGTGGAGCCAGGGAGGGGGAGGGGAAAGAAAGGAAGAAAAGAAGAACTGAATATTAGAACAGATGAAAAACTGGAGGAAGCTTTTGTGAATAAGAAGGGGAAGAGGGTTGAAAGGAGGGGAGAGGATGGGAAAAAAAAGAATCAAAGTACGTCATGTACAAATACAAATTCCCTATGATGAATGTGATTATAATGTACACATAAAATGTAGCAATATACTTGATTAATTAAAGAAGAAAAATATTTAAAATAAAAACTTCAAAGAGAAGCCAGTTCCACAGAATCTGTGCCTAGCAGCAGGTACTTTCTAGAATGCAATTGGCAAAATGCAAACCTTTCATTTACTTGAAAGACAAGGATATGCGCTTAAAATGAGTTCTAAGCAAATAAATCCACATAGATTAAAGAGGGGTTTACAATTAAAGAAAGTGGCACATGAAGGCACACTGGAGGGCCAAAGACAGGGTGACAGAACAGTGAAAAAACAGGCTATCAATGACAAAAAGGAAAGAAATCCGCATCTTGCCAAGGCCTTCCTGACTGGTTTTAGTCCAAGATTTCCATGGCCTCTTACTAAGGGAGAACATATAAATAGATCACTGCTGACCCCATAGTAAGAATTTAATCATTTGCAGCTATGCTTTCAGAAAGTCCCAGTGTTAAAAGTACTTTTAGGCAATTCCACGTGGAAGGTTTGGCAGAACTCTCATGAGATAACTGGAACCAAAATACGGGTGTCTACACAGGTAAAATGAATTGTAGCCTTCATCAAAATATTCCATACCAGGCTCATGAATGAAAAGCAAAATGCTCCCTTAAGAATACACTGTTTTATGGGGAACAAATGTCCAGGTGGCACAAATAATTCTTTCAAATGTACAGAATACAGGCTGCCCACTAAAGAGCCAGCATTTGATCCATTTCACAGCTTGTTAGGATCTTGCCAACTGCAAATGCTCACTATACATCAAAATGAACATATATGTAATATATATATATATATTATACATGCATATTTTATTTCATCCACAAGGGATGAATAAGACTGAGCAGCTGCTGCAGGGATGATGCAAACTAATATTACCCAACAACAGCTGGTACAAATAAAACCAATCAGTGAGAAAACATTAAAACACCTTTTTGATTGTCATGAATTGTATTTTAAAAAGTAGGTTCAAGGGTATTAGAAAATTGAGCATGCCTTTCCCTTCTCAGATGGAATATGCCATTTAAATCGAGCTAACTGTCTCTCTATTACTACTGACATTCTGGCTTTGTGATGCTTGAAGGTGAAGGTAGAAAGATACAGATCCATACCACCTGCCTGAAGAAAACCTATCTCAACCCCCTGTTGTTTAGCATCACATAAATTCTAAGATGGTTCGTGGGACTAATTGGGCTAAGATAAAATCTAAGTACCATAACGTAGATTATACCAAGTGACTGGGATTTGTAGGTACTCAATTTTTTTCCTTTTATGAAAAAAAAAAAAAAAAAAAAGTTTATTTTCTCTAAATTCATTGCTACTTGTACAAATTGGCTAGGGCTGCCATAACAGAATACCACAGATGAGAGGCTTTAAACAAACAACATCATTTTCTCATAGTTCTAGAAGCTGGAAAGTTCAAGATCAAAGTTGGGGCAGGGCTTGTTTCTGGGGAGGTCTCTCTTCCTGGACTGCAGATGGTCAGCTTCTGTTATGGTTGATACATTGTGTCAACTTGGGGAGTCTAGAGGTTTGGCTAAGTGACTCAGCAGGAAGCCAGGGTGCTTACTTTGTATACATCCTGAACCC
>NW_004955421.1:5582233-5586070 GCF_000276665.1 Chinchilla lanigera | reverse complement strand
GCTCATGTTGCTTTGCTATCTCCTGCCTCGGAGCCAAGCCAAGAATGGACTGAAACCTCCACAAACTGTAAGCTAAATAAACCTTTCCTTCCTTCATTTTGGGCGTTGGGTATTTTGTCTCAGCAACAAGAGAAAAGTAACAAGGACAACTTCCCTGTGTATCCTTGAATGGTGTTTTCTGCTATGTGCACATTACCTGTTGTCTCTTCATCTCACATGCAGCCCAGCATTACCAGGCTAGGATCCCACTCTTTCAGCCTGGTTTAACTCTAATAAACTCTTTAAAGGCATTATTGAGGGGCTTCAATATATGTACATATTTTTGAGGGGAGATTGAATCCATACCACTAATCTTAGTGCAAAACTAATAACATCAAGGGATCCATCAAAACAGGCAGGCACTGAGGCAGGGTTTTAGAATCTCCAGTGGTGCTAAACCATAGAAAGAGGCAGGAACAATGGGAGGGGACTTGAAGTTATGGTAACAATACAGAAACATTTCAATCCACTAAACACCAATGTGCTCCCTCAGGTGCAGAGGAATTCACTCAACTCTGAATATTGCAAAAGTGAAAAATGCTCTGTTATTATTACTTACATTAAAGGAGAAAATCTTCTCTTTTGTTTTCACTGACAAAATAATTTCATTTATAAAATAAACAAATTATGATTTTGTAGAATGAAAGGCAGTCTGTCTTCCCTTGCCTCTCTGATTTTATACATGTAAAGTTATATACATATTGTGTATATGTTATATACAAAATATACATTTTATACTTCATATATAACATTTTTATACCTTATATATAAACTCCAGATTTCTTCTGTATGCTTGCTTCTGGTCTATCACTTTCCTGTCATAATTAGAATGGAATAAAAAGAGGAAATTACAAGTCACCTTGAAATAGCACAAAAAAGCAGTAGAAGCAGCCTGATTCCACATAAGAAACGTTCACCCTCTGTTAATTGTCTCTAGCAATTGCCTTTAATTTTGTAACTTCATCTGTGTTTTGATTCACTGGGTGTTTGAGGTAAGACAAACCTCCTTCACAACTCTTCAATGCATTACATAGCTATGGATAATTTTTAAGGCTACATTTGCCCAAGTTAAATGGCTTGTAACTCACAGAGTATTTGTATTTCATTGCCCAGATGATCATGCCGCACTATAGTTCCTACCTAGTTCTGTAAAACTTCACAACTGTGGATTTAATATTCTCATTTCTTTCCTGTGAATTCCTCCTACAGTCCCATGCACTTAAACCTCATTCTGCCATTTGACAGCACTATAACTGGAGCACAATGACTGGAGCACACATTTCTAGTTCCTGAGATCACTGATGAGCAAGGTTCTTGTTTTCATTGTATTGAAACTCTAGTGGTGATTCTGTTACTCAAAATGCTACTAGGACCATTGAGCTTTGGTTTTTTCAGTTGTAAAATGAGGTAAACATTTGCAGATATTCTGGTCAAGATTATATAAACTTTCTCTAATAGTGTCTGTAATTTTATATGAAAATATCAGATATAGATGTTTTTGCTTAGACCATTTGTCCTGTGCATTTTTCCCAGGTCTAGGTTAAGGGTATGAGAAACACATTATATTTGGGTTTAGTGAATGATGTCATACCAAGCTTTGTAAATTTAGATTTTGGCTTGGGTATTGATAGGGATACAAATGGCCAACAAAATGCAAGTGCTCCCTTTTTCCTCTCCTAAATTTGGAATTGTATTCATCAGAGTCAAGGCATGAAAATGAACCCTGCAGCAGGTAACTAGGCAGAAAGAATTGTATATAAGGAATTAGTTACAATGGTGTTTAGCACTGAGCTAAAAGAGAAAACATGAAAAAGGGTGGACTGAAAGATTTCACTTTAAAATCAGGAACAAGATAAGGATGTCCATTACCATCATTCCTATTCAATATAGTTCTGGAAACACTAGCCAGAGCAATTAGACAAGAGAGAGAAATAAAGGAATAAGGATAGTAAAGGAAGAGGTGAAATGTTTATTTGTAGATGACATGATACACTACATAGAAGATCCCAAAGACTCCACCAAAAGACTTCTAGATTTAATAACCAAATTAAGTAGCATAGCTGCATACAAAGTCAACACTCAAAAATCAATAGCATCCCTATATACAAACAACAAACTCACTGAAAGAGAAATTAGGGAAACCACACCCTTCAAATACCATCCAGAAAAATTAAATACTTGAGAATCAGTCTAACAAAGAAAGTAAAAGATCTATACAGTGAAAATTACAGTACTCTGAAAAAAGAGATTGAAGAGGATTTCAGAAAATGGAAAGATATTCCTTTCTCATAGATAGGAAGAACCAACATTGTGAAAATGGCCATATTCCAAAAACTGTTATACAGATTTAATGCATTTCTGATCAAAATACAATTAGTGTACCTCACAGATCTAGAGAAAACATTCTTAAAATTCATCTGGAACAGAAGAGACCTAGAATAGCAAAGAAAATCCTGAGCAACAAAGGAAAGGCAGGAGGCATTACAATCCCTGACTTGAAATTGTACTACAAAGCTGCTGTGATAAAATCAGCATAGTACTGGCAAAAAAAAAATCCAGACCTGAGGATCAATGGAACAGATTAGAAGATGCAGACACAACTTCAAGCACACTCGGCCACCTTATCTTTAAAAAGGGGCCAAACATGTTTACTGGAAGAAAGATAGCCTCTTTAATAAATAGTGCTGGAAAAACTGGCTTTCCACATGCTCAAGACTAAAACTAGACCCATGTCTATCTCCAAGCCCTAAACTAAAGTCAAAATGGATCAAAGATCTAAATATTAAAGCAGAGAAACTAAAAATCTACGGGAAGAGAAAATAGGTAGAAATCTTGAAGATTTAGGGGTAGGCAGTGTTCATGAACAAAAACCAAACTGCATGAGAAATACTTCAAAGAATCAACAACTGGAATTTCATCTTATTAAAAAATTTTTGCACAGCAAAAGAAATCACCAACAGAGTGAAAAGAAAACCCATGAATTGGGAAAATGATTTAGTCAACTGTCCCTCAGACAAAGGACTTCTATCCAGAATATATAAAGAATTAAAAAAAAAATCAGACACCCAACATTCAAAGACCCAATCCAAAAATGGGCATCTCAGATGAATACGCACTTCTCAGATAAGAAATACAAATGGCAAATAAATAAATGAAAAAATGTTCAACATCATTGGTCATCCAAGAAATGCAAATGAAAACAACACTGAGAGCTGGGGATTTAGCTCAGCGGCACAGCGCCTGCCTGGCAAGTGCAAGGTCATGAGTTCCATTCCCGGTACTGAAAGAAAAAAAAAAAAAAGAAAAGAAAACAACACTGAGATTTAGTCTTAGCCCAGAAAGCATGGCTATCATCAAAAGTCAACCAATAACAAATGCTGGTGGGCCTGTGGGGAAAAAGGAACACTTCTCCACTGTTGGTTGGATTGTAAACTGGCACAACTCTTATGGAAATAAATGTGGAGATTCCTTTAAAAACTAGGATTAGAGGTCCCATTTGACCCAGCTAGTCCTCTCCTGGGTATCTGGGTATCATACCACAATGATATATATGCATCCATATTTATCACAGCAAAATTTATCATAGCTAGATCTTGGAAGCAACCCATATTACCATCAACCAAGGAATGAATAAAAAGAAATGGTATTTTTATACAATGGAGTATTACTTAACTATAAAAAAGATAAACTCATGGCTTGTCTATGGTAAATCAATGCAACTAGAAACCATCCTTTTAAGTGAAATAAAAAAAATCTGACTCAGAAGGAAGGCAAAACATATATATATATGAATAGCTG